>NC_083314.1:115378418-115978418 GCF_963455315.2 Globicephala melas
GTCATTACACTCTGAGCATATATTTCAGTCCAGGAGATAGACCATAAAAAGTGAAAAACAAAACTAAACAAAATATAGAATTTCAATAAGTAGTAAGTGCTATGAAGAAAATAAAGCAGGCTAAAGGAATAGACAGTGATGAGGTTTTCTACTATTTTAGGCAGAATCACAAGCAAGACCTCTCAGAGGAGATGACATTGAGCAGAAACTTAAATGATTTGATTAAGGCTTGTCTAGTTCTAGTGAGAGATTACTACAAAAAGAGACCTGGAATTTCCCAGCTTTGAGGAATAGCAAGAAGATGAATTTGGAGGGATAGTGAAGAGCCAGATTATAATATGCTGAGTGCTAGTAAAATAAAGACTGTGGATTTTTCATTCAAAGTGTTAGGAGAAGTTCTGGAGAGGAGGGAAGTTAAACAGTTGGGTGATGTCATTAAAAGATCCCTCTTGTTACTGTGTGGAAAAATATGGCAAAAGAGCAAGAACAGAAGCAGAGAAACCTCTGAGGTGATAGTGCAATAGTCCAGGCCAGAGGAGATGATGGTTTGCACTTAAGTTTACAAATGGGGAGAATTTGCTCAGAACATGGATCCTCAAGGTGAGAAATAAAAATAATCTTCCAGAATAGAAACAAGTACAAATTCATGGACCCTAGAAATAACATAGTTATTTTAGAAAAATTGTACATTAAAATCTTGCACAGTGTAAATAATTCTCTTCTATTTGTTTTATAATAAAGTGCCTAAAATAAAATGATGTTTGTTGGTGCTTTTTTTTTTTTTTTTTTTTTTTTTTTTTTTGCGGTATGCGGGCCTCTCCCTGTTGTGGCCTCTCTCGTTGCAGAGCACAGGCTCTGGACATGCAGGCTCAGCGGCCATGGCTCACGGGCCCAGCCGCTCCACGGCATGTGGGATCTTCCCGGACCGGGGCACGAACCCATGTCCCCTGCATCGGCAGGCGGACTCTCAACCACTGCGCCACCAGGGGAGCCCTGTTGGTGCTTTTAATGTATGGAGACATGGTTAGAATTTTTCTTACAGCTCTCTAAGTCCAAACTTAATACCATATCTGTAGTCTCTTAATAGAAACGTGAACCAGTTGTGAGATCTGTGAGGATTTTCTAATAATGCTCAACTACAAGGAACAAAATTGGAGGAAATCTTCACTTGCTTTGGGGAGGATAGTTTATTCCTGGGAAAGTTCTCTTCTTCACCTTGCATAATATATGTGTAAAAATAAGTCATCATTCTAAAAATGTCCAGTAATTTCTTTCTAAGAATGGAATATAAGTAATAGAGGTAGCCAGGAATAAGGTTTTTGTTATTTTTTAAAAAATATGGCTGATTATAGCACAGAAAAATAAAATTATTTAATGTAGGTAAAATTAGCAATAAACAGGTATGCCTTTTACACTATTCTTCATGCAAATAAATTGAACACCTCTCCCAATATAAAATGTAGAAATATTTTCCCAGTGTGAGGAATATATTAACTGTGTTTTAAAATATGTAACAATATGTGAACTTCTGATTGTTAGCAAGACTTAATATGGCAAGATCTATTTCTACATTCATAAACATATAACCTGCTCTCATTCAATAATTTATATTTTTATGTTAAATTTTTCTAAGTAAGAAAAACTCACTTCCTTTCACTGAACATATATATATATATTTTTTTTATTTGAAATACTTCATTAATAAAACATTCCTTCTTAAGAGAACTAGTTTTGCGATGCTCTTTTTTGAAAATAACAGTTAGAAACTATGTTTTTTTAAACATAATATTATACACCAATTGACCTCAATACTGAAAAAAGACTTTACATATAAATGCTCTGCATGAAAAGAGGCAGTAAAGATAGTCATGAAAGGTGATGCTATAATTTTCCAATGAAAAGTTACTTTAGTATACTATACTTCAGTATCAGGTAATTATAACTGAAATAAGAATTTCAGCAATCAGAAACTCCTTTATAATCTGCACATAGATTATGAAATAATCAAATAAATAATATTATACCATTTAGCCTCACCTGTCAGTGTAATTCACTAAGAGTGTTCTGATAATAAATTAATATTGACTTTCATATTTAATGAGTTCATTACAATTGTCATTAATGTAATACTGAAATTCATAGTGAAATATAAATTAATTTAAGTAAGAGATCTATATTGTACAATTAACCACTTATTGCTACAGAAAGTACACTCATACAGTGTCTGTTGTCATTTCTTCTGCTACAATAAATAGTTCGCATCTTTACTTAAATAAAAAAGTACATATCATTTCAAAGTTCAATATATTTCTGCTACTAACTTCTTGTGTCCCAGCCCTATACTCTTATTTTTTTCAAATATCCATATCTTCTTTCTCCAAAAATACCTTTTACTCTCTTATTTATAGAGCATTTAGGTCTATATAATCATGTGGCTTTCACTACTAATTGTGCCTTTTATCATGCCTTTCACCATACATAGGATATTGATATATTTAACAGAATTTATTTGCTTTATGCTTATGTCTGTGCTATATTTTAGGTCTTAGACTGTAAACCCCTAGAGGGAAGGGAACATGAAACCTGGAAGGTTTTTAAAAGCTTAGAAAATAATTTTTTAAGGTGATAAATTATTTAATATGTGTATTCTCAAGAATACTTTTGACTTTATTTTCATTAGAAGGATAAAATTATGGCATCATTTATTATATATCTCAACTTTACTATTTTATTCTTGATTTATCATGTCTGTTCAGCCCTAGTTAAAAGATTAACTTCTCTTTTAATAGACTGTTATCCCATCTATGACACACAACGTTATAGCCTATATCAGTTGATACAGTTTAAATTATGTTGCATCAACAAATAACTCCCAAATCTTGGTTCTTGTTCATGTTTAATGCAGTTGGGTCAGAGGTCTTTGGCTCAAATAACCAGATTAGTTAATGTTTTAAAGTTATTTGATTATTCCATCTCAACAACAGTCTTAGAGATTTGCTATGGCAGAAGAAGAAGATTGGAGAATTGAGCACAATTAATTAAATGCTTTATTTTAAGAAAGAATTCCATTCACATTTTATTTGCCAGTACTAATCACATGGCCATACCTAACTTCAAGGAGGCAGGAAAGCACAATTCTCTGTGTACTGAGCAATGGAATAATTGGTCAACAATAGTAACATCAATTTGTCATTTAGTATATTCTGATGACATTATTTGCCCAATAGTTGGGATACAATAATTATTTTTATTGTTTAAAAATTTATTTTACAGAGGCCCAGCTGTGAAGGCCCGGACAAAGGTCAGGACTTGCTACATGAGACGTTCCTTCCCATGCTCATTCAAGTAGTGCTCTGCTTCAGCCGTGTAGCTGACAGGGTTTTAGTGCTCTGACTGGTGTCAGACCTGAGCCTCTGAGGTGGGAGAGCCAAGGTCAGGACATTGGAACACCAGAGACTTCCTGGGCCCACGTAATATCAAACGACTAAAGCTCTCCCAGAGATCTCCATTTCAACGCTAAGACCCAGGTCCACCCAACAACCAGCAAGCTACAGTGCTTGACACCGTATGCCAAACAACTAGCAAGACAGGTATACAAACCCACCAATTAGCAGTGAGACTGCCTAAAATCATAATAAGTTTGCAGACACCCCAAAGCACACCACCAGACATTGTCCTTCCCACCAGAGAGACAAGATCGAGCCTCATCCACCAGAACACAGGCATCAATCCCCTCTACCAGGAAGCCTACACAATCCACTGAACAAACATTACCCACTCAGAGCAGACACCAAAAACAACAGGAACTACAGACCTGCAGCCTGCAAAACGGACACCTCAAACACAGTAAGTTAAGTAAAATGAGAAGACAGAGAAATACACAGCAGATTAAGGACAAAAGTAAAACCCACCAGACCAAACAAATGAAGAGGAAATAGGCAGTCTACCTGAAAAACAATTCAGAGTCATGATAGTAAAGATGATCCAAAATCTTGAAAATATAATGGAGAAAATACAAGAAACATTTAACAAGGATCTTGAAGAAGTAAAGAGCAAACAAAAAATGATGAACAACAAAATAAATAAAATTAAAAATTCTCTAGAAGAAATCAATAGCATAATAAATGAGGCAGAGGAACGGATAAGTGACATGGAAGATAAAATAGTAGAAATAACAACTGCAGAGCAGAATAAAGAAAAAAGAATGAAAAGAATTGAGGACAATCTCAGAGACCTCTGGGACAACATTAAATGTGCCAACATTTGAATTATAGGGGTCCCAGAAGAAGAAGAGAAAAAAGACGGGGCTAAAAAAATATTTGAAGAGATTATAGTTGAAAATTTTCCTAATATGGGTAAGGAAAGACACAATCAAGTCCAGGAAGCAGAGTCCCATAGAGGATAAATCCAAGGAGAAACATGCCAAGACACATATTAATCAAACTATCAAAAATTAATTACAAAGAACAAATATTAGAAGCAGCAAAGGAAAAGCAACAATTAACATACAAAGGAATCCCCATAAGGTTAAAAGCTGATCTTTCAGCAGAAAATCTGCAAGCCAGAAGGGACTGGCAGGACATATTTAAAGTGATGAAAGGGAAAAAAACACAACCAAGATTACTCCACCCAGCAAGAATCTCATTCAGATTTGATGGAGACATTAAAACCTTTACAGACAAGCAAAAGCTAAGAGAATTCAACACCAGCAAACCACCACTACAACAAATGCTAAAGAAACATCTCTAGGCAGTAAACAGAAAAAAGAAAGAGACCTACAATAACAAGACAATTAAAAAAAATGGTAATAGGAACATACATATCAATAATAACCTTGAATGTAAATGGATTAAATGCCCCAACCAAAAGACACAGATGGGCTGAATGGATACAAAAACAAGACCCAAATATATGCTGTCTACAAGAGACCCACTTCAGACCTAGGAAAACATACAGACTGAAAGTGAGGGGATGGAAAAAGATATTCCATGCAAATGGAAATGAAAAGAAAGCCAGGATAACCATACTCATATCAGATAAAATGGACCTTAAAATAAAGAATGTTACAAAAGACAATAAAGGACAGTACATAATGATCAAGGGATCAATCCAAGAAGATATAATAATTATAAATATATACGCACCCATTGTAGGAGCACCTCAATACATAAGGCAAATGCTAACAACCATAAAAGGGGAAATCGAAAGTAACACAATCATATTAGGGGACTTTAACACCCTACTTTCACCAATGGACAGATCATCCAAAATGAAAACAAATAAGGAAGCACAAGCTTTAAATGATATATTAAACAAGATGGACTTAATTGATATTTATAGGATATTCCATCCAAAACAGCAGATTACACTTTCTTCTCAAGTGCTCATGTAACATTCTCCAGGATAGATCATATCTTGGGTCACAAATCAAGCCGTGGTAAATTTAAGAAAATTGAAATTTTATCAAGTATCCTTTCTGACCACAATGCTATGAGGCTAGATATCAATTACAGGAAAAGATCTGTAAAAAATACAAACACATGGAGGCTAAACAATACTCTACTAAATAACCAAGAGATCACTGAAGAAATCAAAGAGGAAATCAAAAAATACCTAGAAACAAATGACAATGAAAACACAATGACCCAAAACGTATGGGGTGCAGCAAAAGCAGTACAAAGAGGGAACTTTATAGCAATACAATCCTGCCTCAAGAAACAAGAAACATCTCAAATAAACAAACTAAACTTACACCTAAAGCAATTACAGAAAGAAGAACAAAACCCCCCAAAGTTAGCAGAAGGAAAGAAATCATAAACATCAGATCAGAAATAAATGAAAAAACAATGAAGGAAATGATAGCAAAGATCAACAAAACTAAAAGATGGTTCTTTGAGAAGATAAGCAAAATTGATAAACCATTAGCCGGACTCATCAAGAAATAAAGGGAGCAGACTCAAATCAATAGAATTAGAAATGAAAAAGGAGAAGTAACAAATGACACTGCAGAAATACAAAGGATCATGAGAGATTACTACAAGCAAGTATATGCTAATAAAATGTACAACTTGGGGGCTTCCCTGGTGGAGCAGTGGTTGAGAGTCCGCCTGCCGATGCAGGGGACACGGGCTTGTGTCCCAGTCCCGGAAGATCCCACATACCAAGGAGCAGCTGGGCCCGTGAGCCATGGCTGCTGAGCCTGCGTGTCTGGAGCCTGTACTCTGCAACGAGAGAGGCCACAACAGTGAGAGGCCCGCATACCGCAAAAAAAAAAAAAAAAAAAAAGTACAACCTGCAAGAAATGGGTAAATTCTTAGAAAAGCACAACTTTCTGAGACAGAACCAAGAAGAAATAGAAAATATAAACAGACCAATCACAAGCTCTGAAATTGTACCTGTGAATAAAAATATTCCAACAAACAGTAGCCCAGGACCAGATGGCTTCAGAGGTGAATTCTATCAAACATTTAGAGAAGAGCTAATGCCTATCCTTCTCAAACTCTTCCAAAATATAGCAGAGAAAGGAACACTCCCAAACTCATTCTATGAGGCCAGCATCACCCTGATACCAAAACCAGAAAAAAATGCCACACAAAAACTACTAGCCAATATCACTGATGAACATAGATGTAAAAATCCTGAACAAAATACTAGTAAACAGAATCCAACAGCACATTAAAAGGATCATATTCCATGATCAAGTGGGGTTTATCCCAGGAATGCAAAGATTCTTCAATATACACAAGTCAATCAATGTGATAAACCATATCAACAAATTGAAGGAGAAAAACCATATGATCATCTCAATAGATGCAGAAAAAGCTTTTGAAAATATTCAGCACCCACATATGAAAAAAACCCTCTAGAAAATAGGCATAGAGGGAACTTACCTCAACATAATAAAGGCCATAATTATCACAAACTCACAGCCATCATCATTCTCAATGGTGATAAACTGAAACCGTTTCCACTAAGATAAGGAACAAGACAAGGTTGCCCACTCTCACCACCTTTATTCAACATAGTTTTGGAAGTTTTAGCCACAGTAATCAGAGAAGAAACAGAAATAAAAGGAATCTAAATCTGAAAAGAAGTAAAACTGTCACTATTTGCATATGACATGATACTATACATAGAGAATCCTAAAGATGCTACCAGAGAACTACTAAAGCTAATCAATGAATTTGGTAAAGTAGCAAGATACAAAATTAATGCACGGAAATCTCTTTCATTCTTATACACTAATGATGAAATATCTGAAAGAGAAATTAAGGAAACACTCCCATTTACCATTGCAACAAAAAGAATAAAATACCTAGGAATGAACCTACCCAAGGAGACAAAAGACCTGTATGCAGAAAATTATAAGAAACTGATGAAAGAAACTAAAGATGATACACACAGATGGAGAGATATACCATGTCCTTGGATTGGAAGAATCAACATTGCGAGAATGACTATACTACCAAAAGCAATCTACAGATCCAATGTAATCCCTATCTAATTACCAATGGCATTTTTTACAGAACTAGAACAAAAAAAATCTTAAAATTTGTAAGGAAACACAAAAAAACCCCAAATAGCCAAAGCAATCTTGAAGGAAAAAATCGGATCTGGAGGGATCAAACTCCCTGACTTCAGATTATACTATAAAGCTACAGTAATCAGGACAATATGGTACTGCAGAAAAACAGAAATATAGGTCAATGGAACAAGACAGAAAGCCCAGAGATAAACCCATGCACCTATGGTCAACTAATCTTTGACAAAGGAGGCAAGGATATACAATGGAGAAAATACAGTCTCTTCAATATGTGGTGCTGGGAAAACTGGACAGCTACATGCAAAAGATTGAAATTAGAACACCCCCTAAAACCGTACACAAAAATAAACTCAAAATGTATTAAAGACCTAAATGTAAGACTGGACACTATAAAACTCTTAGAGGCAAACATAGGAAGAACACTATTTGACATAAATCACAGCAAGATCTTTTTTGACCCACCTCCTAAAGTAATGGAAATAAAAAGAAAAATAAACAAGTGGGACATAATGAAACTTAAAAGCTTTTGCACAGGAAAGGAAACTATAAACAAGATGAAAAGACAACTCTTGGGAGAAAATATTTCCCAACGAATAAATGGACAAAGGATTAATCTCCAAAATATACAAGCAGCTCATGCAGCTCAATATCAAAAAAAACCAAACAAGCCAATCCAAAAATGGGCAGAAGACCTAAATAGACATTTCTTCAAAGAAGATATACAGATTGACAACAAGCACATGAAAGTTTGCTCAACATCACTAATCATTTGAGAAATGCAAGTCAAAGTTACAATGACGTATCACCTCACACCAGTCAGAATGGCCATCGTCAAAAAATCTACAAACAATAAACGCTGGAGAGGGTGTGGAGAAGAGGGAACCCTCTTGCACTGTTGGTGGGAATGTAAATTGATATAGCCACTATGGAGAACAGTATGGAGGTTCCTCAAAAAACTAAAAGAACTACCATACAACCCAGCAATCCCACTACTGGACATATACCCTGAGAAAACCATAATTGAAAAAGATTCATGTACCACAATGTTCATGACAGCTCTATTTACAATAGCCAGGACATGGAAGTAATCTAAGTGTCCATCAACAGATGAATAGATAAAGAAGATGTGGCACATATATACAGTGGAATATTACTCAGCCATGAAAAGAAGTGAAATTGAGTTATTTGTAGTGAGGTGAATGGACCTAGAGACTGACATACAGAGTGAAGTAAGTCAGAAAGAGAAAAACAAATACCATATGCTAACACATATATATGGAATCTAAAAAAAAAAAAAAAACTACTTCTGAAGAACCTAGGGGCAGCACAGGAATAAAGATGCAGACATAGAGGATGGACTTGAGGGAATGGGGAGGGGGACGGGTAAACTGGGATGAAGTGAGGGAGTGGCATGGACATATATACACTACCAAACATAAACTAGATAGCTAGTGGGAAGCAGCTGCATAGCATGGATAGATCAGCTCGGTGCTTTGTGTCCACCTAGAGCGGTGGGATAGGGAGGGTGGGAGGGAGACGCACGAGGGAAGAGATATACGGATGTATGTATATGTATGGCTGATTCACTTTGTTATAGAGCAGAAGCTAGCACACCGTTGTAAAGCAATTATTCTCCAATAAAGATGTTAAAAAAAATTTTACAACAAAATGTATGTTCTATTTATAAAGATAGAAATCCCTTTCAGTATTCCTCCATATTCTATAATATTTGTCCTTTTGAAGATTAATATTTTTAGTATTTAAGTTCCATCAATTACAGAGAAAAAGCTTTAAAATTAGTTACTTTTTGTAAACAGTAATATTACTATTCATTCATACATTACAGTTGAGAACACTTACATTTTGAAAGACTAATGAATTTGATCAAGGGCTTACGGCTTAGACTTTGAACCCAAGCCTATTAAATGTTCAATTGTTAAATAATATATGTTCTCTGGTTTAAGTTTTAGCCCATCTTCTAAAGTTTAGGTAAAATTTTATCTCTTCTGTAAGGCTTCCTCAACTTTTAGTCCTCAATGATCAGTCTTTTCCCTTGGCTTTTCAAATGTTTGTGTAAGTACACATTTTAATTTTATCAATGCTAGCATTTTTGCACTAACATTTATTAAATTGAATTCAACCCAGTTGTGGGGGGAATATGTTAATTAAATTAATTATAAATTAAGTTCATATCTCTGGTTTCAACCTTAACTCTCACTGCTAATTTATTGTAGAATGGCTGTCATCCATTTTTTCAGTAAATATACAATTCTCTTCATGATTCGCTGCAGCAAATCATTATCCAATGACTTTTATATATGACCCCCCTGTGTGTATGGGCACAAACATTAGGATATGGATATTAATATCAGTATAACTCTGCACTCTAATAGCATCTGAGTCCCAATTGAAACATCAGCATGTGCACTGGGATAATGGAATCATAACACAGAGTAGAGCTGCTAGTTCCTCTTTTCCAGTGACTCCCACCTCAACTCCACTTTGGCCCACAGTCACCCAAGCACTTATCCTGAGGATTGTCCACTTCTGAATTCATAAATTTAGATATCTCACTCTCCGAACACAACCTCCTACCCATCTAGATCTCTTGCAGTTCTCTCCCCATGCTTGCCCATGTAAATTACTACGATTTCCAGATATTGACCCCTATCCTTTCTTCCCACCTATCACTATTTTCCTGTTTTCACTTCCTTCCCACCTGACTTGTATTCCATGGTCCACTATTTCTACCTTCATTAATTACTTATATTTCATGTTAACTCAACAGGTTCACAGCTGAAGAAAATTCACTCTTCTTCCTATGTTCCAGTAAATGGCATTACCATTCATTCTGTTGTCCTGAAACCTATGGGACATTCCTGAATGTTCCCTCTCCCTCACTTCACACAACTAATCATTTACCCAGTTGATTTTATCTCCTACATATCTTTCAAATCCATCTTTACCTTCCTGCTATTATTACCCTAGCTGAGCCCTACATCATAACCTACGCAGATTGCTGCAACAGCTTTCTGACTGGTTTCCCTATTTTCAGTCTTGTCTCTCTCCAGGCAATTCTCCAGACTGAAGTAAGATTGACCTTTCGAAACTACAAATCTGATCATGTTAAATTCTTATGCAAAATCCTAATGACTTCCCACTGTCCTTCGATAAATTTGAAATTCTTCAGCATGGTTTGTCAGCCCTCTCAAGATTTTGCAGAGTTTACTTCATAAGCTAGTGTCCTTCTAATCCACACAACCTACTTAATTTCCAGGCTTGAGACCTATTGAATTTCCAGTCTCTCTAAATTGCTGTGATTTTTAAAAAAATATTTTTAAGGTCATATCACGTATAGTTGTTTCCTAAAACGAGAATATTTCCTTTATCCTTTTATTTTTCCTCTACTCTGTCCTTTCGAATTCCATGTCCCTAATTAGTTCTCCTCCTTAAAATCTTAGCACAGGTTTGTTTCCACTTCTTTAGATGCTTAAGTCTGATTTAGATGCCCCTCTCATATGTTTTAATGAACACTAAATCTCCCCAAGGACTTTGCATGGAATTATATTTGCTGGTTTTTCTAATCACCCCTTCCACCATTCACCCTGGGAATGGTCCCAACCTACTCTCCATGCATCTATTCCAATAAATTTTCCATTAAACTATCTTCATCTATTTTTGTATTTCAAGATGAAATTCCTGTGCTACCTCCAAACCCATTTTCTGAAATAATGTTTAAAAGGTGCTTTAAATATTTTAGATCCCAGAGGAAATATATTATATAAAATTTAAAAGTATATATAAAGCTCATCTTCGAAGAATACTTCCTCTGTAAAAAATACTTGAATGACAGAATCACAAAAAAAATACAGTTCTCTTTTTCTCCAATTAAAGATATCCAATTATGTTGTAAAATTGCAAGTGCTGTTAAAGTACAAAATATTCATTTTGATTAGAAGGGGTTAATGGGATATTTTTATACCAAGTTATAAAGTCACTTAGAAGAAGGACATTTTAAGGTTCTGTTTTACTGTCAGTGACATCCATTTCAATTTTGCTTAGCTTACAAATTGAAACAAAAAGGAAAGTTTTTTTTTTTTTTCCTAATTGCTCACATTGCAAAGTTTGGAATATGAAAAGTCAAGCTGTGTTCTCTCTGGTTCAATATCACCTCAAGTAATAAAGTTTCTGTAATTAGCACTTTACTGACAGTTCGGGTGATGATGCATAAGGCAGAATGGAAGCCAGCTCTCTCTTCCATAGTGTAATATTGTAGCATAGCTAAAGGAAGTGTAAATTTTGAAAGAAAAGAGCAGATATTTCTTGAAGACACCCAGGGAGCTAATATGCTGAATAAGAAGCTGACATTTTTTATGTAGTTAACTTTTCTGAGTACATCTAAACCACAACTGCAACTCATGGCTATCAGAGTTTTACTCTTAGGAAATGGAGCTTGAATCTTTTGGGTTCTTATAACCATGCAAATCTTCACACTATATGTTTGATGATTTGTAATTTGTATATGCTTTATAGTTTTTTCCAAATTAACCTGGATCAATTTAACTAACATGAAAATATTTCTGAAAGTCTGCACCACCTCTATGAAACTGGGCAATTGCCAAGCAAATTTGTGTCCTTTTCCATCCCTTTATGGAGATAAAGAGAATAATTCTATGTTTACAAAATCAATGCAGCAGAATATATGCTTAAATATAAACTAAGAAGGTCTGTGAAAAATATTTGGAAATTGACTATTTTTACTCATGCTTTCCTGACCTAATTTTAATCTACATACATTATCATAAGAACTCTGTGTAGAATTCACTCCAAAACAGATGACACAGTCCCTCAAACTTCCCCCAATGTATTCTTACTCTAGGTTAATTATCTTTTATCTGTCTATCCATGGCACTTTATAATAACACTGACCTGACTGATATCCTGGGGGTCCTAAAATTTCATTTGACTTTCAAACTCTCCTCTCTTCATTAGATGACATCTGCAAAACTGGCTTTCAAGCTCCAAAGAAGACCTTTGTGAAATTCAGAACCATGATGGACTTGAAATATCTTATGGAGACATTACTGGCCAATCAAAGGCTTCGCTGGCTCTTTTTGAGACTCATTTATGTTAAAGTGCAAATCTTCATTGTTGCATAGTATTCCAGGGAGCATATATAACATTCATACACTATTTATTTAAACTTCTCATAAAATGTAGAATAATACACCTACTAGAAAAATGAATTCTTCAAAATTAAGTAGAGTCTTGCAGAGAAATGTGGAAATATTATGCTCAGAAACTTAGTGCAGTGTGGAACATACCAGAGTCACAAGAAAGCCACTTTAAGTTGATTTGGCAAGCTTTAGCAATTTGCTGTTCTGAAGTCTTTCCAATACAAGTGTTTCTTCCTTTTAGCCAAAGAAATAAGTCAGGCTTAGAAAGCTGTGAAAAGTATTTGAAAATTGGCTATTTTTACTCATTCTTTGCTGACCTATTTTTAATTTATATACATTATCATCAGAAATCTGTTTTATAATTCACTCCAAAATATTCATTCTGAGAACTCAGCTCACTTCTCTCTCTTGGTCTAGTTATTTTCAATGTCTATTTAAGCAAGCCTGCTAAATCACTTATCAATGTTATGTCCTGTCCAACACATATATCATAGTAGGAAAACACATACATTTGAAGCTTAAATTTCTGTAAAATAAATGTGTTCTGCTTTATCAATTTTTGAAAGCTCAAATTGCAAATAAAACCTTTTGACTTAGAAGGAGCTTAGCTTTTTTTTTTTTTTTTTTCCTGCTCTCTAGTAAATTTTTCATGTAGATATCTCAGGAGGAATTACAAATAGAAGGTTAATTTTGATAAAATTTTCCAAGACTTAGGTTTGGAGATCTTTTTTTTTTTTTTTTTGCGGTACGCGGGCTTCTCACTGCTGTGGCCTCTCCCATTGCGGAGCACAGGCTCAGCGGCCCTGGCTCACGGGCCTAGCTGCTCCGCGGCATCTGGGATTTTCCCAGACCGGGGCACGAACCCATGTCCCCTGCATTGGCAGGCGGACTCTCAACCACTGCACCACCAGGGAAGCCCTGGAGATCTTTTAAAATTATTTACTTATACAGGTTTAACGTGCTTTAATATGAGCCAATTTTTTGAAAAACTTTAAAGTAATTCAAGGAAGTTATTTATAGCCATATCCAACATTCTGAAGAGTACTGAAGCCAGATTTGGAGAAAGAGAGTTTTCCTATCTGTTATCTCCTAAGTTACAAAAACATTCTTATAATAATTTTATTTTCTAAGTTAATTAAAAATTGCTTTATAGTGGTGTTGCATATTATCTGAGTTTCTCAAATTTTAGGTATTTTTTGCAGTCCTCAATTACATTATGGAGGCTGGATTATGCACAGATCTTTCTAATGGTTATATATAAAGCGCTTGAAGCCTCTATTATTTTATAATAGGCAATACCTAGATGAATAATGAATTGGACTCATCTTTCTTATGTGACTCTAAAGGTCAAAGCATACCACCTGAATATTTTTATCCTCTATGAATATTTCCATTTAAGAGTTTATTTAAGAGAATTTTAAAATCTTCTCATTATGTCTTAACAGCATGATATCATACTCTAATTTTTTGACTTCTGCATTTGATATGGAGTAAAATTGCATCATATTACCAAAGCACATTCACTTTGTCTTCAATTTAGAAACTTTCCAGAATCAAACTGAGTCAATCTATGCTTTAAAAGTCCCCCACAAAAAGAATCCTACATAAATTACTGTGTGTTTAAAGGTTTCTGATTTTAATCTAATAACTGAAATATCAAAGCTACATTTTAATTTAAGCATTTGGGCATCACTAACAGGTGTTCTCATCAGATTTAGGAACCCTACAGCAAGGTTTATCAGTGTCAAATGCTAAAATCCTAAATTCAGTGCCAGATCCCTTTCAAATAGCATTTACATTTTTCTATCTTAACCTACTTTGAATCCCCTGAGCATTTTGTCTATTTCTATTAGTAGATTTTGCTGATTTTTTTTAACTTTTCAAAGGCTCTTTAAATTATCCTAAAGTCATATATTTACCACGAGAAAGCAGGTGTCTTTTTAGAGTATATTATGCTTAAGTTGCTCATAAAATTAATTTTCTCAGGTTGGAAGAAGGTTTTTAAACTCTAATTTGAAAACTTTAATCTGGCATTCTGAAAGCTCTGTGGCACAGTGGTTGAGAGTCCGCCTGCCGATGCAGGGGACACAGGTTCGTGCCCTGGTCCAGGAAGATCCCACATGCCACGGAGCGGCTGGGCCCGTGAGCCATGGCCAGCCAGCTGAACCTGCACGTCTGGAGCCTGTGCTCCGCAATGGGAGAGGCCACAACAGTGAGAGGCCCGCGTATCACACACACACACACACAAAAATTAAAATTAAGATTGTTCCAGGAACTGGAATGTATCTTTTTCCATATCCATAATATTTGTGGCTTTCGTACTTTTATGTAATTAGACTGCAATAACATACATTGAACGATAAAATTATACCGTACAAAATTTAATATTTGGTGATTCAGAAGGCACTTTAAGCTATTACATTTTCTTGAAGTCAACATTATGTACTTTATATTTTTTTGTTGTACTGGCAAACATGGATATATTGATTAATAGACATTTCCTGCAGACACAATGTTTTATGAACTGATTTTACTACATCTTTTCTTAACATAAAGATGATCAGAATACAGAGAGACTTCTGTTTATACACATATATACTAGATATTTCTAGCTAAATGGATTTCAGGCATCTTACTTAAATGTTTCTAAAAACAAACTGAGTACTTTGTCCTTAACTCTCCTATTCTTTCATTTTGACCCCATTTTATATTTTCAAATACCTACTCTCCAAACCTCAAAATATCAGGGTAACCCTTATCTGTTTTTCTTTCCTGATTCTCTGAATCTGAATGGTTAGGTGCCTGCTACCTCCTAAAAGACATTTTAATCTATCTTTTTAATTTTATTGCCCACGATCTCTCATCAAAGCTTACTTTGCCTAATAATAATAAGAGCTGAAAGGATTGCATGTCTATTATTTTCCAGACTTTAGGTAAAACCCTGAACATTCATTATTTATTTAAATCTTTAAAGCAACCTTTATTTTTATTCTCACTTAAAAGAAGACTACTAAGGGTTAGATATGTTTGATGATTTTCCTGTTTTCAGAGAACTAGATATTGACAGAACCAGTACTGGAAGCTGCTGAAAGTCTCTGTACCTGATACACCTGTGACAATGGCCTTTTCTCTAAATCTAGAAACTGTCACCCACTTACAGTGCTGTCTTACTGCAAAGACAGTCCTCACACTTCCTTCTGTCAAAATTCTATTATTTTCTCAACCCTCAGTAGAAGTCTCAGTCTCAACATTTTATCCTCCCAGACTGTCACAGGTATGTCAGCTACACGAGGTGGAGGGTGGGAGTTGAGGTGAGAAAGGAAGGTTTGTGTTAAAGGGTTTGGAGGCCATGAGAAAGGTCAGGACTTTATCCCAAATAAGGGAACAGTTTGGTTGTCGTGGCGGCAGAGTATAGCCTTTAAGAGCAGCTTCCACTTCTGACTCTCAATATCTAGCTCTCTGAAATCAGGCAAGTTACCAAACCTGTCTAACCCTTGGTTAACCCATCTCTAGAATGCAAGTGACAAACCAAAACACTATATTTGCAACATATGTGATAATGATTTAATACCCCCATTGAGTAATGAGCTTCTGCAAGTTAGTTAATTTGAAGACCAAACAAATAAAATAATGAGTAAAAAATATTAAATATAAATGACATGCAAATATACAATAAACATGTAAAGTACTTATTTAAATAACTTGTGATAATATTGTTATTTAAATGGGATAAATTTATAAAGATCAGTAGTAATTTGGTTTTCATAAGGATTGTAGAAGTACATGTCAGGTACCCTGTCATGTGTCATTATTAAAAATTGCAACCCCTCCACAATTTCAGCTGCACGCGTCTCTCTCTGACCTACCAAAGTCTTTCTAATTTACTTTCTCTAGTTCCAAACACCTAATGCATTGTTAATGACAGTTAAATTGGAATATTACTGAAGGATATATAGAGTCTATTAAATCTTTTTGGAAATGAATATAACTTTTTATACAGTAATTCCTTTCTTCTGTGTATTCTATACACACACACACACACACATACACACACACAACCACATTTTACACTTTTGAATTAGGATCCTGGCTACTGCTCCCACATCATGTAATTTCCTATTACTATTTCTCTTTCTTCCTTACTGTGCATCTTTCATACTGTCCATCTTGCTGTCACTTAAACACACAAAATGCTTTCATTTCTCTGGGTCTTTATATTTTCAATTACTTTGCCTGGAACTGTCTTCCCCCAGTTATTTGTAAAACTCACTCAATTTTATTCAGGTAATTTATTCAATTGTCACCTTCTCAAAGAAGTCTTCACTGAATATCCTATATAAAATTATACCCCTGTTACTCTTAATCCTCCTCCTTAAGTTTATTAACAACTGATATTATTATTATCCAGTTATCTGTTCTCTGTTTCCTTTATTTGAATGTAAGTTTTATAAGGTAACAACAGTGCTTTGGTCAGAGCTGAATCTTTAGCACCTATAACAATGTATGATGTGTAGTATGTGCTCAATGAATATTTGTTAATCAAATGAGTAAATCCCTAGGCTCTTTTGCTTCTACTGACTGGGATCAAAAGAGAGCACCAGATACCCATCTTCCCTACTAACCCATGCTTACAGACCTGACACCACCATGTGCCTTGAATCCACCAGAATTAATTTCATTTGTCTTTTATCCTGACCTAGTTTCCAAGATATCTCTCACTTCCCAAACTCTAATCCTTATAATGCTCATATACTCCACATTCATTCCCTTTTTCATACTTTTCCATCTTCCAATAGTCTTCCATTGTATTCTCTGGAATTCACAGTTGATCCTTAGAAAAATTCCTTGCATCTACACCTCTTTTCTATTGTTTAATTTGCTCTCTTTATCTAATGAAAACTTGGCTCTCTGTCAAAGGCTCTGGTTTCCCTGCAAGCCTGTCTGATGAAGACTGTTTTCACTCCATCTTTAGAATACCTTTCTATTACTGGACCTGGGTTGGGATAGGTGAATTTTATTGTTTTTCAATGCCATGTCTAAACCATTCCCGCTTTCCTCCTTCCTAAAATGTTCTATTTTTGAATATCATGTAATCTAGTTGTACCATCCAGTATCCCTTATTGTTACATTCCCAGACCTATCCTGTTAGTTTCTTGACTTTAACTTTTGGCTCCCTTTCTCACTGACACAAGTTCTATTTTTGTTCTTAGCAATTTCAATATTTCAGGTAAATAATCCTTATGACACCCTAAATTCTCTGACTCTTTCATTCCATCTTCCAATAACCTTGTCCTCCACTTGCTTTGCCTTAGGTACCCTGTCATGTATCATTATCAAAAATTACAACTCCACCATAATTTCAGTTCCATTTTCCGTAATTTCTGACCACCATCTTTCTAATTTACTTTCTGTAGTTCCAAACACCAAAAATTCTTTGATTCCACTGGGAAATCTAATCAATTGCTTCAATCAACTTTTTACTGTCCCTCATCCCTTTGATGTTGCCATTCCTCTCCTTACCCAACCTAAATTCCATGAGTGATCTATAAAATCACCTCTTGATGTGCACCATTAACTGCCTGTCAGGTTTTTATTGTTTCTTCCTGTTTGGCAAGACCGTAATTTGGTTAAATCCAGATCACCATTCACTATGCCTACTATTCTGCAGCTAAACATAAGTAGAGAAAATACACAACCATCCTTACTAATAACCACAAACCTGATAGGATCTTTTCATGCTAGTCAGGGAGTCATACTATTCCATTAATTCCTCCACTCTTTTATTTCAGTTTCATATCTTCTTCTCCTTCTTTATAATTACAACATCTCCTCCCCTGTCCTTACTCTCAACTCATGACTGTACACCTAATTTCATGAAGGAAATTGAAATAATAAAAAAGAAAACATCATAGATTCCCACCGTTACATCTGCCCACTTACCACGTGTGAACCCACACTATTTGCTATCTGCCCATCCTGTTGCCTGAGGTGAACTATCTCTACTACTAGCTAAAGCCAATTCTACATGCATTCTAGATTCCAGCAGCTCCTATTTACCCAAAAACTTTTCCCAGCAATTCCCCTTTCTCTTCTCCCAGTTTATCTGCATCTCTACTGGATCATTCTCATCAGCATACAAACAAGCATCTGAATACATTTTTCTCTTCTATCTTTACTACTCTTGTCTGGGCTCCATTACCTCTTTCCAGGATTACTGCAATGGCTTACTGATGGGTCTTCCTACATCTACCTGCTCCTTGTCCCCCATACAATCTGTTCCCATCATAGTGGTCAGAGAGAACTTTTAAAAACATAGCTCAAGTCATAATGAATGCCCTCTCTTCTAAAATCCTCACTGAATCTCCATGTCACTCAGAATAAACCCTCAAGTCCTCACTTGTCATACAAGGTCTTACATCATTTAACCCCCCACTACCACTCTCTGACCTTCTTGCCCACTTCTCTCCTTATGGACCACTCTGCTCCAGTCACAGATGTCTACTGCTCTTCCTTCGATGTGTCTCCCACATTTCCTCACAAGCCTTTTGTATTTGTTATTCCCATACTGGAGGTGATCTTCCACTAAGTTAACTTCACCATTTTATTCAAGTCTTTGCCCATGTCACTTTTTTAACTAGTCTTACCTAAACCATTTTATTTAGAATTGTAGCCACACTCTCACTCCCTATACTCGGTGCCCCTTATCCTGCTCTGCTTCTCCTTTTTCCATAGGTCTTCACACTTTATAACATATCATATAATTTACTTTAACTATTTATATTTTTAAAATACCTGTCTCTACCATTAAATTTTAAGCTCCAGAAGGGCAAGAATCTTTGGCTCTTTAGTTCACTGAAAAATCACAACAACAACACCTGTAAAATATTAGACATGCCATCAATTAATAGTTGTCTACTGAATAAATATATTTGTGCAAAATATATATGGATAAAAACATTCTGTGCATCCTTGTTTTAACAGGAAAAAATTGGACAATATAAATAATGGAATGGTTAAGGGAGGTTTTACTCATTATGTGGAAATTATGCTATTAAAAAATCTGACATGGAAAAATTCCCAGACTACAAATAAACTTTAAAAAAATAAAATAAAACATAGAATAGGATTACACTGACAAATTAAAAGTATATATGTACATTTCTCTCTCTATATATAAATAGATTTAGAAAGAAACACCACAATGATTTGCAACAGTGAATACAGTTAGGCAGGGGACGAGGTTTGATGGGATAAAGAGAAAAGGGCAAATGTGGAATTTTTAATTAATTGATATTTTTGAATTTTATTTTATTTTGTTTTTTTATACAGCAGGTTCTTATTAGTCATCATTTTATACATATTAGGGTATATATATCAATCCCAATCTCCCAATTCATCCCACAGTCACTACCACGCACTCTCGGCTTTCCCTCCTTGGTGTCCATATGTTTGTTCTCTACATCTGTGTCTCTGTTTCTTCCTGGCAAGTAACCAGTTCATCTGTATCATTTTTTTTAGATTCTACATATATGTGTTAATATACAATATTTGTTTTTCTCTTTCTGACTTACTTCACTCTGTATGACAGTCTCTATGTCCATCCACGTCTCTACAATGACCCAGTCTTTTTCCTTTTTATGGCTGAGTAATATTCCACTGTATATATGTACCACATCTTATTTATCTACTCATCTGTTGGTGGGCATTTAGGTTGCTTCAGTGACCTGGCTACCATAAATAGTGCTTCAATGAACATTGGGGTGAATGTGTCTTTTTGAATTATGGTTTTCTCTGCATATATGCCCAGTAGTGGGATTGCTGGGTCATATGGTAATTCTATTTTTAGCTTTTTAAGGAACCTCCATACTGTTCTCCATAGCTGCTGTATCGATTTACATTCCCACCAGAAATGCAAGAGGGTTCCCTTTTCTCCACACCCTCTCCAGCATTTATTCTTTGCAGATTTTCTGATGATGACCATTCTGAATGATGTGAGGTGATATCTGATTATAGTTTTGATTTGCATTTCTCTAATGATTAATGACGGTGATCAGCTTTTCATGTGCCTCATGGCCATCTATATGTCTTCTTTGGAGAAATGTTTATTTAGGTCTTCTGCCAATTTTTGGATTGGGTTCCTCATTTTTTTAATATTGAGCTGCATGAGCTGTTTATATATTTTGGGATTAATCCTTTATCCGTTGATTTATTTGCAAATATTTTCTCCCATTCTGAGGGTTGTCTTTTCATCTTGTTTATACTTTCCTCTTTTAAGTTTCATTAGGTCCCATTTGTTTATTTTTGTTTTTATTTCCATTAGTCTAGGAGGTAGGTCAAAAAAGATTTTGCTGTGATTTATGTCAAAGAGTCTTCTTCCTAAGTTTTCCTCAAAGAGTTTTATAGTGTCTGTTTTTACTTTTAGGTCTTTAATCCATTTTGAGTTTATATTTCTGTATGGTGTTAGAGAGTGCTCTAATTTCAATCTTTTACATGTAGCTGTCCAGTTTTCCCAGCACCACTTATTGAAGAGGCTGTCTTTCTCCATTGTATATTCTTGCCTCCTTTGTCATAGATTAGTTGACCATAGATGCATGGGTTTATCTCTGTGTTTCCTATCCTGTTTCATTGATCTAAATTTATGTTTTTGTGCCAGTACCATATTATCTTGATTACGGTAGCTTTGTAGCATAGTCTGAACTCAGGGAACCTGATTCCTCCAGCTCCATTTTTTCCCTCAAGACTCCTTTGGCTATTCGGGGTCTTTTGTGTCTCCATACAAATTTTAAGATTTTTTGTTCTAGTTCTGTAAAAAATGCCATTGGTAATTTGATAGAGATTGCATTGAATCTGTAGATTGCTTTGGATAGTATAGTCATTATCACAATATTGATTCTTCCAATCCAAGAACATGGTAAATCTCTCCATCTGTTTGTATCATCTTTAATTTCTTTCATCAGTGTCTTATAGACTTCTGCATACAGGTCTTTTGTCTCTTTAATAGGTTTATTCGTAAGTATTTAAATCTTTTTGTTGCAATGGTAAATGGGAGTGTTTCCTTAATTTCTCTTTCAGATTTTTCATCATTAGTGTATAGGAATGCCAGAGCTTTCTGTGCATTAATTTTGTATCCTGCAACTTTACCAAATTCATTGATTAGCTCTAGTAATCTGGTGGCATCTTTAGGATTCTCTATATATAGCATCATGTCATCTGCAAACAATGACAGTTTTACTCCTTCTTTTCCAGTTTGGATTCCTTTTATTTCTTTTTCTTTTCTTATTGCTGTGTCTAGGACTTCCAAAAATATGTTGAATAATAGTGGTGAGAGTGGACATCCTTGTCTTGTTCCTGATCTTAGAGGAAATGCCTTCATTTTTCACCATTGAGAAAGATGTTTGCTGTGGGTTTGTCGTATATGACCTTTATTATGTTGAGGTAGGTTTCCTCTATGCTCACTTTCTGCAGAGTTTTAATGATAAATGGGTGTTGAATTATGTCAAAATTTTTTCTGGATCTATTGAGATGATCATATGGTTTTTCTTCTTCAATTTGTTAATATGGTATATCACATTGATTAATTTGCGTATATTGAAGAATCCATGCATCCCTGAGATAAATCCCACTTCATCATGGTGTATGATCCTTTCAATGTGTTGTTGGATTCTGTTTGCTAGTATTTTGTTGAGGATTTTTGCACCTATATTCATCACTGATATTGTTCTGTAATTTTCTTTTTTTGTAGTATCTCTGTCTGGTTTTGGTATCAGGGTGATGGTGTCCTCGTAGAATGAATTTGGGAGTGTTCCTTCCTCTGCAATTTTTTGGAAAAGTTTGAGAAGGATGAGTGTTAGCTCTTCTTTAAATGTTTGATGGAATTCACTGTTAAACTATCTGGTCTTGGACTTTTGCTTCTTGGAAGATTTTTAATCACAGTTTCAATTTCATTACTTGTGATTGGTCTGTTCATATTTTCTATTTGTTCCTGGTTCAGTCTTGGAAGGTTATACCTTTCTAAGAATTTGTCCATTTCTTCCAGATTGTCCATTTTATTGGCATATAGTTTCTTGTAGCAGTGTCTTATGATGCTTTGTATTTCTGTGGTGTCCATTGTAACTCCTCCTTTTTCATTTCTAATTTTATTGATTTGAGTCCTCTCCCTCTTTTTCTTGATGTGCCTGGCTAAAGGTTTATCAATTTTGTTTATCTTCTCAAAGAACCACCTTTTAGTTTTACTGATCTTTGCCATTGTTTTCTTTCTTTCTCTTTCATTTATTTCTGCTCTGATCTTTATGATTTCTTTCCTTCTACTAATTTTGGGTTTTGTTTGTCTTTCTCTAGTTTCTTTAGGTGTAAGGTTAGAGTTTTTATTCGATTTTTCTTGTTTCTTGAGGTAGGATTCTACTGTTATAAACTTCCCTCTTAAAACTGCTTTTGCTGTGTCCCATAGGTTTTGGATAATCCTATTTTCGTTGTCTATTGTCTTTTGGTATTTTTTGATTTCCTCTTTGATTTCTTCAGTGATCTGTTGGTTATTTAGTAACATATTTTTTAGCCTCCATGTGTTTGTGTTTTTTATGTTTTCTTCCCTGTAATTGATTTCTAATCTCATAGTGTTGTGGTCAGAAAAGATGCTTGATATGATTTCAATTTTCTTAAATTTACTGAGGCCTGATTTGTGACACAAGATGTGTTCTATTCTGGAGAATGTTCAGTGTGCACTCAAGAAGAAAGTGTAATCTGCTCTTTTCAGATGGGATGTCCTATAAATATCAATTAAATCTATCTGGTCTATTGTGTCATTTAAAGCTTGTATATCCTTATTAATTTTCTGTCTGAATGATCTATCCATTGGTGTAAGTGAGGTGTTAAAATTCCACACTATTATTGTGTTACTGTTGATTTCCTCTTTTATAGCTGTTAACATTTGCCTTATGTATTGAGGTGCTGCTATGTTTGGTGCATATATATTTATCATTGTTATATCTTCTTCTTGGATTGATCCCTTTATCATTATGTAGTATCCTTCCTTGTCTCTTGTAACATTCTTTATTTTAAAACCTATTTTATCTGATATGAATATTGCTACTCCAGTTTTCTTTTGATTTCCATTTGCATGGAATATCTTTTTCCATTGCCTCACTTTCAGTCTGTATGTGTCACTGGGTCTGAAGTGGGTCTCTTGTATACAACATATATACAGGTCTTGTTTGTATCCATTCAGCAAACCTATGTCTTTTGGTTGGAGCATTTAATCCTTTCACATTTAAGGTATTTAACAATATGTATGTTCCTATTACCATTTTCTTAATTGTTTTGGGTTTGTTTTTGTAGGTCCTTTTTTTCTCTTTTATAAAGCTGGGCCCGTGAGCCATGACCACTGAGCCTGCACGTCTGGAGCCTGTGCTCCGCAACAGGAGAGGCCACAATAGTGAGAGGCTCATGTACCACCAAAAAAAAAAAAAAAAAAAAAAAAACACATAAACTGGTTACTCAGGAGATACACACCATTCCTGAGATCAGTACCTGAAGAAAATATTCTAGTCTGAGTCTCTCCTTAGTGATGTGTGAGCAGCAACTTTATCACTGTTTTGTAGTAACTTTAATACATTTTATAAAGCTTTTCCTTTTTAAATGTTTTATGGAGACTGTCATAGCTCAGCTTGTCAATACCAAACTTGTAGGTTGTGAGGGCTTGTAAGGGGAGGCTGGCAATAAGTCACCAAACAATATGATCAAGAAACTTGGCTGCTATCATATTAATTCCAAGGGCCATTTTTAGTTGGGAGGAAGGGGGAAACTGGGAAATGTTGGTCAAAGGGTACAAAGTTTCAGTTATGCAAGCTGAAAAAATGTTGGAAATTTACTGAACAACATGGATACTACAGTTAATGGTAGGTATTATATTCTTAAAGAGGGTAGATCTTAAATGTTTCCATGACAAACATACACACAAAAGAGCCATATTTATAGTGCCTTAATCTATGGTTTGTTATTTTGTTTTCTGAAAAAGTAGATTCCTTGGTCAAATATTTGAGAAAAAATCTATATCAAACTAAGTGTTTCTTTACATATAAGGACTACTTAGAGCCTTTAGTATGCAAATTTGCATTATAAATCTTTAAGAGTGAGATAGGAGCAAAGTTAAGTCTGGGACTCTGTTTTGGAAAGAGCATGTCCTCAGGCTTTTGTTCTATGCAGCACACTTTGGGTGAGTGATATGAATGGTCCCTCCTGTTAAGGGAGTCTCTACAAATAGGGATTTTATTCTTTGTCTGTTTGCTGTCCTTCAATAGGACTATTGAGTGAAAAGCCTTTTCTTGATCCTGTAGCTTGATTTGTAGCTCTATTTTTATATTTATGTTTATGCTGAATCTGATTTTTCTTTGACAATTTCTCTGCCATTTTGGATATTTATCAAGAACTGTTTCTGTTAATCAGTACCTAATATTGCCAGTGCCTAGCACAGTGTTTATCGAATATTTATTGAAAGAAAAACCTAAAAAATATGTTCACAGGAACATTATTTGGAAGTTGGGAAAGCTGCAAACATTATTTATAATTCTAAGGTATTTTCCATATTCCACAGCTTTCTATGTGTAGAAAGTCAAATGACATTTTGTTGTTGTTTTTTGCTGGAATTATACCTACCCAATGTGTCAATGATCATGCTGGTCAGAAACTCTGATTAGTCACTATAAATTTCTTTAATAATGGTTAAAAATAAATTAATAAATAGTTTGTTTAATAGAGTAAATCTTCTAAAATATGATATCTGACAAAGAAAATTAAAATATTTCTTTGTGGAAAAAAAAAGTTGAAAAACTAGTTTAACTCTTACTTGGGGTAAAGCAGATTTGTCCACTCTTGCACAAAACTTTTAGCGTAGAGTAGGTATTAAAATTTACATCTTGTGACTTCCATGCAGCAGGACCTTTTTTTCTAGACCTTTCCCTTTGCAGATTTCATTGTAACGTTTCTCATTCTCCTTGTCTTATCCTTTTTATTTCATTTACATAACATGTGATATTCTTTTGCATATATAAAGGACTCTGCCGTTTCCGAGATGTGAGGCCCTGTGAGCTGGCAGTTGGGAAAGCTGCATTTCCACTCATTTACTGATGAGAGGCACGGCTTCTGACAGAGCTGATTCACAGTGATGGGGCAGACTGGCTGAAAACTGGTAGGAGGACTTTGCAACAGCTCTGGGGCCAAATCAAGGCCACAGGCCGTATGTCTGGTTCCTCTGTCATAAACAGACGACCAAGTGTACACATTTCCAGGTGTAATGTCACTGGGATTTTAGTTGCAAACATATAAACTAATGACATTCAATTATGTTCAGAGGTAATGTTGTCAAAGCCACCAAGGAAACAATTTATTTGTCTTACACAGTATGTGATTCAGAGTGCATTAGTAAGTTTTCATTGCTTAGTTGTTTAATATGCTCCTGAAGAGGTGCTTCTGCAACCTGTTGTATAGGCATGATTCATACACTTATATAACGGGCATAGATATGATGACATGGAGGGTTACTCCAGAATCAGTTTTATGTATATTAAAATCAGCTCATTTCTTTGTAGGCATTGGCCAATTAAAGGAAGAAAGGCAAGGTTTCTCAAACCAGTGAAGTGACACTATCTGTTAACACCAATTGGTGGAAAATTGATGAAAGGCTTAAAATTTTGGCTCCATGAAACTCTATTCTTGCTAAATGGTATCACATTTTCCCATATAGAGAAAGAACTATCTGATTTACATAAAATGTGGGTATAGAACAAGAAATAATATTTAATATAGAACTTTTATAAATATTAAAGTTATTTAATAATAACTTTACAAGAGACCACATAATGCTTTTATAATGTTCTTGGAAGAGATGCTATAGAAACTAAATGGGCTAATTTCTAGGTTTCCTTATTGACACTATTACTAGTGGTAAAAAGAAACACCCAGAAAATTGAATTGGGGAGGTGAACCATAACTTCACACAACACAGTACAGCAACAAAAATAACAACAACAACAATGTTCCTTTACATTAGCATTTTTATTTACGGTGTGCATAAACATGATTTATGTTCTTTAATTTATGTGTATTAAGTTCAATACAGAACGGGTGTGTGGAGGCAGCTACAGAGGGAACATATCATTATTATCATTTTTATCATTCTTATTTCATAGATCTCAGAACTGAGATTCAGAGAAGTTAAATAATTTATCCCAATAGCATTAGAATCAAAAGTAGATAGGGAGTGAGTTTTCTGACTTCTAGCATAAAATGTTTTCTCACAAATGTTACTATTTCCTCTGTCAAGAGACAAAGGGTCTATTTTGTGAGCAGACACTTAAATAGCAAGGAATATTCAGCTATGCAGATGTTTGTGGGAAGTATTTTCTAGTAGATGAGACCAGTAATGCAGCCTGGGGTCATTGGGGAGTGGCTTGTAGGCTACAGTTAAAAATAAATTTTTTTCAAAGTGTGATAAGAAGCCATTAAGAAGTTCTGGTTTACTTTTTAAAAGAAAGATCATTCTGCTTTCCTCACAAGTGCAGAGGGTATCCTGAGTGGAAGCAGGGAGGGTAGCCAGGGGCTGTCAGCATTACCGAGAGGACTTGCATTGTGGTGACAGTGATGAGGGTGCTGCTAAATGATCAATTTGGGATGTATTTTGAAGGCAGAGCTGATTGGGCTTTTAGGTGGTTTGGGTGAACTTGGAGATGTTTTTTATGAGGAAGAGAGTGAAGTGAGAGATCCAGACTACCTTCTAAATTTTTGGCTTGAGGATTTGAACAGATGAGATGAAGAAGACTATGAACGTGTTAAATGCAGGACACGAAGGACATGTGGACACGAAGGACATGAAGCTGCCCATGGCTACTGAAGGGGTGTATACTCTGACAAAATTAGGAACAAGGACTTGGCTTTATTCAGGGCTGTGTGTTTAATGCCACTGACTGTCGTAGACTGACCATGATGAGACATGGCCAGAACTGAAAAGCGGGAGACCTGAAACTTAGCCGCAGCTTCTGGAGCAAAGCCCTAGTCTCTCTGGAACTTGTTTTCATTGTTTATAAATGAGAGGTTAAGCCAGACTGATAATGTTAAACTTACACATTCTGGACTCCTTTTAGGAATCTAATGTTTTCTAGTCATTCTCCAGAAAAACAACAGCACATCATATTCAAAATTTCCACACAGAGACTTAAGGATTCCTTGGCCACTAAACATTATCAAATGTTCCTCTAGTTTGAGATGTGTGATTCTATACAATATCAAAATAAGCTCCAAATTATACAAAACAATATATGACTATTGAAGTGTGGCAGAGAGCTCTGCAGTAAAATTTGCCCAGATATGTGGACTGGTGAAGGCTCTATTCCTTGTAGATGCAACATTAGGAACATTCAGCCTCCTTGTTCATGGCTTAGTGGGCGAAGAATCAAGAACCAAACCGGAGATAACACCCATCCTTTCTGAGCATATATTGATTAGCCAGATCTAATTATCTAGCACCTGGTCCTCAACAGCAAATGGAATAGAAAATAGAGGAGAGCATGTTTGGCAGATGTTATATTCCCTTTCTTATATGATTTCTCCTTACGCAGATGTTTTTTAACTTATGTAGAAACTTTTGGTTAAATATGTGTAGATTTATCTAAATAACAGAATACTATGAAGCTGTCAAAACTTTTGTAAAGATCTTACAAGAGATAAAATTTATGTGAAAAATGAATGTACAGAATAGTGTGGATAGTATGCTGTTTCTCATGTAAGAAAGAGCAAAAATAAGACTTTATGTCTATATCTGTTTGCATTTGCATAGAAAGTCTCTGAAGGGTAAACTCAGGAAACTAGTAGAAATAATTACCTGGTCATGGTGATGGAGATCATGGATGGGAAAGATAGGAGAACGACTATATTTTTTGTATTATTTTGATTTTTGAACTATATGAATATAGTGCCAACTCAAACTATTAAAAATTGATAAATGGGAAATAAAAAAAAATGTTTTCAACCCATGTCTGATCCCCTTTATTTTCAGTTATGAAGGGTATCAAGACACCAGTGGCTATTTCCAGAGCTCCCATTGTTAAAGAATGACAGGATCCAATGGAATAGGATATCTGTGCATCACCAACCAGTTCAAGCATGGCTTCATTACAGTGTTACATGCATCATGTCATGTGTTATTGCTTACTTAATAAACCTCATTTCATCACAAGGATTAACCAAAATAAAGTAGCTAAATATTGCCTGAGATTTCCTGTATATAGGTAAGGTTTCCATCTGTCAGGATGAGAAGTAAAACCAAGTAATAGATTGGTGGATTTTCTGCTCATCTTATTGCATTGCTGATATATAAACCCACAGGATATATAAACTCACAGGAGTTTGGGGGTCAAATTTTGATATGACTTTAAAGTTACAAAATTACTGACCTGAATGAACAAATTTTCCAAGGGAAAATAATTTCTCTTGATAATTTAATTTTGTATACTATTCCAACTTGATATGCATGAAACTCATTATTGTGGTAATATTTTTATTATTCATGCTTTTAGGTTTCGAAGTAAGAACAATATGAAATTATAGTAAAGAGTATAAGATGTTGAACTATACAGATGTGGATTCAATTTCTACCACTATGAGTTGTGATTCTATGGGTTTTTTGCTTAATCTTCCAGAAATTTCACTTCTCCACCTGGAAAATGGGAATAAATTAACTATTTATTTGGTTGTTGTGAGAATTGAGGTTAAGTATATAAAATACTTAGCACAGTAACTGACATAAAAAACATGTTCTGTAAGTGGTTGCTATTATTACTATTACACATTGGTCAGCTAATCATAATTTAGACAAATTTATTTAGACAAATTTAAATCTACAAAAGAATTCAGAAATGAGTCAGATATTTGTTTTACCAAAGTTATGGTGAGACTTTTAAGGAGGATAATTTCTTTTTACTTCATATTATAATCTGTGAAGTTAGAAGGAGTTTCAAGATAAGGAAGGGCAAGGTGAAGCAGCACGAGGTACATATGGAAACAGCATGGGCCAAAGAGTCAAGAAAAACCATGACATCTGGAAAACATGGATTGTTGTTCAGATTAATTGAGGTATTATTTAGAAATACACATAACATTGTAAGCACATGCTAAATAAGAGTTCCCCTTAGCATTTCACAGTGAAATGAGAGGATAAATAACTTCTATCTGTTTAATGGTTTGATCACTAAGTCAAACCATGATTCTAAACCACAACAACAAAAAAATCTGTCATTTGGGAAATGGTCCATATTTGGAGGAAGTTAGTAGGCAGTAAAAATATGAATAATATGCCATTATAGTTTAATTTTACCATATTATTAAACTTTAATATTTTGTTTTCTAAAATCTTTCCTCAAGGTTTTGAGTTCTATATTATTTTAAACATGTTTTGTCTTTATTTTTAAGCCCAGTATCTCTCAAGGGAAACTTAATTTGTATGTTTCTGATTCTTTTATACTTAACTCACCCGAAAGTTATTTTGTAAGAATTCTTTGATGTCCAGAAAGCCTTATCGTTTTCTTATAATATATTCAAGATCTTTTCCTTTGGAAAATGGAAATCGTGTCTTGCTTAAAGTAAATAAATGAAAATACCCAATTATAGAGGGAAATGTTATGAAATCTCTCCCTCTCTGTCTCTCTCTCTTTTTCTTCCTCTTTATAAAATTTCTCTGTTACCACCCTGGTTTCCAGCAATGATCATTTCTGGAAAGCAGATTGGAAAAGCAATTGGAGAATTTAACTTTCTTCAAGTCAGTTCAACTTAATAAACATTTTTTTTTTTTACCTCTGATGTATGGAGAAATATGTAAATTTCTATAGGTGATAGCAATAAAAATGACACAGAAAAATAAATTCAGTGCATATCCTCAAGGAGTTTATATTCTAGTCATAGAGACAGATATACATTAAAGAAATTATAATGTATGGCTGAAAGAGGTAAAAGCAAAGTTGTGTGTAAGTAGTAAAAGAAGGATTGTAAATTGAATCTGAGAAACTGAGAAAGGATTTTCACATAATAAGTACAATTTAAGCCAGCCTTATTAGAATTTCAGGGATTATTAGAATTTCAATGTATAAAGAAGCTGGGGGAGGTATCACTCTCTCAACAAAACCACTTGGGCATAACATACAAGGTGAAGCCAGAACGTGCAGATCTTTGAATGCCAAGATTAGAGCTCGGATTTTATTCTCTAGGTAACAGGGGAATCATTTGAACGTCCTTGAGGAGAATAAGTAATACAAGCACCTTGGGCTTTAGAAAGATAAAGCTGATAGAAATGTGAAGGAGGAAGAAGACATGAGGGAGTCAGAAGTTTCAGAGACCAAGTCTGTGACTACTTCTGTAGTTCAGGCAAGGGTCAATGCGTAAATGAACTATGGTAGCAAAAATGAAATGGTGCGGAACGAAGAAGGAGAAATTGATTATATTTCCTGGATTTTCAGTTAAGGTGTACAGTAGTTAGAATATGGATCAAGCTGGCTATAACAAAGGGACCTAAAAGCAGAGCAATTCAAACAAGAGAGAATTTGTTTTCTTCTATGAACAGAGGTAGCAGCATGGTCCAGCACTGCTCTACCATGTAACTTTACTCTACAAGTTCATGCCCAACGTTGTTGAAATAGTGAACATTGGCTCTCAACCACTCCCCATTCCAGTCTTTGGAAAGAGAATGAGGAAGTTGAAAGCAAGCAGCTTCCTTTTAGAGAAGTGATCCTGAAATTGTAGGCATGGCACCCGTACATATTTATCATGTAACTCCAAGAGAATTTCTATTCAGAGGCTAAAACCTGGCAGATCAGAGTCCAGAAGATTGTTTCTTTATATCTTGTACTTATACCAGTAGTAGTGTTTGAAATTATTTTTGGTGTTAGAAGTAGTCTATTGATCCCATAGATGGCAAGGTGAATGGAGGCAAAGAGGATGGGAGGAAAAGATAGATAAAGGTCCAGGTAAGGCAATTTTTTCCCTTGTTTTGTGGACTGGCCTGGTCATGAAGGCTCTGAAGCTGAACAATTCCCCTGCCAGAGGTTTCCGGTGCTGAGAGGCAGGGATCCACATGGATCCTAATATATATCAGACTCAGTCATCACACTTGCTTACCAACACTGATTTTAAAAATTGTGTAAATATTGATTTAATGCTTGTCATCTGCATGATATCATAAGCTCCATGAGGACAGGGACTTCATCTTTTTTGTTCAACACTGAATTCTTCCAGTGTCTAGCAAAATACCTGATATATTTGGAGAGCCATATATACATACATAGTTTAATGTTATGTGTTGAGAGATTTCAAACCTAAAGAAAAGCTGAAAAAGTAGTAGAAAAATGTACATGTTCATTCACTAATGGTTAATATTTGCCATTTGTTTATTTTTCTTTTTCTCTCTTCCTCCTGGACCCACTGAAAGTAAATTGCAGATGTTATGACACTACCTTTAAATAATTAAGAAAGGAAAGAAAAAAAGAAGGAAGGAAAGAAGGAAGGCAGACATACCTGCTGGCTATCCTTTCAATTCTTTACATTTACATTTACCAAGTCTTTGGGCTTTATCTTTACTCCCAAAATAACTTAGCCAAAATCATATGAAAAATTTTTGTTTGCTTCATAGAAATTTTTGTAAGACAAACTGAAATCATTTACATGAATGTTATTTCTGAATATTCTACAAAAATAGATTCAATTTCAAGACGATTTAAGGAGTTATTGTAAACCAAATTAATCTTAAAATTAAATTTTAGAAATGAAAGAAATAGTTGTTAGATAAACAAAGAATAGTTGTTAGATAAACAAGAAGAGAAAAATGGAAAGAGCCACAATTTGGATGGAGTAAAAGTGTAATGATATAGCTGTTCTTCACTTTTAGCTTTAAGAACAGTCTTCACTGGGTACTTTTACTTCATTTTGAGAAGGGTGAATTAAAAATTGAGGCACTGATAAATAGAGGTAAGAAAAATATCATCTTCAGAAAGTTCATTGGATCCAGAGGATTTCTTCCTGCTAGAGGAATAAGTTATCAGCATTTTCATAACATTCATAAATGATCCTAGAAGAAGAGAAAAAGCATCAATAAGCTCAAGACAATACTATAATTAATTAGACTTTAAGAAGTTGGAAGTGGGATTTAAAAAAAAAAGGAGCAGGGCTTCCCTGGTGGTGCAGTGGTTGAGAGTCCGCCTGCCGATGCAGGGGACACGAGTTCGTGCCCCAGTCCGGGAAGATCCCACATGCCGCGGAGCGGCTGGGCCCATGAGCCATGGCTGCTGAGCCTGCGCGTCCGGAGCCTGTGCTCCGCAATGGGAGAGGCCACAACAGTGAGAGGCCTGCATACCGCAAAAAAAAAAAAAAGGAGCAAGAGATTTGTAAAGGGCAAAATTCATATTAAGAAATGAATCTATAGTTGGCTTCTCCAAAAATTTTCATTAATAAAGGACCTACTGGATTTCCCTGGTGGAGCAGTGGTTAAGAATCTGCCTGCCAATGCAGGGGACACAGGTTTGGGTCCTGGTCCGGGAAGATCCCACATGCCGCGGAGCAACTAAGTCCGTGTGCCACAACAACTGAGCCTGTGCTCTAGGGCCTGTGAGCCACAACTACTGAGCCCGTGTGCTGCAGCTACTAAAGCCTGTGCCCCTAGAACCTATGCTCCACAACAAGAGAAGCCACCACAATGAGAAGCCTGCACAGTGCAATGAAGAGTAGCCCCCCCTTGCTGCAACTAGAGAAAGCCCGCATGCAGCAACGAAGACCCAACACAGCCAAAAATAGATAAAATAAAATAAATATTTTTTTTTAAAAAAAGACCTACTAATATCCCAGGGACCCAGATCTAGTAAATATTAGTGTAGAGCTAAAAGCTTAATTTTATCTGACTACAAAACAAATACTTTATACTCTACCCTAATATACAACCTCTCATTTACCAAAGCAAATACTTAAAGAAAAGAAGGGGAAATCCTGTGTTGGGAAGGCTCATATATTCTTCCCTCAATTTAAATGAAAACATGATATTGTATATGAGTATTCAATATCAGAATGTTGGCCAATAGATTTGTCTAGGGAATGCTACAGTGTATATTTGCCTTATTTCCATTCAGGGCTCAAAAGTTTCATACACATGCATACATATATGAATTGCATATACATATTTTAGCTTTTTAGTTATTCTATTTTACCCTCATGGTAACCTTGCAAAAGAAGTAGTGGAATTCCTAGTTTTCCCATTTGAAGGCAAGGTAACTGAGGAACAGCAAGAGTAAATGATTTGTCCAGTGTCATACAAAATGTTAGCACTGCTGAGAAGATCATACACATCTCTTGACCACCCTTTGTATTATGCAGTTTATTACCTAAGGATTCCAAATTTTCAAGATCTATTATTAATGGAGAGATTAAACTCAATTGAAATTACAAACGATTAATCAGATCTATTGTTATTAGGGAGTTAATCTAATTTTCAAGGTTATAGATCATATTCACTTTTTCTAAATAAGATGCCTTAAGCTGGATTACCCCTGTCAGACCTGCCCTTTATAGCAGTGGGCAGACCACGACTTCTTTATTCTTTTTTTTTTTTTCTTGCGGTACACGGGCCTCTCACTGTTGTGGCCTCTCCCATTGCGGAGCACAGGCTCTGGACGCGCAGGCTCAGCGGCCATGGCTCACGGGCCCAGCCACTCCGCGGCATGTGGGATCTTCCCGGACTGGGGCACGAACCCATGTCCCCTGCATCGGCAGGCGGACTCTCAACCACTGTGCCACCAGGGAAGCCCCACGACTTCTTTATTCTAAAGTGTGAAAAAGATATCAGGAGAGAGCAGAGATGTCCCTACAGTCACTCAGGGTGGTTACAAAGATCTTAAGTGTTATCAAGGCTGATCTTTCTAAGTACTTTTGGAGTCTCTTAAAAATCTAATGAAATACATGATCTCTGCTCTCAGAAAATAAAATGAAACCAACAAAGCAAAACAGAAAAAGACCAGGAAACAAAAAAGTTGGGACAGGAATAGATGGGACAGTTCATCTACTGTAGGTTAACATACTCTGGTCTGGTAATATGGGATTGAATCATGTACTAGCTTTGGAACATAGTTAAGAACTGAAAGACTAATAGATGACAGAGTGTTACAGATGAATTTACAATGAGTCACTAAGGAAAAGAAGACCAATGGCAAGGATGTAGAAGAACTTGGGTCAGAAATAGGATATTCCTTCAGTAACATGACTTAGATAATGATCTGTATTGCTCCCTTGGCACCCTATTTCTTGTGGAGATTATATGCAGGCTATTTCATTCACCTGAATATCTAAAATAAACATTCAAGGGAAAAGCAATAAAAATAAATAACACAACATATCCGTAAATGAAGAAATCTTAAAAGTACTTTAGATTTCTCTACAATGAAAAAGAAAAATGCCTACAGATATCTCTAAACTGTAAAGGAAAAAAGATATGTTTATCAACGTTAATGGAGTTATATCTAGAAATGAATAGAAGTCATACATGTGTATGCATTTTTGTGGGAAAAAGCATGTGTTCACACACACAACTGTGTGTATATGAATGTGTAATATATCATTTATCTATCTTTCTAGCTCTTAATATAATTTCTTTGTCAATCTCATTGCTGAGAGATTCACGCACAGTCTCTCAAGGGAAGTAGTGGAAAATATAGCACTTTTTGTAGAATGATAAAATAGACCAAAATCTGTGAGCAAATTAGTGTGTACTTTTTTCAAGTAAACTCCAATGCAGTAAAATATGGAGACTTAAAAAAAAAAAAGTTGCTAGAAAGGTCATGGTATTCTGGAAACATGTGTACCTCATAGGATATATTTCTATTTAATTAATTAATATATATATGCCTAAAACATTAATTAACTTGGAGCTATAAAATAAAAGGCTTTAGAATTTTACCATAGTATCTCAGTAACACGAAGAAAGTTCTAACCCATCATGAGATGAAGAACAGGCTGCCTAGCAACCATTTTAACTAGCTCCCCTGAGATTTTCAAGAGAAAAATGGGTGTTTGCAGGGGAAGTATTTGTTTCTGTTTTTCTATGAGAGTTTTGGGATAATTCCTAACTAGTTTCTCAGTCATTTTTTCCTTCTTGTTTTCATCACCTGAAATAATTTAAAAAGGGAAAGAAAGAGGGAGGGAAGGAAGAAAGGGAGGGAGGGAGGGAGGAAAGAAGATACATAAGGATTAATGTGGGCTGTTTTAAGCATTCACTCAGGAATTCAAATACAGTAATGCAAATCAAAGTCAGGTGCTCTGTTTATTATATATGTACATAAATACCTTTTTGTGGAATGCTCACAAATCAAATTGAAAGTAATGACTTTGGCTTGACAAACTACAACTTCATTGAAATGTGTGACGAGAAAGAATATATGTTGGTGGCATTTCTTGACCCAGGATTCAAGGGCAACTTTGAAACTCTAAGTCTACTTTATGAAGCCATAGATCACCAGGAAGATGTTCACATAAAGAAATGAGTCAGGTTAGGTCATTCTCCTCCTTCGGACTTCCTGGTTAAGGAAAAGCACCCTCATAAAGCATTCACAGCATATTTTCATAGGATGTCTTACCATGTAGGTCTCGGCCGTGGGAGGGGAGAGAAAGTGTTTGATGGTAATTCCAGAAAGAGTAGCTTTAAGTGTTTCCGCACAGGCTCTGGACGCGCAGGCTCAGCGGCCGTGGCTCACGGGCCCAGCCACTCCGCGGCATGTGGGATCTTCCCGGACCGGGGCACGAACCCGTGTCCCCTTCATCGGCAGGCGGACTCTCAACCACTGCGCCACCAGGGAAGCTCTAAGTGTTTCCTTTGAGAGAGAGAGAGACCTAGTTTTTACCAAATATCTATCATATAGTCTTTATGAGTTTGGGATGGAAGAACAAAGGATGGATTTCAGGTTAAATTCCAGAGTTAATGATGCATTAATGAGGATGTAGGAAACAAAATGATGAGTTAAGAAGGTTAGAATCTCAAGCAAAGCAGAAGAGATGGTGGCTCTGGAGTATGATGGGTAAGTTATACAAACAAGATGCTTAGGAACATAAATTACCTATATTCTTACTTTATGCTATTGTTTTATAGCTTTTGATTTCAGTTTAAGACTCTATTGCCAGTTGGGTTTAGTAAGCATACTTATGGACACCTATAATACAAAGGTGTTTCAACAATAAAAGTGGTTCTCTATAGTCATTGTGAGTAATACGGAAACAATGTTCCTTCTAGAATTTATTCTGATCCCAGGATTTAATTGCAGTTCTATTATTGACCCAATATGAAACGTTGAATTTATTTGCTGTTAATACTTTCCTGAAGCGTGGAAGAGAAAGTGGTTGTGTTACTTGAAATTACCTGAGAAATTGCCGTAATTTGCCACTTTACAATGAAAGGCTGGATTTCCTTAGTTAGACTTTGACCTCATGATGAGTTTAAATGCCAAGACTATATTTTAACTATGCTGAGGCATAAGACGTTGAAAGAGAACAGAATATGCCACCCCAAAATATGCCATTTTGGCATATTGATTATTTTAAGAAATAGCTGGAAGAACACTCTGAACCTCCTTCATCTCCCTGAAAGCAGGAAACAAATCTCCCATGTGAAGTTACCCTCCTTATCACCAGAGAAAGGGAATTCAGGATGGAGAAGGATGTATAGACAAATCTTTTTACTTCTTCACTAATTTGCTATAACAAGTCCAAACCCCTTTGTTTTGTCAATTCACAAGTGTATTGTTTCCCTGTCTGAAAGGATAAAAGCTGCCTGCTCTGGTCACTTTAGGGAGTATCATATATTTTTTGGATTCCATACCTATGAAATTAAATTTGTTTTTTTCCTGTTAGTCTCTTTTATGTCAGTTTAATTATTAGAACAGTAAAAGAACTTAGAGAGGGAGAAGGGAAAAGTTTTCCATCCCTACAACATAACATTAAACTTTATTTGTTTAGATTATAATTAAGACTTATTTGACACATTCTTTATGTATTTCAGCATCTCATCATTTACTAGAACATTACCAAAACAAAACCTTTTGTGAAGTAAGAAGACTTTTTCCATTTTCATAATTTTTATATTCTAGTTCTTCACGTTTCCTAAAGGTAAATAATGCATGAGAAAACCTGCAGTACCTTGACTAGCATTTTTCTTTAAATATTATTTTTGAAAATATTTGAACTATGAATAGTTGTGTACAATAATTTTCCTGTTGGAAATAAAGCCTGATGTTTATCCATTTCCCTTTGATGTCCTAGCATACTAATGCTATGTAGAGTGGTTGACTACTGAATTCCTCCTATAAGTTATGAAACTTACAATTTCATAAAAAACAAGGATACAGATACTTGTGATTTACATGTTTAGTAGAAGGTTGTTTTAGTTTAGTTTTTTCTTTTTTCTTTGCAGTGGCTCTGGTTTCTTATTGATGTAGTTTTCTCAAGTAAGGATATGTTAGATTTTATTTTCTTATAAATGTCATGACAGCCCTAAATTAAGTCCACTAATGTATAAGTGAAATGGTTCCATGAGTAATACCAGAGAGCACTTTATTTAAATTGTTGTAAACCTTCCAAATACAGTTCAAATTGTTCCCCGCCAAGATGGGTGTCTAATTTGAGTCTACTGCTTTATTCATCCAGGTTTCTTACAAAGATTGAGAAAAATCCTCAATCTGTACATAGGGCAAAGAATATCTTTTTCATTGTCTACAAGGCCCAGAGGAAGCAAAGGCAAAAAGTTAATTATGTCTTAGGCCTCAATAGGGCTTGTCAGCTGTCTCCATCACATTCTTAAATTTTTGTTTTAACTCCAGATACACTGCAAAGCAGATATTTCTATTATCCTTGTTTTATAGATGAAGAAATGGACAGTCACTGGATATAAGTAGCTTGCATAGGATCACACAGCAGCTAGAAGCCACAACTGTAAACTCAACCCAAGTCTATTTCTAATTTGATAGTATATTGCCTTTTTGTTATCTAATTTATCCTCATCTCTTATGTCCACTTAATCACCAACTCCTACAAATTCTAGGTTTTAAATACGGTTATTTCTTGGACACAGAGAAAACACATAAAACTGTGTTTATCCTGTCCCTTCCTCCAGCTACTGCCTCCTTCTCTGTTACCCTTTATAAAAAGACACCTCCAAAGAGTTGTTCTTTCCACTTCCTCACCTCCCGTTCCATCTTTACTTTGGGGAGATCAGATTTTTAATAATGGGTTTATTGTAGTGTAATTGACAAATAGTAAACTGCACATAAAGTGTACAGTTTGATAAGTTTTGATGTTTATGTATATACCTATCAGACCATCACTACCATTATGAAAATAAACATATCCATCACCCACAAAAGTTATCCATCACTACCATTATGAAAATAAACGTATCCATCACCCACAAAAGTTATCCATCACTACCATTATGAAAATAAACGTATCCATCACCCACAAAAGTTATCTCCTGGCTCTTTGTTATCCTTTTCTCACTCCTTATTATACATAGTACATTTCTACCTCTTTGCATTTTGGGTTACTTTTGGGGAGGTTGCCAGATATTTGTGACTTTTACCTTGTTAAGTGCTAGATATTTTTGTATTTACATAAATGGTTTTGAGCTTCCTTCTGTAATTCAGTTAAGTTATATGGGTCTTGGTTTTAAGCTTAGTTCTGTGAAAACAGAACAGCATTTAATTTAGGGCTAGTTTTATTCCACTAGCTAGGCCAAAACTTTCTGAGCAATCTATTTGATGCCCCATAAATAAGGTTTTCCGTTCTGACTGGTGAGAACAGCATTGTTGCTATTCCTTTATGAATGGAAGAATTTTCCCTCTTATCCTTTTAGGTAGTTCTTTCCCAAACTCAAGTAGTTTCCTCACATGCACTGAGCAGTTTTCAATGGAATGCTCATGGGGGACTCGCTAAAGACCTCTGGAGTTTTCTCTTTGTGCAGCCTCTCTGCTTCAGTACAGTGCCATATAAATGCCAGGTACCTGGTCTCCCTGGGATCCCAGCTCCTTCTCCTCAAATCAGGGAGAGTTTTGTGCTCTGCCTGAGTTTTCCCTCTGTGCTATAATAAGAAATATATATTTGGTCTTTGTCCTTGGTGTCTGGAACAGAGCTCCTAAAGTCCTTGGGATTTCCTGGGTAATAGGAAAATCTTTTATTATTCATAACAAGCCCTTTTCAACCATACCTGAATTTATGTTAATAAAGTGACTTTGGCTGGACCCCCTTCGGGATAGGGGCTGGTGAGCAGAGGAACCAACCATGTATTAGAGGATTGGAACTTTCAGCACTTTCTCCCATCTCCATGAAGGGGAGAAGGGCTGGAGATTGAATTCAGTCACCAGTGGTCAATGATTTAATCAATTATGGCTATGTAGTTGAATCTCGATAAAAACTCCTAAGTGATAAGGTTCACGATCTTCCAGGTCAGTAAACACATCAAGGAGTTGCAAGAGTGGAACACCTGTACAGGGCATGGAAGCTCCACACCCTTCCCTCCATATCTTGTCCTATGCAATTCTGCCTTTTGGTTGTTCCTGCATTGTATTCTTTATAATATGTCAATAATCGTAAGAGAAGCACTTTCCTGAGTTCTATGAATTGTCCTAGTAAATTATTGAACCTGAGGTGGTTGTAGGGTCCCCCAAATTTGTAGTCAGTGGGGCAGAAATGTGGGTAGCCTGGTCACCCATTCACAGTTTAGGTATAAAGTGGGGGCATTATTATGCGACCGAGCCCTTAAACTTATGAAGTCTGATGACAACTCTGGGTAGCTGATGTCAGAATTGAATTGCAGAATATCCAGTGGGTGTGGGAGAATCAAATAATTGGTTGCTGATATTGAAAAATTTCCCAGGTCCTCCTTGCACTGTGACCTAAAATCTCTCTCCAGAAAGTGAGTTGGAGCAACAATAAAGTTCATCTTGGTTTTTTTTTTCCTCTCTCTCTCCCTCTCTCTCTCTCAGGGATCACTGTTCTTCATTTTTTGAGGGCCAGTGTCCTGAAAACTTCTTTTTTAAATATTTTTTGCCTGCTTTTTTAGTTGTTTCATGTTGGAGAGCAAGCTTAGTCCCTATTCTTCCATCTTGGTAAGATACGTAAGTCCTTCATTCTCTGTTTAACCTGCACTCAAAGAGATTTCACCCACAGTCCTCATTGATTCTCCTACTGTCTAGCTCACTTGTGATCCTCAAATCACAATTCTCAATCTTCAACTCACTTGCTCCCTCTTCGTAACTTCACACATTTTTCCCTCATTCCTGAAACAGTTTCTTAGTTAGCTTCCAGAACACCACACTTTCTTTCTTAATTATTTCTTATTACTGACTAGGTTAGTCTCCTAGGGCTGCCATAAGAAAGTACCACAAATTGGATGACTTACAACAGAAATTTATTTTCTCACAGTTCTGGAAGCTAGAAGTCCAAAAGTCAAGATATTGGCAGAGCTTTGCCCCCTCTGAAATCCAGAAGGGAGAGTCCTTCCTCACTTCTAGTGATTTGTGGACAGTCCTTGGTTTTCCTTGACCAAGTGTCCCCTGGCTGCAGCACTTCAATTTCTGCCTCCATCCTCATACTGAATTCTCCACGTGTGCATCTCTGTCTTCACATAGCATTCTTTTCTCTGTGTGTCTCTGTCTCTTCATTCTATAAGGGCACCAGTCATATTTAATGCCCACTCTAAGGACCTCATCTGAACTTGATTACATCTGCAAAGACCCTACTTCCAAGTAAGATCAGATTCACAGGTAGTGGGGTCTAAGCCATCAATATATCTTTTTGGGGAGTCAGAATTCAACCCGTAGCACTGACTATTCTGTTAGATCTTTCTCCCAGCTTCTAAAAGTTGAAGTGTTCTCGCTTGCTCAGTCTTCAGCTTCCTTCTTTTGCATACTTATTAGCTAATTATCCCATCTAGTCCCAAGTCTTTAAACACCACATTAACATTAAGGACTGCAAACATTATATCTCTGGTGCCAATTTGAATTTGAGACTCATATATCCATTTGAATAATCAATATTCTAACTAAAGCCATCCAAAACAAATACTTTGTTCTCATTCTTTCTCCCCATGACTATCAAACCTTTTCTTCTCCTGGTCTTTTTTATTTTACTAAATGACACTACTATTTCCCTGTTGCTCACATTAACAAATTGGAATCATCCTTAACTTTCTGTTTGTACCAAATATATCTGATATTCAATTGCTTAGCACTCCCTTCCTCTCTATCATCAGACTAGTCACTGTTGGTTTTGTTGTTTTTTATTTGACCTCAACAACTACAATAGTTCCTAACTGATACTCTTGTTTCCACACTTATCCATGGTAATCCTTCTTCCACAAAGTAACATAGTGATCATTTTAATGTTCAAGACCTTCACTGGATTCCCATCACACTTAGAACAAAGTCTGTATTTTTAACTCTCAGCAGATCTGGCGTGATCTGGCATGTTTATCCTCTTCAGTCTCACTTACTTTGAATCTTCCCTTTGCTCACTCCACTAGCTTTCTAGCTTCTCCTCTTTTTTTAAATATAAATTTACTTATTTATTTTTGGCTGCATTGAGTCTTCATTGCCGCGCTTGGGCTTTCTCTAGCTGCGGCGAGCAGGGGCTATTATTCATTGTGGTGCACGGGCTTCTCATTGAGGTGGCTTCTCTTGTTGTGGAGCACAGACTCTAGGCGCTCAGGCTTCAGTAGTTGTGGCATGTGGGCTCAGTAGCGGTGGCACGCAGGCTCTAGAGCGCAGGCTCAGTAGTTGAGGCACGCGGGCTTAGTTGCTCCACGGCATGTGGGATCTTCCCGGACCAGGGCTGGAACCCATATCCCCTGCATTGGCAGGCGGATTCTTAACCTCTGCAACACCAGGGAAGCCCTCTAGCTTCTCCTTGAATAAGTCAAGCAGATTCCTACCTCAAAACCTTTAAACTTGTCCCTTTCTGCCTAACACAGTTTTCTCAACTTTTCCACAATTTTTTCTCACAAATATTCAATAGCACACTGTCGCACTTCATCCAAATCTCTATTACAAAACTACCTCTGTGGTGAGGAATTTCCTGATCACTGTGACTAAAATGGCACTCCCAGGATTTCTCCAACTATTTTTCCTGCTTTATTGTTCTTCAAAATTCTAATCCTTATTGACATTTGGTTTGAGATATATTTACTTATTTTATTTTCCCCCTTCTCCACTAGATTGCAATATGTAAATAAATGAATAAAACCACAAAACCAAAACCAAAACAAAACAAAAGCTTGCTTAATATATAGGAGATGTTCAAAATACCTTTGAAAACGGAATTACTTTTATTTATTGGTATATGTCTTTTACCTAATCAGAGTGCCTGGCCTAAAATGGGTTTTGATAAATATTTGCTCAATGAGTGTAGAATTTCTTAATATTAATTGAATGAACAGAAACTATCAATAAGGAAATGTAATATAGATTTAAAAGACCTCTATTGCTTATAAATGAATTCTAACCAAGTAGGTACTAGCAGCTCCTTGGGGAAGTAAAAGCTCTTGTTTAAAATATTTCTGCTCTTTCTAGGTGGCTTTATGTTTTTTTCTGATCATAAGGGCAGGCAAAAATATGATAAAATAGTACCAGTGATAAGAATGACAGTGATAAAGAAAAAGAGGCCATTACTCTTCAGCAATTGTTCATTGTTATCAAATACTGGATTTGGTTAGTAATACAGGACTCAGAGCTCTAAATTTGGACTGTAAAGAAACGATTAGTTTTGAAATACCTGAAGGAATTTGTTACTCTTGAGTCCTTAATGTTGTATCTTTTTCTCAACTTCTAAAATTTGGAGTCTCTTCTCTTTCATCAATAAACAACTTTTGAGTATTTGAAGTTGATTATGATCACATATTTTACATGCTAATGAAGTGATCAAATATTGTTATCATTTTAATATTTGTAAAATTGAATATGTGTACACTCTGCTGACCAAACTACTGGCAGGGCAATGTGATAAGTTAGTGCTTCATCTTTAAAAAGTTATAACTTTGCATTCCAAACACAACCTTACTTCCTTCTCAAAGTTCTACAAATTAAGTGAAACACTCATGCAAAAATAAATAAAATAAAACAAAATTAGATAAGTACTCTAATCAAGCATATTCCTGTCTGACATTTTTTTGCATTCTCATTTTTATTGAGGCCTAGAAAAAATGTGACTGCTTAAAGAATTTGTGTGATAACCTGTTTTCATTCCTATACTCCAAGAAATTATGAATAATCATTTTAAATATTATTTTACCTTAATTTTAATATTTCAAATCAATGTTACCAATTTTTCACATATGAATATTTTGTCATGGCATATGTATATTTCAAGGCTTGAAAAACTTAAATAACAGATCAAGGTGTTTTTAATTCAACTGTAACTTTCATGGATTCAGACGAGATACTGTTTTAGACCTTATATTAGGTAATAAGCTAGATAATAAAGAATAGCAACACCTTTTCCATTTTGGGGGAATGGAGAAAGTCACAAAAGGACAATTTCCCAAGTAATTGGAATAAATATTGTTTTACTGCTAAACTGTTTTTATTTTTATCATTGGAAAGAAAACATTTCCTAATTGTGTTATCCATAGGTTGCCTTCCTGGACCAGAGTTTAAGGTACTTTGGATTTCTAAAATACATGTCAATCATAGCATAATGGTGTGATATAACTATGCTTTAAAGCTTGTTACAGGAAATCCGTGATATTGAGTGGTATGATTCCCTAACGACTACGATTTTCTTGTTTATACGTGCTTTATATGTTCTTTTTGAAAGTTACTTTCTGCCTATTAATATATCTTCTTCTAGCATTGTCTCCCCACCTCTTCCTAGGCATTGGATACATATAACCATTAAAAGTAAATATGACTGACACTGAAATATATTTAATACTGATTTTTATATTATTGCTAATAATAATGAACATCAATTGAGCTCATCTTATGTACCAAATACTATTTCAAGTGCATTATGTAGAAACTCATTTATCCTCAAAAACTGGCAGAAAGAGTGATAACCTACTAATCAGATGAGCTTCCTCATATGAAAGAATCTCCCGGCTAGAGAGCTAGTGTAGTTAGGCACAGAAAAAAGTCCAGAAGGGTTGGAATGACAAATGTCTAGGAAGAAATGGTTTAAAGTAGGAACTAAATAGTAGGCAGGGGCCAGATCTTTTAAATACCCTGGTCAAATCTCACATTCCAGACACATACCCATTGAACATTGCATTGTTTTTAAAAAACATTGCTCTTGAACTTCCCTGGTGGCACAGTGGTTGAGAGTCTGCCTGCCTATGCAGGGGACATGGGTTCGTGCCCCGGCCTGGTAAGATGCCGCATGCCACGGAGCAGCTGGGCCCATGAGCCATGGCTGCTGAGCTTGCACATCCAGAGCCTGTGCTCTGCAAAAACATTGCTCTTACTTTGTATTATGTTCAGCTATTTCTGTAATTCTTTAATATTTTGACATTTCCTCCAGGATTGAACAACACCTTTATTTCTTTCTTTGAAAACCACTCTTTATGGTGGTTTCAGTTTCAGTCTTTTATGTGATAAATGCATAATAAGTGTGGCTGAATTTATGTCCGCATTACTAAGGTTCAATTTTCTGGAAGTATAATCTTTAGTATAAAAGGACTTCCTTGTTTCTTTCCCTGTTGCATTTGAATGTGATTATCTTACCTCTTTCCTGCATACATATTTACTTCTTCCTCCACTTCATGTACCAGCCTCCCAACTTCCCACATGAATATTCAATTATGTTTTTCACCAGAAATACCTGCAATTTCCTTCGATTTAATAATAAAATCTACTTATGAAAATTGCTCAGTCCAAGAATGCACTAACATTGGATGCTTCCTCAAAGTGACTTGTTGGTTTTCTTCTTTAGATATCAACATATATTTTTACTTTAAACAAGAGAGCACACTGCAGTTCTCTTTGATTTGGTTGCATATTTGCAAAATTAAATGTAAAGCAAATGTAGCTTTGTAAAAATCACCTCTCTCTTAAAATAAGATAATGTGAGGAGACAAAATAACAATTCGAAGCACACTGTCTTAGCAAGATGATGAATTCTTTGTACAGTAGAAATGTGTAATCATCAAAGAGTTTTATCTCTGTCTGAATGCTGCATTACATAGACATGTGTAATTGCCAACACAACTGCCTGAACATTGAGGAAAACACAAAGGCTCCACCATTCATTCTTATACTGGTCTTAGTTTTTACCCTGAGGTGCTGTAGGCACTTATGTAGCACCACGTATTTTAAGACATTCAACACCTTGCATGAGTGTTCCTGCGCCAGAGTAGATTATTCAAAATAATAACCTGGAGTGGTGCCAGTATATTTCAGAGGGTTGCCTCATCCACTGTTTGTTTTAAAAAGAGAGGCAGGTCCCTGAGAATAGATATTGCCAATCACATTTCAATGCTGAACCAAATCCTCTAAGGAAGCCAGAAGATTGAGAGAAAGGTAGGCATTTTCCTACTAGAACTGCATTAAGCACTCTAACCTAGAAAATGGAAAAACAGCAATAAATAATCCAGGGACTAAGAAAAGAGCATACTGGTAATCCAATAAACTGGCAGTAAGAAAAATATTTATTCAAACCTGACTTTTGATTGAAAGAAGAAAACAGTGAGATAGATAGAGAAAAAGAGAAAGAAAATTTTCCTCCAAAAAGTACAACAAAAAATCTCTACAAGAAATTTTCTCCTTCAGATTGCTTTATTTTAACTAAAAGCCATTGTTTAATATTCATAGTGTGTGTGTGTGTGTGTGTGTGTGTGTGTGTGTGTGAGAGAGAGAGAGAGAGAGAGATCCAGTTTGAAGAACATAGATGATATTTTTGTGAGGGTATGGGAATCTGATAATAATGGTTCAATTGAACCTAAGTATCTTAGAAGTTTGGCCTTTCACATCTAAAAATATGTATCAATTTTACTAGAAGAACATAGTAGATGATGTTTTTGTGAGGGTATGGGAATCTGATAATAATCGTTCAATCGAACCTAAGTATCTTAGAAGTTTGGCCCTTCACATCTAAAAATATGTATCAGTTTTACTAGAGTATAACTTTTATATGCCTCTAAATCACTATTATTCCTCCTTTTCTTTTGGAAATTATACAAAAATAGTAATGAAAAATATGTACAATTTATTTTTAAAGAACCTAAGAAGCATATAATCTGCTAACTTCATAATATATGTAGAGTTCCCAAAAGCAGCTACAGAACTAAATGCATGTGGAATATGTGAAATGAAGAAGCATAGGAAATGGAAAAGGGCTCAGTGGTAGCAGGTTTCAGAAGGTGCTGGTAAAACACTTGTTCCAGAATTTAAAGGGCTCACCCTAAAGTTCTAACCATGTACTTGGTTAGAAATAAAGAGTGAGGAAACTAGCATGAGCAAAAGCCTTCCTGGAGTTGGTTTGGATGAAAGAAAGAGAAGAATCAAGAATCATATTTGTAGGTGGGAGCCATATGTGTAGGTAGCTCTGTCTCTGGACAGCAGAGAAAAAGAGAACCTCTGGGTTACAAACCCTGGAAGGCTACCTGCCTCTTTTCCTTTCACAACGATGAAGTCCAGATAACCAGTCCAGGAAAATTCAAAACATTCAATAAGAATTAATAAAAGACAAATGATACTTGCAAAAATTACATAAAGATACTGTAAGAAAAATGATAGAAAATAGCAACAATATACTAACAATGGAGAGTCATCAGAAATAGTATAAGACTACAGAAAAACAGTTTTTAGTATGAAAGATATCAGGTTATGTTTCCATAACCCCTTTTTGAGAAATTGCTATAGTTCAAATTTCAACCAACCTAGAAATTCTATATCTGGAGGTATTCCAACTTTGGGGAGTTTGTTTCTGTTTTTTGCATCTCTTCAGGGCCAGTCTCATTTATAGGTCTAAATGTGTGATTCTCAAATATTACATGTGGGGCTCTAACTTCCAGACATTTTAAGATGCGCAAGCCTGGGGCCACCATCTCCACAAGTAGAACCCTTTATTTTGATTTTGTTGGAGACCAAAAGGCAGGCAAAGAACACTAGATGTACTGTGTGACTTAGAAATTGCCATAGAAATTTACCCTCCCCAGGAGTGGTAGGGACATTTGGAAGGGGCAGGCCCACTTGTTCCCATTAACCACTGGAATCAAAGCTGGATTAGACAGGAAGTGATGGGCCCTGCAGCCTCAGGGGCTTGGGAATGATTAAAAAGAGAAAAAAAATGATGGAAAGGATTTGGGAGAAAGTTTATTTTACATATATGGATATTTAATTTTTCAGCATCTTTTTTGAACTATCTCTGAACCTTTGTTGAAAATCAATAGACTTTACATGTTTCAGTGTATTTCTGGCCTCACTATTCTCTTCTATTTACCTGTAGGTATATCCTTCTAAGGACCACACTGTCTTAGGCACTGGAGTTTTATAGTAAATTCTTAAATTAAGTAGTATGAATCCTTCAAATTTGTTCTCATTCAATCATTTTGGCTGTTCTAGTCTTTTGCTTTTCCGCATAAATTTAAAAATCAGCTTGTCAATTTCTAAAGACTACCTGCTGGAATTTTTAATGAAATTCTATTGAATTTCTATTGTAGATTAGTTTTGGGAAAGTTGACATGTGAATATGTGTGTAATTTTAATTTTTTGAGGTTTCTTAAGGGTTGTTTTTTCATCCATAATATGGTCTACCTTGGTGAATGTCTAATTCATACATGAAAGTAATGTATACTCTGTGGTAACTTCTATAATGGCCAGCTAGTTAGGTCAACTGGTGGATAATTCTTCTCTGGTCTTTTAATTTTTTGCTAATTTTTTGTCTTCTTACTCTATCAATTCCTGAGAGCGAAGGGTTGAAGTCTCAAACTGTAAGTGTGGATCTGTTTATGTCTACTTTCAGTCCTATCAGTTAGTTTTTGCTTCATGTTGTATATCTGGGTGTACCTATCCTAATCAAGAGATCTTTATAAGTAGAGAGTCTTCTCCTGATAGCAGAAGAGAAATTTAGAGAGTCAAGGCATAGGAAGGATTCTGTGTGCTGTTGCTGCCTTTGAAGATAGAGGGAACCATCTCAGATGGCTTAAAGTGTCTTCTAGGAGCTGAGAATGACCTCTGGCCAATAGAAAATAAGCAAATAAGGACCTCAGTCCTACAATGCCAAGCACTGAATTCTGCTAACAGCCTGAATGAGCTTGGAAGGTGATTCTTTCTGAGAGCCTGCAGAAAAGGGTCCAGCCTGCTCAGCTGATCCCTTGACTTCAGCCTGTGAAGACCTTAAGCAAAGAAGCCAGCTGAGTCTGCCTGAACTTCTGACCTACAGAACTATGAGACATTAAATGAATTTTGCTTTAAGCTGCTAAAGTTGTCATAAGTTATTACATAGCAATAGAAAACTGATATAACAGAATTTAGTGAGTTAGACAACAGAAAAGCAGTAGAATAAATAAATAAACAAACAAATTGGTTCTTGAAAAGTTTACAACATAGATATGCATAAACTAAGCAAGGAAAAAGAAGAGAAAGAACGAATACAAATTATTTTGCTTGGGGAAAATAATAACAGTTATGGAAGAAATAAAAATAAACAGAATATATATGTTACTTTGCAGAAAAGAGAAGGGATAGCATATGTATAAAGAAACTCAGGAAGAATACAGAAGAAACTATTAACTAACAACTAATAGTCCAAGATGGAGTAGGGGTGGGAGCTGAAAACAGTCAATGACAGTTGTGGGAGGAAGTATACATTTTAACATATCTGTGTATTTTGTTCTTGAACTATGAGAGTTTATCTCTTTTTCAAAACTTAATTTTTTTTTTAAATTAATGCACAAATAATCCTAAAACATGACTAGATTAATTTTCTGACCTACACTGCTGTGGGGTGATGTAATTACCTATATTTCAATTGGTCTTATTTTAGAACAAATATAATTCTTTGTACATTAATTTCATTACATTAAAGTAAATATATGACAGACAGATAATTGTCAAAGTTTATATACCTTCAAACACCTAGAGAATGCTTTTTTGACAACACTTTTTTTTTTAACATCTTTATTGGAGTATAATCGCTTTACAATGGTGTGTTAGTTTCTGCTTTACAACAAAATGAATCATATATTTACATATGTTCCCATATCTCTTCCCTCTTGCGTCTCCCTACTTTCCTTTTTTTTTAATTAAACAAGGTATCCTTTGGAAGAGCTAAGATAGAAACCTCTAGAAGTCTCTTTTCACTCCTTTGTGGAAAGTGTGGGAAATGAATAATGGACATAGGTAAATAAAAATGAGAGTTTTTGAATTACTTAAGATGGCATTCAGCAACACCAAGAGGACATCGTGAGGAACATGCAGAAAAATCAAAAGTCTTTTTAATCGGTATGGGAAACAGGACAAGAAAAAAGAATGACTCTTTGGGCTTCCCTGGTGGCGCAGTGGTTGAGAGTTGCCTGCCGATGCAGGGGACACAGGTTCATGCCCCGGTCCAGGAGGATCCCACATGCTGTGGAGCGGCTGGGCCCGTGAGCCATGGTCGCTGAGCCTGTGCATCCAGAGCCTGTGCTCCGCAAAGGGACAGGCCACAACAGTGAGAGGCCCGCGTACCGCAGAAAAAAAAAAAGGCTCTTTTATTTAGACATGATGATAATGGTATTCCTACTAGATTTGTTTCTTTGATAAGAAAGAAGAGCTTCTTGTTAGGTGGGGCAGAAAATTATTCTAATAAGATTAACATGGCAGGTTGATAAATATTGGAAAATGATGTGATTGTCATTGCTTTTGTAACTTTTTCTCCTAAAATATATCATTGGGAGAGGATAGAGGAGGATGTAAATGTCCTTATAATGAATATATGCAGAGAACAAAATATAAAATTGTAGCTCCCAAATGGCATCAATTTCTAGATAGCACTGTAATTTGGAATATTACTGATAATCTAATTTTGGATCCGTTTCAAGCCCATCATTGTATTTATCTCCAAAAGAACTAAGGGAATGCATTTTCAAAAAACAGAAAAGAAAAAAAAAGAAAATTAAACTTCAATCTGTTAGTTATTGAACGCACTTAAGAAAAATAAACAAATGATATGAGTTACATGGTGTGTAATGATACACGGCATGAGGAAGAAATAATGGATGAGTTAACATACTGATACATGTTACTTTTTAAATTTCTTTCTCTTAAAATGAGAAATCTCTTTGGAAAAATGATTAGATCAAGGGTAATCATAAGTGGTTTGTGAGTTCTTGCAAAGTACACACACATACCATACACACACACACACACACACAAAGATTTTTTATTATAGCCAAAGATGGACGCAGGTAATAAAAAGCTAAGTCATATCTACTTACAATAAGGCTCTAAAATAAAGAACAAACCTTATTATAAGGACATGAAATTTCAAATGAAAGTATAATTGGCTTGCTGCATTTTAAGACTGCATTACTGAGCTACAACATTATTGTTGTAACTTTATTACATAAATTTAAAATTGAGCTTATTGTGAAGCAGTTTGGATTCTCTTTCTGTCTGCTTCATCATTCAGCCTGCCTATTCACCTCAATTCCTCCTTGATGGACAACTCTCTCTCCCAGGCAATGTGGGTCAGAGTTTACTCTCAATTGCCCACAAACAGTGTCACATGGCCTCTACATGATTTTCAGTCATAGCTGTTGCAATTTATCATATGTGGAGCATCACATTTTTGAAACTTTTTTTAACTGTGTAGACATCAATTCTCAGCTAAAAACATAATGAAGACGATATCTCCCTCTCACGATTTTTCAGAAACATGAACATGCTCAAGACCACAATTGTTCAAAACTTTCTAGCTTTGTTTTGAAATGGCCAGGATCAGTCAGGAAAAACAAGTTTTACCAAACTATTTTTAATATGTATGTATTTTTACTGTAAAAATTTGTCATGATCATAGGACAGCTTAATCATTTTTATTTTAGGTCCATCCTGATAAAAGATAACCAAAGCAAAACAGGAATGTTCTGCTTGAGGATGAAATGTTTTCCATGCTAAGTGTAAGAATTATCCTTGAACAAAAATCAAACTTGAAGCAAATACAATACTTAGGAATTAATAATTCATGATTCTGCCATCCAAGTTTAGGGTGATCTAGGTTTTGTATTCAGACTGCCTGGACTCAAATTTTGATCCATATTTACTCAGCTGTGTGAACTTTAGAAATTTCTAAACTGTAAAATCGAGCTTTAAAAAAACACTTCAGGGACTTCACTGGTGGTGCAGTGGTTGGAAGTCCGCCTGCCAATGCTGAGGACATGGGTTCGATCCCTGTTCCGGGAAGATCCCACATGCCGGGGAGCAACTAAGCCCGGGCGCCACAACTACTGAGCCTGAGCTCTAGAGTCCATGCTCCGCAATGAAGAGTAGCCTCCACTCGCCGCAACTAGAGAAAGCCGGAGTGCAGCAACGAAGACCCAATGCAGCCAAAAATAAATAAATTTATTTTTAAAATAAATAAACACTTCATAGGATTGTTCTGAAGATTAAAGGATGTAATACTTGAAAAGTGTTTTGCACAGCACCTGGCAAATTGATTAGCACTCACTTAATGCTAGTATTATTTTATAAACATAAGAGTAATTTAGAGAAGACTTGAACCACTGTGTCACCTTTAAGAACAATTTACCTTCCATTTTTATGTGAAATGGGAAAAGCAGAGAGTGTAGGTAAAGAGAAAAATATTTACTTCAAAGGAAATAATATGCACAAGAGCCCAGAGAGAGACTTGTCATAGTTCTGTACAGTCTCAATACATACTTATCCCTTGAAAACTTTCTCAAATTAAGCCTACACAATTAAAAACAAAACAAAAAAAAATGTAATCTCTACTCTATGTAACTTCTACTCTTTGCAGTCACACTTCTTTAAATAATGGAAGCTGGATGCCGTATTGATTTCCTCAGGACCTCCTCAGTGTTCAACCAATGACAATGTTTATAATGGTCTCTCTATATGCCAGTAAATTCCTTGGAGGTATTTCAATCCTTATTCTCCTTGAGCCTACTTGTTACCAATCCATCCTTAATTTACTTGAGGACTACCTCTTGGAACAGCATCTGATATCATAGACTAACTATTCTCTCTTACTTGATTTCCATGGACTTTCCTGGTTTCTCTCCTACACCTCTCTCCTTCCCAATCTCCTTTGCTATCTCCTTAAATGGAGATGTTCTTTATAACAAAGTTATATCTCTTTCTGACTGATATCCAAGGGAAATTTCATTCACTTCCATGTCTCCAAGATCTGCATTTTCTAACTGAACCTATCTCTTGAGCTCCTGACCAGTCTACTTGAAAGCCTTCTGAAATAGCTATTTAAATGTCTCAAAGTCAGTGATTTCAAACTGAATTCTTCAACCATCCCTTGTTTTTTAAAGCTGCTCCTCTTCTAAATGTCTCCAGCTCATTGAATGATCACCACTATGTGGTTTCTCAGGCAAAAGTCTGGGGAAGCCTCCATGACTCCTTCCTGTCCCTTACAACCAGCATCCAATCATTACTAACCCTATCTCCTATGTCCACTTAGTTCTATTTCTAGAACTGTCACTGTAGTCTAACCACAAACATCTCCTTGGATTACTGCAAAACCACTTGACTACTCTCCTCAGCTCCATCCAGGCTTTTCCCATTCATTTTCCACCCTTATTCAAATGTTAATCCTTTAAAAATGAAAATCTCATGAATGTTTTCCCAATTACAAGATTTTTATGCCTCTCTGTAGTTCCTAGGATGAAGACCAAAGTCACTTTGTAATTTAATCTTTGCTTACAGGTTCAGAGTCATTCTTTGACACTCTTCCTCTGGCAAAATACTCTTATGCCAATCTTAACATTTGTTTTTCCTTTTTCAGTTGCCCTTTTTCTTATTTCAAGGTTTTGTTTGTTTGTTTTGGGTTTTTTGTAGGTTGTTTTCTCTGTCTAAAACACTCAAACTCATTCAGACTCTAACCATTGGGCACAACTCTTGTCCTAATTAAGTTTAATGCCACTTCTTAATAGTAAGACAGGGATTTTCCTCTCACTAAGGTATGTCACATCCCTCTATCCCAACCATCTACTTGATGTTCCCATTATACTTTGGAGCAGAGACTGCTATTTTTTCTACCAATATTCATCATTAGTGGATATAAATATATTAGTATAACTCTCATATTTTAGCTACAGACATGGCAATCCAGCTAAAGACTGCATTCCCAGCCTCCTATTCAACTCAAAGAGACGAATCATGTAATGAAGGTCATGTAATGAAGTTCTGTCTATGGGTTGTGAGCAGAATTGATGTATTCCACTTCCCAACTGTGAGCCTAAAATGGAAAATGGACACATACTTGTACCTCTTTCCATTCTTCCTTCTGATGAGAAGATAATGAGAACTAAAGCAGCCACCAAGGACCCAGCAATGGAAGCCACATATTGCTCCACCAGCCCTGGACTACTTACCTTGACATATTTATATGTGATTTGTATCACTGTATTTTCAAGTCTCTCATAAGAGATCAGCCTGCACTTATACATACTATATTTCCTTATTGTAACCTACATTACTCTGTATTGAACTTGCTTTTTTAATGTCTGTTTAATCTGTCATATTCCATGTTTTAATCACTATTTTGTTCTTAGAGCCTAACACAGAATCTGAATAAAAAGGAATGAGTGAATAAATGAATGAGTGAATGAATGAAAGCAAGTCTACAAGATAAAGTTGGGGAGAAGTCCCCTGGTTCTTTATCCACTTCTCTTTGCATCCCATAGCACATTATACAAATACTTATACAAATAAGGGCCCCAGCTATAGCTTGAACTCATAGCATCACTAATCCCACCACCAATACTGATATTTAAGCACCTGTGCTGAGTGAAACTCCCAAATATTCCTTATAGAGATTGGTTGTTCTGAGCAGTGGAGCCCCTTAAATCAAGGTTCAGAATGTACCATTTCTTGCTGACATGCTACATTTCCTTTTTGTTTTGAGTGAGATTATATAGCACATTGAAATGATACCTTCAGTATTGAATGATTTGGCATCCAAGAGAATTTAAAAAAAGGCTTTCCTTTATGGTTAAAAGTAAATTACAAAAACAAGGGATACTGGCAGGCAATTACTCTATAAGCTACAGGAATGAAAGGGATTTTACTATATGAGTGGTTTAGATTCATATAATGTGAAGAGCTGTTGGCAGTGGGAAATCACTAAGCAATCTAAAGGAGAGCACTGAAGCTATGAATGCAATCTCTCCTTCCTCTCTCTCTGTTTCTCTCTCTCTCATTCTGTTTCTGTCTCTCTGTCTCTCTCTCACATACACACACACACACACATATGCACACACAGTCACTCAGACCCCACAAACACACTAAATGCAGTCGCTCCAAGGTAAAGATGAAAAGACTTACCTCAAAATGTATTATAATTTTTTAAAAAATAGCTGAGAATATACATATGCTGAATATCTGTCATATAAGAAAATAAATATTATAGAGCTAAAATAAAGTCATCTGCTCTCTTGACATTATGTAATAGAATTTAAAATCTGAATTATATGAGGAGAATTTAAAATCTAGAATTAATAAACATAATGACTTTGAAAATATCCTGTTATGGATTGAATTATATCCCCTCAAAATTCATCTGTTAAAGTGTTAACCTTCACTGCCTCAGAATGTAACTTGATTTGGAAAGAGGGTCTTTGCAGATTATCAGGTGAAGAAAAGGTCATTAGGATTGGCTCTTATCTAATATGACCCATGTCCTTATAAAAAGGGGAAATTTGAATACAGACATTCATGAGGGTGGAACACCCTGTGAAGATGAAGGGTGATGCATCTACAAGCCAAGGATGGCTAAAGATTGCCAGCAAACCAGGAGAAGATAGGAGAGAGGCATGGAGCAGATGCCTCCTCACAGCCCTGGGAAAAAACTGACCTTGCTGAGACCTTGATCTCAGACTTCCACAATCCAGGTCTGGCAGATAATGAATTTCTGTTGTGTAAGCCACTCAGTTTGTGGTACTTTGTCACAATAGCCCTGATAAGCTAATACATACTCTGATGATTTTATGATCGTTCAAAATGCCCTCTTTATTCATTTAATTTTTTAATGTCTGAAACATTCACAGTCAGTTCAGCAGAGCCTTCGAATGCTGTGCTCAGCATCACTATCAAGGAGAGAACATCAGGAAGAGCTACATTTTTAAACTGTTTGCTGGTGAAGACAGGGTCTTACTCTGCAAGATTCAAGGAATCCAGAAATTATTTTTCAAGATTACTGTGTATCATTGTGCAGGTTGAGCACTGACCAGCCCTAGAGATCACCATTTATATTGTAGGCACTGTAGAGACTTTTTACTAGATACTATTGTACACTTGATAAAATAATTTTCTGACAGATGGTGCCAGCAGCTCATATCCTAATAAAATCAATACATTATAATTTTCTGACACATGGAAGTAAAATGCCTTGAGATAGGGGTACCTTTTTCTAATTTACACAAAGGTTATGAGCAAGGAGTTGTTCTGGTATAACCAATCAAAACTATTACTTTCAAGTCCTGTTAATGACATCTAAAGTTGTTATTTCATTTCTTTAAAGAAGAGGTTATAAATCATTAGCTTAAGAGTCATATTTGGCTTGCAGATATTCATTTTACTTTGCATACTCCGTGTTTTAAACAGTTGAGCCAAAGTATAAAAACAAGGTAATTTACAGGAAAACCTAGGTGCTTGGCTTCTTTTGGAAAACAATTGGAAAAGTTTTCTACCTGGATATGCATTTCAGCCTAGAAAGAATAAGCTGGTGGTGAGTGGCAGTCAAATTGTGTACTCACACCAGACTCACCACAGTCCTAGAGGGTTGAGTATCAGGTGACATGTCATCAAGTTGTACCCTTGTTTATCTTATGGTAAAACAACAAAAGTATTTCTCTGGGCACATGTCTTAAATGAAAAAAGAAAATAGACTGACATTTTAAGAAAAGTGAGAGAGCAGCACATATGCCCCATCATTTCATTTTAGTTTGTGGCTCACCCAATCCTAAGTACTTTAGTTGGATACCCCAGGTTTAGGCACCACATTCTGTTAAAGTTCAAAAGCTTCTGGGAGGACCCAGTTAGCCTTGTCAGTCAGTAGCAACTTCCTGGGACTGTGCTTATCAGATGCACTGCAGCCCCTCAGGCAGGTGTTGAGAGCAGGTTTTATAAAGGAGAGAAGGGAAGAGCAAGTATCTAAAACAAGGTTAGTGTCTGGAGAGAGCCATCCTGGTTGGACTCCAGATCACGAGGCCTGTTCTTACTGATATTCTTGCAATAACTTTATCTTAAAATTGGAATTCTCTTTCTTAGTATATCAAAAATAAATAATTTAATATATCTTCTGGTCTCCTTAAACCTCCCAGCCTTCTACCCTCACTTAGCACTCTTAAGTAAACAATAGAATTGATCCAGCAATATAACAATTTTTACATCTGTAATTCCACTTTTGTTGTTGTTGTTTTCGGTACGCGGGCCTCTCACTGTTTTTGCCTCTTCCGTTGCAGAGCACAGCCTCCGGACGCACAGGCCCAGAGGCCATGGCTCACGGGCCCAGCCGCTCCGCGGCACGTGGAATCCTCCCGGACCGGGGCACGAACCCGTGTCTCCTGCATCGGCAGGCGGACTCTCAACCACTGTGCCACCAGGGAAGTCCTGTAATTTCATTTTTGTCCATAATATTATGGCCTCTATAAATTAATTTTATTTCAGTAGGAACTGATATATTTAGTACAATACCATATTTGTATTGGAACAGACATGTTTAAGGAAAGTATAAACATATTTATTATTAAAATGTAAGCATCCAAGTTATCAGTATATTGACCCAAATATAAAACAGGAGGAAAACTAGACACAAAATCAAATGGTCTGATATAGAACACACTAACTGTGTAGGTTTGGCCAAGTTGTTTAACTTCTTCAAGTCTTAGTTTATCCCTTTGTTAAATCCCAGTCTTAATGTAAACATCAATAAAAGAATAGCGGGGCTTGGTGGCGCACTGGTTGAGAGTCCGCCTGCCTATGCAGGGGACACGGGTTCGTTCCCCAGTCTGGGAGGATTCCACATGCCGCGGAGCGGCTGGGCCCGTGAGCCATGGCCACTGAGCCTGCGCGTCCAGAGCCTGTGCTCTGCAGTGGGAGAGGCCACAACAGTGAGAGGCCTGCGTACCGCAAAAACAAACAAACAAACAAACAAACAATAAGCAGTGGATGGGTAAATGTTTTATAAATGATGAAGTAGGGTTGTGTAAGTACAAAGCGTCATTAACAAATAAAATTTACTGCATGTAGAAATTTTCCACGCGGATAGTATTTATGTGTGCATGTGCGCGCACGTGTGTGTGTGTGTGCATGTGTGTGTGTGAGAGAGAGAGAGAGAGTTCAACATTCTGAGGTAGATTTTAATCTCTTGTGTTTATGGTTATGAAAATTTAAGCTGAGAGCATAGACATTTGTACAAAGGTATATGGTTAATAAGGGAAATCTCAGATTTCATATCTAACGGTAAACAAATTATGAACCCACAGAAACAAAACAAAACCAAAGTTCCAATGATTCTTATTTTCACAATAATATTTATAAGGGATAAATAATCAAGGGTATCAGAAAATATCTGCCTCCTCAAATATGCTACTTTGCTATATGGATTATTTTGAGATGAAAGCAACTGAGAATTAACAGAGACAGAAGGGAGAATTCTTGGAGCTTCTCTTACCTGACTAAAAGCAGAAACCTCTGAGAAATGAGGACTGCCTTAAATCTCTCCAGGGGAGTTTTTGGCCGTGAAGAAGATGGAAAGTCAGTACCTATGATGAGTCTTCACAGACAAATCTTACAAAAATAACATTTATCTTCCATTATTTGCCCCATATATTTATCTTCCCACAATTTACCACCCCTAGAAGTCCCAACCACCTTTACTTTGTCTAGCCATTTCTCCACAATTTATCACTGACTGTTAAAATGGTATATAAGTTTTTGAGTCTAAATGCTTCTTTGTCACTTCACTTCTTTTCTGTGTTGTCCCTGTGTATGTAAAATTTTAAACATCTGTTATATGTGTATGTCTTTTTCTCTTGTTATTGTCTTTTGCTACTTTAGTTCACAGTCCTGTTAAGGAACATAAGAAAGTAGAGGAAAGTTTTTCCTTTCATACAATGATATTACATATCAGTTAAGAAAATTATGTTTTCAGAAATATCACTATTGTTTCTTTTTTCTATGAACAACATTTTAATTGTCTTGATTCTGACTCTGAATTTAACATTTATACATACTTTTGAGAACACTGGGTCAAAAATAAATTACAAACATATAGAAATATATTTAACCTCAATATAAGTCAAAGAAATGTAAATTAAGCCAAATGAAATATTTTTCAGCTACAAGAGTGAGAAAAATAGAAGAACATTAAAGTCCCACAAGGATGTAGGAAAACAAGATTAAACACATTTTTATTGAGGGTTAAATGGAAATCATTTTAAATATCCATCAATGTTAATTACAATTAAAAAAAAAAAGTCTCCTAATTTTTGACTCAGCAATTCCACTTTGGAGACTCAGTCCTACAGAAATAATAACACAATTAAACTCATGTCTATACATATGTAAGGAATTGTGTATGGGGATGTAAATTGTAGTGTTGTTTGTTAAGATGAAATCAACAAAACTGAAACACCCTGAGCATCCACCAACTGCGAAAATAGTTGAAATATTATAATCTATTGATCTATGTAACTTTTCACAGGTATGTAAAATGTATTGGCTTGGAGAATGTCTGCAACATTAACTGAAAAGGCAAAATAAAAATAATGTTTGTCATAATCTCATTTTTATAACAAACTAAAAAACAAGAAAACCCTTCCACCCTTGTCTCAGCTTATATATGAATATATAAACATAGATAAACAAGAGTAAGAAATCAATCACCAAGTATTTGTAAACTAAGGCAAGGCATTGAAGAGAAGATAGAGATTTTTTCCATAAAAGTTTATTTTTTTTAACATAATAAAACACAAAAATGTTATTTTTGTGTTTTATAATAAAGCTTAATAACCTTTTGGAAAAAAAAAATACCAGCTCAAAGAGTCCTCTTTGGTGAATTGAGAATTTTGTGGTAAACTACAGCCAAGTAAATAAGCCATTTAGATCCCTTTTCAGAAATTATATAAAGGCAGAAATTAGAGGCGTTTCTACAAATTTGCCCTTGGGTAAGGGAAGCAACACAACTATAGTATTAACACAATCTAAAATAGTGTCCTCATTACCTCTGATAGTTTTATGTGTCAGTTTCACTAGGTCATAGCGCCCAGTTATTTAATTAAACACTAATCTAGATGTTATAAAGGTATTTTGTAAGTATGATTAACATCTACAATGAATTCACTTTAAGTATGCACAATAATGTGGGTGGGCCCCATCAAATCAGCTGAAGACCTTAAGAGCAAACCCTGAAGTTTTCTGTAAAAGAAATTCTGTTTCAAGATTGCAGCATTAACTCCTGCCTGAGTTTCAAGCCTGCTAGCCTGCCTTACAAATTTTGGATTTGCCAGTCTCCACAATCATGTGAACCAATTCCTTAATATACACACAATATATTATACACTGTGTACTATACACTTATATACTATAGTTTCTGTTTCTCTGGAGAACACTGATTGATAGATTAAAATGTAACCTGCCTTTTATAAAATCATTAGGCTAAGCAGATTATTAAGCACTTGTTTAAATTATGTTTTAGTGATGTCTAAATCAGTATACGTGGACTAAAATTAGTATTGCATTCTTTTGCTTTAATGGAAAGACTTGTGTTGGTTACAGACACTGGAAGCTGATGCTCTTTATAGCCATGATGTCATCAATACTCCCTCAAACCATCACCTGCATATTCAAAAAGATGACATGCATTTGTTAGTAGAAACTTTCTGGGTCTCCACACGTCAAATTATGTTTTCATAAGGACGATACTTTCTTATGGACATTTTCAAAGGGTTCATAAGTAAACAATGACCTAAAACTGAAGATAAACAAACAAAAACACCTCAATGGGTCCATTTTAAAAAAAACTAAAAAGCCATTCAAGAACAAGTCACAGAGTAAATGGTTAAATGCAGGACCAATCCTCTGATATTTGTATGTAATTACACTAATTTTAGCTTTTAACAAATTAGTAAATAACATAATTGTGAGTCAGATTTTCATCAAGTACAGAAACTCCTCTAAGCAAAGATTGAACTAGACAGATAAGATTTTAAATTCTTGCAATTTCAGTGAACATTGCAAATTTTTTCATTTACTCAAAAAGACTTTAAGCACATAGACCATTATAAATAGTGAATCAGAAAAATTGTTTGACATAGGGTTATCTCCTTTTCATTTATCTCCCTAGACCCATTTCCTCATGCTAGTGTCCTCCGGCCTTATTTCCATTGGTAATAATCTGTAATTTCTGTTATTTTCTCTTTTCAATACCACTAAGAGTCAGATTTTCCTTAGGACATATTACCTATTTATAGCCATTTAGAACATTTTACACCAATCGTCACTTTGGAGCTGTATCTGGTGGTATAACTAGCATTTTCAGGGTTTCTGTAGACTTTTATTACATGGTGTGACATTAGGTTGATGGACTGTCTCACTCTTATTCTCTGTCAATTGTACACTGATCCGTGACAGCATAATGGATCTGTGACAGTGTTTGGAAGGGTGAGAATGACTACAATAACATTTTGGGGAGGATGGATATCAGAGTTCCTTTTAATATGCTTCTTAATTTTCCTCTCATATTAAAATTTTAAAAAGCTGCCAACATAGGATATGCCAATTTTCTTCAACAGAAAAAAAAAAAGATACTTGTTTTAGACAATTCGTATTAAGTATGATGGCAAAATAGCTGTCGATCATGCTGAACAGGGCTATTAGGCATTCCCTATAGCAAGGAGACTTCCAAGGACCCACTCAGAAGGGAATCATGTTGTGCTCCTGTCTGGGTCAAAGGATATTACATCTCGGAAGATATTCTCTGTTGAGGGAGGAGGAGAAGAAGGGTTTACTGCTCTCACAGCAAGGAATTACTCAGGAATTGCCTGAGGAGATAGTTGAACCTTCCCCTCAGCAGGCACATGGAGGTTGTACCAGGGAGCATGCTTCTGTGATTAGCTAGAGAGACTTTCAACACTCAATGATTTCAAGTTTATTTACCGTTTCAAAGGTTCTACCAGTGTCCTCTCTCGGGGAGCAGGGAAAAGAGAGCAAAAACATTTGCAGCTCTTTTCTCCTTTCTGAAATGCCATAAATGATACCCTTATGCCTGTGCTTTTGTTTTTTTGGTGAGAGAGGTGCCAGGAAGCTTCAGGAAAGTGGCAGAGAGAGGACCAGTAAGTTAGGGAATTAGTAGTAAATTGAAAGGCACTGAAGGGGAAGAGACATGACCCACCTTTCGCTCTGTTGCAGTAGGAACAGGAGTCAAGGTTAAGAGAGTGCAGTCAGGCTGGGTGGCAGGCTGCAGTATATGACATGATAATGGATGCAAGACATGGAGCTAGGGAGAACCGATAGACTCAACAATGAAGGACCAGTCAGGGGTGCATGCACTCTACTCTTTGTCCAAACGGAGAAGTTCAATCAAAGGTTTGGAAGCTGTGTGAATCAGTCTTACTTATTTAAACTTTACTAGAAGCCATGTGATGCTTTTATTTTTTGAAAGAATGAGTATTCTGAAAATTTTATGCATGGGAAATGTATAATTTACATCTATCTTTCATGGCTGTGGGTCAATGCCAAACATGAACATGAACACACACACACACATACTTGCCCAAGTTTCTCTCAGTCTTAAAAGAAATGAAAACAGTACACCTTTTTGTTAAAAAAGATAAGAAAGCCCTGAATGTGCCAATGGTTTGGGCTAGAGAACATTAAAGGTCAGGACAAAAAGTCCTTGTCAACACAGGCAGGGGAAGGCATCAGTCTCACCCCCAACTGTCTAAAATGGAGAGTCCAACTGCCGCTCTCTGCAGAAAACTATTGCAGTCGTGATCATGGCATTCTACTGTTCACTGGGACTTATTTACACCGAGTCAAATGTGTACTTGACCCTTATCCACATAGGTGTGATTCTCTATGACTCCAAACCCAGTGGAAATGACCAGCATGACTCTGATTCAGGTAGAACATTTGGGCTAAAGATAATAGAACACCCAACACAAAATAGCATAAGCAATTAAGAATTGGCGCATGTGATCAAAAAGTTCAGAGGAAATGCTGGCTTCTGAGAGGTTACTCTAACAGTGTGACAAGATCCTTCCTTGTTCTACTGCCCAGGATTTCTCTTCAAGATGTCAGCCAGTGGTTAGATGGGCCTCAGGCTTTCTCTTTAACATATGATAAAGTTTCAGATAGAGTTGGCCATGGGAAGGGATAGATACTTTAAAAAGTGTTTCTGTCCAAAAGAGAAAAGAGAAATGGATAGTGAGTGGCAATAAATAACAAATGTCAACTGCTGATCCTGTGTCCTTGTGCTTCCTACCTACCATTTTATCTTTTGAGTTTCATCCTCCTCCATAATTGGCCATTCATTTAGTCAATCAGTCTGCAAACAATTATTGGATTATTGCAAGTAATTATTAATTATTGCAATCAATTCTTTATGACTTGTCTTATATACTAGGGCTACAATAATGCATTCCCACTCTTCATGAACTCTCACTGTAATGAGAAGAAGAAATATAAACTTTAATTAAAATATTCAATATTATGTATAAGTTCTAATTATGGGGATAAGTGCAAGACATGTTGTGGCAACATGTCTGTGCAGAAGGATGTCATGGGAGGTTTTACAGGAGCTGGATTTGGAATTTGAGCCCAATAGGAGCTCTTCAAGCTGGGCACCAAGTATGGGCAGAAGAAATAGCATGTCCAAAGGAAAGAATGGGAATGATAAAAGTGCTTTGTGTTTTTGAGGAACAGTAGGAGAGAAGATAAATATAGGAGTCATAGAATTTGAACCCGGAAAAATGGACAGAGGTCTGTAATTCTCAGCCATGTCAGTTGGCAGCCCTGGGTCTCTAGGCACACCAGTCATCATAGTTTTGTGCAGTCAGAGGGAACTCTTTGATGGTGATCCAGAATGAGGTCAACCTGATCTGGGATTTGTTCAACAAATTTTTGTCAAATGTTTGCTATGTGCAAAGCGCTGGACTACTACAAATGCATGCCATTTGACCTCAAACAGAGGCTTCCCACTGATTGGAACTGTCCTGAATCATCTCCCAAAAACACGTCTTCTCTAAACCTTCACCCCTTTTCTTTGCTCTTTTCTCTTAAGATGATCTTGACTTTTTAAATGATTGAATATAATCACACTACATATCATAAACTTGAAGACTCTTAGTCTTCAAGGTATGTCTACCTTTACATTCTTTTTTAAAATCTAAAGTCCATTTTTTGCTGAGATTTTTCTTCTCCTGTTCCCTGGTTCCAGTTTGAAAAGGTCCCCACGAAGAATGCTTAGCCCTTCTGAAGGACAACGCTCAGTCAATCTATTCAGTGGTTATTTCAGTGTTAAATATGCTCAGGATTCGCCTGAAGGAGTTCGATATGGCCAGGCCCTCTGACTGCTCTTCTTTCCCTGGTGCTTTGTCCTATCATTTATCACTTCCCTCTCTTATTATCCCCCTCTCCACTGACTCCTGCCCATTGACATTCAAAAATACTCAGATAATCCATCGTCCCCAAAAAAACACTAAAAAATACACATTGATTCTAGTCTCCCTTCAACATCTTTCTTCACATGAAAGAAGTTTATTCTTGCCTTTTTTCTATCTTAATTATTCACTATTTCCTTAGATTATTGAAATGAATTTTTTATACAAGATTGACCACATGATTCATGGAGCCCAGCACAAGAGGAAATTGTGTCCTTTGTTACAAAGCAGGAGAAAGATTTCTTCTTTTCTAATTCGAGGTATCTCCCTTAACCTGTCATAGAGCTTTTTATTTACCATTTAATGTCTCACTCCCTTGGCCACAGGGATACTCAAGGTGGGAGTACAGACTCTCACAGGCACCTGGGGCTCCACTCTGAGACTCAGTACACAAGGTATGTCCCCAACATCAAGGGACCCCACGGGGACAGAAGGCAAAGGGGCAGTACTATATCAAGGCAAAAATCCTGGTAAAAGGTGTCATCAACTCTCCTGGTTACTGCAATATCTTTCTACTCATCTCAGCCCTGTGTCCCCAGAGTATTCCCAACAAAATGATCAGAGCCATATTTTCAAACGTGTGGCAAGTCATGCCATTTCTTTGCACAGAACCTTCCAATGATCGACTTCCCTCACACTTGGGTTAAAGGCCAAATTTCTTAGAAAGACCTCTAAGACCCTGTGTGATTTGGCCCTGTGCTATTGTTCTGTACTCATCTTCTGCTATTCCCCTTACCTCTCACACCCCACTGGCCTCAGCTATCCCTCAGCCATTCAAACATGTTCTTGCTGCATGGACTTTGCACTTTCTGTTTATGTAAAAAGGAAAATTTATATGTGAAAAGTTCAAAGTTAAATCAACCATCATGCAAGGTTCAATCTAGATATCAAGCCACAAACTGAGGAATCTAGCTCTCAGTGCTTCAATAATCAGAAATCCTCAGCAACAGCCCTGTTCTCACCTCCCACAAGAAACCCTCAGCTTATCAACTTAAGAACACCAACAGAAAAAGTATCTTTTTCCAATGATTCCAGCAAAAATTTTTGAAAGTTCACAGTGAAACACTTGGGGATACATACACATCTTAAAAAAAAAAAAAGTGACTAAAATATTTGGCACTTTGATTGTCCAGGCCTGAGTTATGTGGCTATGTGCTCATACCTGGAGGCTATGGGAAACAGAACAGAGTAAGAAATGAGTGCTTCCTGAAAGGAAAAGATCTTATTTCCCAACATAAAATACATGTCAGATGTGGCTATTTAATGGAATATTGTTATCAAGATCATGTTTTTGAATAATATTATATTTAATGACATAAATGGCTCATGACATAATGCTACATTTAAAAGTAGTATATTATAAATGAGTTATGAGTGAGTGAGTAAGTGAGAGAGAATGAAAGTTCTGGAATAGGATAAATGAGATGTTAAGGGAATAGTCCTTAAGTGATGGAATTATGCAAGATTTTCACTTATTATTTCTTTATGTTACTGATATTGTCTACTATGATCATGTATTTCATAAATATGTAACTATTCTTAGATAGATAAATAGAAGAGGATAAGTATAAAATTAAGTGGGGCTACTGTTTATGAGCTTAGTTTTTGTAGTCTTGACTTTCTGAGTGCTGACCCTGGATCCACTGATTACTATGTGGATAAACTTGTGCAAGTCACTACTTCTCACACCTCAGTTTCTTTATCTGTAAGGTAGGAATGATAGTGCCTACTCCCTAGGGTTGTGACAAGGGATACAGTCACATATACAGTCTTTAAAGTGCAGCATTCACCCCACAGTAAGAACTAAAAACTGTTATCATCACAATGGGTTTGATCTGGGTACAAATGGACCAAAAAGCAGAGATATGTTTCAACGTTCTATGTAAGATTATCCTTTCTTATAAGAAGATCATTTTGTAACTTTTTAATGTGACTTTTGGGTTGGTTTCTATAACCAGTGACTATCTGATGTTGAAAGAGCCAGGGTAATACGAAGCCCTCAGCCATGGGAGAAAAAACAAAACAAAACAAAAAAAACAACGCATAGCTGAATCTGACTTTCCTACCAGGAATTATTCCAGGGTCCTTGTTCAAACACTAGGACTATGTCCTATCAGCCATTAGTCAAAGAGATAAAGTAGATGATTTAAGCTAGGGCTGGGCCCTCCTTCAGGTAACTCTATAGAACTCTTCATTTCAGAGGCACTCCTTTTTTTCTTTGCTTCACAGTGAAATCTTTGTGGCCCTTGTGTAAACTGCCTCAGCCACTAAGTAGATACCTAATTTTTTAATGAAAATAATTTTTAACTTGTGCCTATCAGAAGAGAAAACAAGAGAGAAAAAATGTCACTGATTGCTGTCTATCAAATAATTGGAGTTCTCATGAATAGGCCCCAGATGACACAGCAGCCTTAAATAAAAGATAAAATGGAAACAAGACTCTTTGAATAATGCTGCCTGAAAGCAATTTCCTTCTTGAACTGGGACATTGCTGATCTGAAAGCCACACATTTTAGAGAATCATGCAGGGCCTGAGACTTTGATTGTATAGTTAATAAAGTATAAAAAAAAAATCTTCATCTCATACAGCTGATGACATGCAAAGCAAATTCAAGATGTTCAGTGACAGAGTTGCAAGAATTTTAAATAAAAAATGAAATAGGAGTTAAGGCTGTTCTTCTAACCTTTCACAAACTTACACCTACAGAGTCAGATAATTTTTTTTTTTTTTTCAAATCACAGCACTGAAGTTTTAGGATAGAAACTTATTTCAAATATTAATTCTCAAGATGTCTGCATCATCCTTATATTGCCAGAAATTTATCTGACAATAAAAAATTAAACGCCTAAGGACTTTTTATGAATCAAAAAAAAAAAAAGTTCTCTAACTGGCAGTGTGTTTTAGGAAGACCTCTCCTTCCCTTGCTCTCCATCTTTTTTCTCGAGTCATTGTCTCTGTGTGAAGGAAGCCAGTATATTTGACTTTTAGCTCAAGACATTTAGCTCAAAGCTCCCTAATAGCTTGTTTTTTTTTCCCCAAAATCATGAAGTTTGAACTTGAGAGGAAATAAATATATTTCACTTTTTACTTTTTTTTTTTTTTTTCTGCGGTACGCGGGCCTCTCACTGTTGTGGCCTTTCCCATTGCGGAGCACAGGTTCCGGACGCGCAGGCTCAGCGGCCATGGCTCACAGGCCCAGCTGCTCTGCAGCATATGGGATCCTCCCGGACCAGGGCACGAACCCACGTCCCCTGCATTGGCAGGCGGACCCTCAACCACTGCGCCACCAGGGAAGCCCTACGTTTTTAAATATAGTTGTTCTAAGCACATTCTTCTGCCAATATTAATGATATTAAAAGGTTAATGAAAAATATATAAAGAATGAGCCAGCCGCTAAGACTCCAGGCAGAAGGAGGATTGTTTGACCAGATGATATAATTCCAAAAAAGATAAAAGGGGTTAAGACTCTGAAACAGGAGGGGAGGGGGCAGGGCACAACCTTTGAAAGAATGACATAGCCCAGGGACATGACATAAACTGATTAGAACCAAATGGGTCCAATCACTAGATTGGGTCTTCCACTAGACCTTGAGCTTCAGTATATGCTCACTGTAACACATCAGCAAGCTAAATGACATACCCACAGGCACCATGACAGTTCCAAGGCCAACCATAAGGATCAAAAAGTGGGCAGTGGCCCAATTCCTGGAAATCCCCACCCCTTCCCAAAGTAGCTTGAATACTCCTCCCACTCATTAGCCTATGAAATTATCCACCCCTATAAGAACTGACAACCCCATACCCTGGAGCTTTTCTCACCTTCTGAGTTGGCCCACACTCTGTCTGTGGAGTGTGTTTCACTCTAAATAAATCCACTTCTTACCTATCACTTTGTCTCTTGCTGAATTCTTTCTGCTATGAGACATCAAGAACCTGAGCTTCATTAAGTCCTGAAACTAGGTGTGTGATCTCAGTTAGAAGATCCTGGGTTTTGGCCAGGTTCGAGTCCCAGCTGCCTGGGTTCAAGTCCTAATCTGAGGTGCACAGTTTCAACTCTATTTAGTCAAGTACAGCAACAGGATACGGAAGTCCTGAAAATTAGGTTTGATGGATGTAAGCAGGAGAGGAACATACCATCATTTTTAAGAAATGGAAGAGGAAATTTCAGAGATGAGGTACAGAGGTGACCACTGTGATGAATCTTGCCTTGGTGGGAAGATCTATGGTCCTTCCTGCCAGACTGTGTCTGCAATTGCAATAATCATTTTACAAAGATATCTTGAAAATACTCTCGTAATGTATATATATTTGTTTCTTTTTGCTAAATTCTGGGAATATCCTAAGAAATGGTAAGCATCACTGAACTTTTTTATTCCTATTTAATGAAATTCTTTTTTTAGTGCTAAGTTCCTATCAATGTGAATATTATTTCATGCTTTTAGCAATCACAGAGTTTTTATGTTCTGCTTATTAAATCTTCCTAATGAAGAGAACTTTGCTACAGTCTTGACCTTTTTTCTCCCTGGATTATTTTCAACCAGGGTAGGTCAATTGACTTGAATCTGTTTCTCCTTCAGTGCTTGATCAAATCTGTAATGAGGGCAGGGGTTGTGTATGGGGAAGGGGAGATTAGAGACCTGTGCTGTGAAGAATAGTGGATGAGTTTAAAGGTGGAGTTTTCAATAACCCTTTAAATCTTATCAAGCTGTTGTTCCTTTTTTTTTTCCACTTAGGAATTATTTATGGGTGGAAATGGAGATTTTATTCTACTAACGTAATCAGTCCATTCAAGGACAGGAATGCAATGTTTTTGGCCTTTGTGTAGTGATCATCTTTGACTGATATTATCACCTGATCAACCCTCTGGAAGTAAATAAAGAAACCTAAAATCTGTTTGCTTTATTTATCTTATGAAGGGAAATATGGCAAAAGTCCTACCAGGTGATATGAATTAATTGTTGCCATGGGGGAAGTTGGTGGCTGGTATATTTTTGTTTTGTTATGGAAATATGTAGATTTAATCATAATTAGGTCTTCAGGTACATATCTGGTGATTATATATATAAATATATACTATATATTTTATGTATTTATTTACATATAAATATGTATATATATTTTATATTTTAATATATATACAATTAAATCAATCTTTTCATTTAATAATTCTAGTTGATGCTGAACTCTACACTGGTGCCGAATTGAATCTCAGAGACACAGTTTTGGGTGAAGTAGAAAAGAATAGCTTTATTGCTTTGCCAGGCACAAGTGGACACAGTGGTCTCGTGCCTTTCAAAACTGTGTTCCAACCTGGGAGGATTTGGTGAGGAGTTTTACAGCAATAGTTCAGGGGCAGGGTTGCTGATAAGATTATGGTGTGTGTAGGGCCCGCATTCCTTTAATCTGGCCTCAGGTAATCTCTTGATGATTACCATCTCTTGATGGTAATCTCTTCTCTGGTTCCTTTAATGTGGCCTCAGGAGGTCTTCTCTGGAATGAAGAATGCTGACATCTTCCGTTTGTTGGGTTTTAATTCTGTAAAGAGCTCAAAGATATTGTTATGTGTATCCCTTGAGGTGGAACCAGGACCCTGCACCAAGGCTGCACTATTGTTTCTTGACTGCTCCTTCCTTGTCTCTGCATCCTCTCCCTTCCTTGATTTGCACCTGTTTGAAAGACTTCCATGCCCATGAACCCCACAGGATCCTGCTTCGTTTCATAGTTTAGTTTTCTAAAGTTTTATGAAGAATTGATTTTGTATGACATGTGGGAATCTATCTTTTCTGTCAATTTCATATGTGAGAACCCTTTGAATTAGTATATAATTTGTAAGTATGAGATAATTTTCTCTAAAATTATAAGAATGACTCAATATGAAAGACTCAGTAGTGGATTGTCAAGCAGAGTACCATGCACTGGTTATCAATCCCATGGGAGGATTCTAAACACTTCTGCCCATAGCATCTTGGTATTGGAGTCACCAATAGACAACTCAGTCAAGCATTAGATGAAATTACACATTACTCACATAGAAAAGAGACAGAGCAAGATCAACTTCGTTATTAGGCATTGGTCCCCCATGGCCAACAGGTTTTTTCCTGGAGCCCACGCAGGGCAAATAGCCTATGTACACCCCTCCTGTGCAACAGTGGAAGGACACTGTCCCCCACACACAGAGGACAGATATAGCAGAACTGGAGTTGACCAGATGCCATATAATGCACATGCTTAACAGAACAAAAGAACACACAACGAGCATGAAACAGGAAGAGATATTCACACACAAGGTGATAATCCCAGGAAAGGAAATGTGGGCTCTTTATCCCTGGTAAGGAAGGGTTCCAGGCCCAAGGTCCATTCTTATGCAGCTGAGAAGGGGCCAGAAGACTGAACATGAGACTGCCTTTCTCAGTAAGAATGAACACAGATCTTGGTCCATTAGGTATATAGTTGCAAAGATAGTGGTCTTCATGGTTGGGAAGTTTTAGTTATAATTGATGAGGAAATTGAACCATTCATAAGAGATGTGTTTCTACAACCTCTTAATGGTTAGGGCCATGCCTTAATTGTGTTATATACTCTGAGTAATAAGATCACTTTTTAATCAAAATATCAGGACACTTTTCTTATCCTGGGCTACATTTATTCTTTTCTATCCATGAGCACCAAGATGGCTTTAGAAGTTTCTGGCTTGAAGGAAAGATTAGTTAAATGTTACACAGATTGGAGGCCCAAATACATGCCACTCAGAATCATAGGGTCAGGAATAGGATGGATGTTGATATATTGGGAAAAACTAAGCAGAAGATTATTTAGGATTTTCTGAGGAATATTTTATCCAAAGTTTCCAATTAAACTCAAGGTTTAGGCCACCAAGCAGTCAAGAGGGAAGCATTCTGCAGGAAACTCTGTAGGTAGATGATAGCCAGTGGGGAGGTACAAAAAAGAAACTAGGATTTCATAAGAGATTGGAATTTAGGAGTAGAACATTTATTCCTGGTATATATTTTTAGGCTACATAATTAAGATTTATTCTCAAGATAACTAATCAAAAGCTGAATCACCAAGAAATTAGGACATTTGAGACCTGAGTAGAACCAGACATAAAGTTGAGCATGTGTAGTCATTGATTTAGAGTCTCTTAAATCATCCATTCTTTGGGCCAGGATTGATTCTAGAGCTCGAGATAAAGAAATGCAGAGAACATATCTAAATGCAAGGGTGAATAAACTTGGCATGCCAAAACTGTCAAGCAAAACCTGTGTGTGTATTTTAGTCCCTATGAAAATCACCATCCTTACCAAATCTTAATTGGCTTAGTTGAGTTATATGGCTAGGTCCCACATTTTTTTAATCCTAAAAGCTCGACAAGTGCTGAGTTTGATAAAAGAGGAAATCAGAGTTAGGAATCCTCCCATGACATTCTTAATCCTAAATGATCTGTCCTTGATTTAGAAAGATAGTTATCCATTGACTAACTCACTGACTGAGGAATTCCACAAGCAAATAATGGTCTCCACTTAGAGTTCGAATCAGCAGAATTCCCTTTCTTCTCTGAAGCTGGAGCCAAAGTTCTAACAAAGATCTTACTACAGGTCATAGCTTGAGTTCTCTAGGAAGGAAACTGAGCTGGACTCTGAGATGAATCAACTCCTACAGAAGGCAGGATAAGTCAGCAGGATCTGGCAGAAGGAGTAGTTGAGTTGATGGCCTGATGAAAATCTCTACCAATAACTCACCTTAGGGAGAAATTCTTGAGCTAAAACAGCCTGTTAATGTTGTTCGGCATTGGGTGAACTGAAATGATCTGGCATTTATATAAACCCCTCATCAGTCATTTGATGTAGGCTGCATTTGTAAGGATATGACCCTGGACAAGGAAGTTCTCTGCAGCTAAAGACATTGCTGAAGGTGCTGCCAACTGAAGCTTGCCTTCAACAGCAGCCCTAGAAGCTGGGGTAGCAAGTCTTCCTTGAAGAGGGATTTGAGCAACAAGTACAGCCTTAAAGGAGGATCTGGACAGGGCATCACCATGGCCACCACAACTCCCCTTTGTCTTGTAATAAGACTGTGTTGTGCAGGAAAAAAAAATGTGCATATAAGGGTTGCATACAAGAATTCACTAAATAAAATTTATCATCATTTCCATGGATACCTTAGATTTAATGTCAATTCCTATGTACATTTTCTTCTTTATAAAAGAAGGTTTTCTAGGCATTTTTCCCCCCAAAGAGTAGTAGCAAAGTGCCTTGATCATAGAATATATCAATTAGTGTTTCTGGACTTGTTTTTTTTCAAATCTGAGAGTAGTCAGTTGAGAAAACTTCCAATCAAGAGAACCTCAGGGCAGTTTTTAGTGTGGATGCACAGTACTTTAGTAAATTTCAGGGTTCAAAATCCACTTAAGGTTTTAACAGTTTCAAGGAAAGTGGTTTCATGACCCAGAATCTAAGATAAAGTTGTTTCTAATATTCTGTAATTATAACCTGTCTGGTATAAGTTCTATTCTTAAAAATCCATTCATTTTATTTTTTAAAAAATTTACAAAATATTATATCTTCTTTATTTATTTTAATACAATGCTTTGAAACTTAAGATCAAAGCTGGTTTAGTAATATTTCCCAAATAGAACACCATCAAGTACAAATATTACAAAGGATCTCTGAGTGTTCTTGTTAAGTGGTCTATATCATGTTGTACACTTTATATATGTGCATTCTTTATATATAAGAAAAGACATTCACTTTACATAAACTTTAGTGAACACTTTTGTGCTAAAGTGGTAGTTGCCCTTGAGGATCCCAGTTGGAAAACAGCTCTGCAGACACACTCTTTAGATTAAAAAACACTATCTCCCTGACCAGTGACACCAAATACTTGTCTAAGTGTAGAGATGCAGGTAAAGAATATCTCTTTTCAGGCCCTCCTGCCCCTAACCCGGGCTGAGCTCCATCACAGAGTTCTCCTGTACCCTTCTGGACCAGAGGTGAATTTGTGCTGCCTAAGCCTAGGATCAACATCTGGGAGAACAGAACGAGTTGATCTCATCCAGGACAACCGACTCTCCTCTTTATTAAGTCCTTATTTAGCTGAACTATAAATATTATTAAACATTTGCTTATGAACTTCCAGAGCACCATGCTGTTCAACAGATGAGGCTGGTGTGTTTTAATTTTATGCACTCTGAACGTGCTTGGGTTAGTTTCCCTTCTGCACTCCACATTTTCTTAAGTTCCAGTTATTGGAAAGAATTTTTCCTACAATCCAAAGCACACATTGTCTTCATTTTTTTTTTTTCTGTTGGTGGGGGGGGGGTTGGTTTGGGGGCATGTGTGAGAACTGAAGGATTATGAAGGTGGAATGGGTTATGACACATTTTCATTTACAGCTGTTCTGACTCCCTTGCTTTAATCCAGCCCAGATCTCAGCAGAAACCTAACACCATTCCTTTGACCCTAGAATTGCACCAGTGACTCAAATCACCAAATAAGGTAAGTCATTTGTTATCTAAGCCATAAATATTTACATCCACTAGTGACAAATGTATAAAGAGTGTGGAGTGACTGTGTAACTTCAGCTGCCCTCCCCAGGCTGGTCAATAGTTTCTGTTATCTCTTGAAAGCCCTAATGACTAATGTGTGCTAGTTGGTAAAGAATGTACTCTCCAGCTTGTTACCCTCCTCTAATTGTTCATTATGACCACATTAGTCACCTAGGAAGTTTTTATTTTTCTTTTAAATTTAGGGCCTGTTACACAAAATTGTTGGGACTGGCAAGCATCTATCACCCTCCTGGACTCCTTCATTCCTTTATACATTCTCTTCCCATTGTTACCAAAAACCCAAGAGATCATCACCATTTCTTTTTCTTCTTCACTTTACCAACATAATAGCTACAGAACAATTCCATTCTTTTCAATTTCAATTCCATTCTTTTCAACAATTCCATTCTTTTTCCTGCCTATAGATGACTTTGGAGGTTAAGTCTTAAGAATGCATCTAAGCAATGCTTAGGCATAGTCTGATGCTTTCCGAATCTAATAGGTGATCACACCACAAAGCAGTTATGATATAAAAGCATGTTCAAGCAAGCACATTGAAAAATCTTTCAAGTATTAACTGGACTGAAATGGAGCATGCTGAGGGCAAAGTGAATCTTGTTTTATTCTTATATCAAGAGCTGTACCAGTAAGAAAAATGGAAAATCAGTAAAATCATGCTGTTGTTCTTTCATCCACTAGGTCATTATGCAGAGCTTGTATTTTAATATAATCACTAGATAAAGAACTCCAAAAATCAGATAGAGGGAAAAAAGTATGTTTAATGAATTTAAAAGTTGAGTGCTAACAATATCTAAAAGTTTAGATAATTCAATTTTAAAAGACTTGACTATTTTGTTAAAAGGATGTGTTAATTGGTACTGACTAACTGCATATATACCTACATTATAGGTATAACATTTGAGAAAATGGTTGAAGATTTCCCTAAAATGCTGTAGTGGTTTGATAGCTAAATTCATTGGCTTAGTGATAGTTGAAATTTTTCCTTTAGGAAGAATTTGGATATAACAAAAACTTTAACAGATCCTCAGAAATATCTGAGTTGATAACTTGCAGAGATTTGAATCATACCTGAAAAGAAGATTCAACTCACAGATCCTTCTAAAAGTTTCCTAACACTCCAGGCTAAATTAAGTGCTACTCTTTTCCTGCTCCCATACTATCCTGTGTATATTCCTATTGCACCACCCCACAGGAATTTCAGTTCCTTGAATGCAGGACCTTGCTGATTCATTTCAAAATCTCAAAAATTCAGCAATGTTTTGTAGATAATTTGAGCATAGAAAATATTAGTTGAATGAATGAATGAGAAGGGAAGCTGAGAAAGATGAAATGGAAAGGATCTTAAGAGAGGGAGTGTTAGGTCTTCTAAAATCTTGATTAGAATAGTCAAGTATCAGGAACTGTGTGTCTGTGTAGGTAGGGGTGACTGATGAGGATAACACTGTTTATCGTGAGGCAATGACTTATAAAAGATTAAGCTAAAATGAACTTCAGAGACTAAGCTGACTTAGGGAGAGTTATAGTGTAGCCTTAAAAATTATTTGGAATTCAGTTACCTGAATTAACAGCCATGTGCACAAGAGAATTTTCAGTAACACATTGGCTGCTATCTAGGCTTGGAGACATCACTTTCCTCTAGCATACTACTGCTTTTTCACCTCCTCCTCTGCCTTCTACCTTCTAAATGTTCAGTGCCTTCTTAATGGTTCCTAACTGAAGTTCTTCCCTTCCCACCAGGGCTTTATATCCTCCAGGCTCCCAAATTCTCTCTCTTTCCTTGCCCAGCAAAGCTCCTATTTCCTGAATTACTTATTTTCAGCTTGATATTCATATGATTAGTCAAATAATTGTCACTATGACTTATAGATTTGATCTCCTCAGGATATTTGCTTTTAAAAAGAGGAATTTGCTAATCCAAATTAATTTCTAATTGTTCAAATATTTATATGAGAAAATATGAAGATATTTAATTTGAAGGCCTTTTGGTGGCTCTTTCTACTCATCCCTCTCCTGGCTGTGCACCCACTCCCGCACTTACTCATCAAACAGTACAGTATACAAATCAACCCTGTTCAGTTTCATATAGTCACACTATGTATTTTGCTATGTTCTTTGGCAAGTGTCTTTTCACCCCAAAATTCCCAGTGAAAGGAGAATTACAACTAAACAAATGCAACAAGGTTTAAAAGAGCCATCATTCATAGTATGTCACAATATGTAAGATTGTCCAGTATACAAGATGATGCTCCTTTGAGGCAGACCATCCAGACCAAGATATATGACCTTTGGACACTCATTTAGGCTTTTATCCACCATTTCCTTATTGGTAAAGTGCTAATAAATGCTGTTACTGTGGAGCTAGGAACTAATGTATGTGAAAGTGCTGAGTAAAATAAGCATCTTAAAAATAAAAAACATGGTTAATATCAACTACTGGAGAATTTAAGTAAAATACATACAGTGTGATTACTCTTGAGCCAACATATTCTCCTTTGAAAAATGAATCCTCTAAAAGAAAGTATAATGAGTATTTTATTATTAAAAAAAATATGTTGATCCTTAAAATACAGTTCAGATTCAATGAAACCACTGCTAAAATACCAATGGTATTTTTCACAGAACTAGAACAAATAACCTTAAAATTTGTATGAAAAAACCTCAAACACCTAAATCAATCTTAAGAAAGAAGAATAGACATGGAAGTATCATGCTCCCTGATTTCAGACTATACTACAAAGCTACAGTATTCAAAACAGTGTGATACTGGCACAAAAACAGACACATAGATCAATGGACTAGAATAGGGAGCTCAGAAATAAACCCATACACTTATGGTCAATTAATCTATGACAAAGGAGGCAAGAATATACAACAGAGAAAAGACAGTCTTTTCAATAGGTGGTGCTGGGAAAACTAGAGAGTTATATGTGAAATAATGAAATTAGAACGTTTTCTCACACCATCTACAAAAATAAACTCAAAATGGATTAAAGATCTAAATGTAAGACTGAAAACCATAAAATTCCTAGAAGAAAACCCTTTGAAATAAATCACAGTTTGGGGGTCTCTTTCAAGGCAAAATAAATAAAAGCAAAAATAAACAAATGGGATCTATTAAACTTAAAAACTTTTGTAAAACAACGGAAGCCATCGACAAAACAAAAAGACAACCTACTGAATGGGAGAAAATATTTGCAAATGATATGACCAAGAAGTGGTTAATATCCAAAATATATAAATAGCTCATACAACTCAATACCAAAAAACAAAAACAAAAAATCCAATTAAAAAATGGGCAAACAACTGGAACAGATACTTTTCCAAAGAAGATATACAGATGGCCAACAGTCACATTAAAAATGGTCAACATCACTAATCATCAGAGAAATGCAACTTAAAACCACAATGAGCTATCACCTCATACGTATCATAATAGCTATCATCAAAAAGTCTACAAATAACAAATGTTGGTGAGAATGTGGAGAAAAGCTCACCCTAGGACACTACTGGTGGTCTTGTAAATTGGTGCAGCCATTATGAAAAAACAGTATGGATGCTCCTCAAAAAACAAAAATAAAACTACCATATGATCCAGCAATTCTACTGCTGGATATATAGCTAAAGAAAATGAAAACACTAATTCATAAAGATACATGTGCCCTGATGTCCATAGCAACATTATTAATAATCACAAATATAAGGAAGCAACCTAAGTGTCCATCACAGACAAATGGATAAAGAAAACATACACACACACACACACACACACACACACACACACACACAAATAGAATACTACTCAGCCATAAAAAAAAAATGAAATTTTACCATTTGCAACAACATGGATGGACCTGGAGTGTATTATGCTAAGTGAAATAAGTCAGACAGAGAAAGATAAACACTGTATGTTATCATTAATATGTGGAATCTAAACACCAAACTAATCAATATAACAATAAAGAAAGAGACTCACAGATATAAAGAACAAACTAGTGGTTACCTAATGTGAGGAGAGGGAAAAGGAGAGGGGCAAGATAGGGGTAGGGGATTAACAGGTACAAACCTATGTATAAAATAAATAAGCTACAAGAATATATTGTACCACAAAAGAAATATAGCCAATATTTTATAATAACTATAAAGTATAATTTATAAAATTTTGTATCACTATGTTGTAAACCTGAAACTAATATAATATTGTCAACCAAGTACACCTCAAAAAAAATTCAATAAAATTTTATTGAAATTTCAAGATAAAGAAGCAAATCATTTTTTTTCCATCTTTATTCTGCTTCTTAGGCTTTTTATTTTAAGTTTGGGAATGAATACTATGAAATTATAAGTGTTATATGCAGAAAGACCCAATAAATTAGTTGGAGCACAGAGCTTGTGAGTAGTAATAGAAGCCCTCAGAATCAGCCTTAATGATAGTCTTTCCAAACAATAGACCTTGGGAATGTCACTGAATCTCACTGAGCCTGGATTTTTTATTGTTTTTTTTTAAAAACAGATAATTCAATAATTTATTCACAAATACAATTATGTACACTCTATGTTGCCATTGGTGAGGTAAATATAAATTCAATGCTGCCCTTGCCCCTGAGAGTTCACCTGCCCTGTCTACCTCGCAAGAATTTTGTGAGGATCAAATTAAAAGTATAAGAATATGACTTGGCAAGTGCAAAATTATCTATAAATAGATAAAATTAAGTCTTTTTCTTTCAGAGAGCTACCTTTAAGGACAATAAAAAGGTATGTCTAAACTTTAGCAAGCATATAACCAAAGCCATAGGTTTTTAAATCTCCTAATGGAGCTTACCAAGAAGGTCTAGGGAGGTTTCATCTACTTTTCTTTTGTAATTTTAATTTATTTTATTATTTTATATAGCACATTCTTATTAATTATCTATATTATACATATTAGTGTATATATGTCAAGCCCAATCTCCCAATTCTTCCCACAACCAACACCTCCCCGCTTTCCACCCTTGGTGTCTGTACATTTGTTCTCTACATCTGTGTCTCTATTTCTGCCTTGCAAACTGGTTCATCTGTACCATTTTTCTAGATTCCACATATATACATTAATATACGATATTTGTTTTTCTCTTTCTGACTTACTTTACTCTATATGACTGTATACTCTAGGCCCATCCATGTCTCCACAAATGACTTAATTTTGTTCCTTTTTATGGCTGAGCAATATTCCATTGTATATATGTACCACATCTTCTTTATCCATTCATCTGTTAATGGGCACTTAGGTTGTGTCCATGTCCTGACTATTGTAAATAGTACTGCAGTGAACATTGGGGGGCATGTGTCTTTTTGGATTATGGTTTTCTCTGGGTATATGCCGAGTAGTGGGATTGCTGGGTCTTATGGTAATTCTATTTTTAGTTTTTTAAGGAACCACCATAATGTTCTCCACAGTGGCTGTATAAATTTACATTCCCACCAAGAGTGCAAGAGAGTTCCCTTTTCTCCACACCATCTACAGCATTTGTTGTGTGTAGATTTTCTGATGATGCCCATTCTGACTGGTCTGAGGTGATACCTCATTATAGTTTTGATTTGCATTTCTCTAATAATTAGTGACGTTGAGCAGCTTTTCCTGTGCCTCGTGTCCATCTGTATGTCTTCTTTGGAGAAATCTCTATTTAGATCTTCTTCCCATTTTTGATTGGGTGGTTTGTTTTTTTTTAATATTGAGCTGCATGAGCTGTTCATATATTTTGGAGATTAATCCTTTGTCCATTCATTTGCAAATAATTTCTTCCATTCTGAGGATTGTCTTTTTGTCATGTTTATTGTTTCCTTTGCTGTGCAAAAACTTTTAAGTTTCATTGGGTCCCATTTGTTTATTTTTCTTTTTATTTCCATTACTCTAGTAGGAGGGTCAAAAAACATCTTTCTGTGATTTATGTCATAGAGTGTTTTTCCTATGTTTTCCTCTAAGAGCTTTATAGTGTCCAGTCTTACGTTTAGGTCTTTAACCTTTTATTTATTTATTTATTTATTTTTGTGGTACACGGGCCTCTCTCTGTTGTGGCCTCTCCCGTTGTGGAGCACAGGCTCCAGATGTGCAGGCTCAGTGGCCATGGCTCACGGGCCCAACTGCTGCGCGACATGTGAGATCTTCCCGGACTGGGACATGAACCCATGTCCCCTGCATCGGCAGGCGGATTCTCAACCACTGCACCACTAGGGAAGCCCTTTAACCCATTTTGAGTTTATTTTTCTGTTTAGTGTTAGGGAGTGTTCTATTTTCATTCTTTTACATGTAGCTGTCCAGTTTTCCCAGCACCATGTACTGAAGAGACTGTCTTTCTCCATTGTATATCCTTGCCTCTTTTGTCAAAGATTAGTTGACCATAGGTGCATGGGTTTATCTCTGGGCTTTCTACCCCGTTCTATTGATCTATATATATGTTTTTGTGCCAGTACCATATTGCCTTGATTACAGTATCTTTGTAATATAGTCTGAAGTCAGGGAGTCTGATTCCTCCAGCTCCGTTTTATTCCCTCAAGATTGCTTTGGCTATTCAGGGTCCTTTGAGTCTCCATACAAATTTTGAGATTTTTTTTTTCTAGTTCTGTAGAATCTGTAGATTGCTTAGTGTAATAAAATCATTTTCACAATATTGATTCTTCCAATCTAAGAACATGGTATATCTCTCCATATGTTTGTGTCATCTTTCAGTCTTCTTATCAGTGTCTTATAGCTTTCTGAGTACAGGTCTTTTACCTCCTTAGGAAGGTTTATTCCTAGATATTTTATTCATTTTGCTGCAAAGGTGAATAGGATTGTTTCCTTAATTTCTCTTTCTGATATTTCATTGTTAGTGCATAGGAATGCAAGCAATTTCTGTGCATTAATTTTGTATCCTGCAACTTTACCAAATTTATTGATTAGCTCTAGTAGTTTTCTGGTGGCATCTTTAGGGTTCTCTATGTATAGTATCATGTCATCTGCAAACAGTGACAGTTTTACTTCTTCTTTTCCAATTTGTATTCCTTTTATTTCTTTTTCTTCTCTGATTGCCATGCCTTAGACTTCCAAAACTATGTTGAATAAGAGTGGCAAGAGTGGACATCCTTGTTTTGTTCCTGATCTTAGAGGAAAAGCCTTCATTTTTTCACCATTGAGAATGATGTTTCCTGTGGGTTTGTTGTATATGGCCTTTATTATGTTGAGGTAGGTTCCCTCTATGCCCACTTTCTGAAGAGTTTTTATCATAAATGGGTGTTGATTGTTATCAAAAGATTTTTTCTGCATCTACTGAGATGATCATATGGTTTTTATTATTCAGTTTGTAATATGGTGTATCACATTGATTGATTCGCCTATATTGAAGGTTCCTTGCATCCCTGGGATAAATCCCACTTGATCACGGTGTATGATCCTTTCAACGTGTTGTTGGATTCTGTTTGCTAGTATTTTGTTGAGGATTTTTGCACCTGTTTTCATCAGTGATATTGGTCTGTAATTTTCTTTTTTTGTAGTATCTACATCTGGTTTTGATATCAGGGTGACGGTGACCTCATCAAATGTGTTAGGGAGTGTTCCTCCCTCTGCAATTTTTTGAAGAGTTTCAGAAGGATGGGTGTTAGCTCGTCTCTAAAGGTTTGATAGAATTCCCCCGTGAAGCCACCTGGTCCTGGCCTTTTGTTTGTTGGAAGATTTTTAATCACAGTTTCAATGTCATTACTTGTGATTAGTTTGTTCATATTTTCTATTTCCTCTTGGTTTAATCTTGGAAGGTTATACATTTCTAAGAATTTGTCCATTTCTTCCAGGTTGTCCATTTTATTGGCATAGAGTTGCTTGTAGTAGTCTCTTAGGATGCTTTGTATTTCTGTGGTGTGCATTATAACTTCTCCTTTTTCATTTCTAATTTTATTGATTTGAGTCCTCTTCCTCTTTTTCTTGATGTGTCTGGTCAAAGGTTTATCAATTTTGTTTACCTTCTCAAAGAACCAGGTTTTATTTTTATTGATCTTTGCTATTGTTTTCCTTGTTTCTATTTATTTCTTCTCTGATCTTTATGATTTCTTTCCTTTTGATAACTTTGGGATTTGTTTGTTTTTCTTTCTCTATTTTTTTAGTTGTAAGTTTACATTGTTTATTTGAGATTTTTCTTGTTTCTTGAGGTAGGCTTGTATAGCTGTAAACTTCCCTCTTAGGGCTGCTTTTGCTGCAGCCGATATGTTATGGATCATTGTATTTTCTTTGTCATTTGTCTCTAGGTATTTTTTGATTTCCTTTTTGATTTCTTCAGTGATCTCTTGATTATTTAGTAACGCATTGTTTAACCTCCATGTGTTTATGTTTTTTATGTTTTTTACCCTGTAATTGATTTCTAATCTCACAGTGTTGTGGTCGGAAAAGTAGCTTGATATGATTTCAATTTTTTTTAATTTTCTGAGTGTTGTTTTGTGACCCAAGATGTGATCTATCCTGGAGAATGTTCCGTGTGAACTTGAGAGGAAAGTGTAATCTGCTGGTTTTGGATGGAATGCCCTATAAATATCAATTAATTCTACCTGGTTTATAGTGTCATTTAATGCTTGCGTTTCCTTATTAATTTTCTGTCTCGATGATCTGTCCATTGGTGTAAGTGAGGTGTTAAAGTCCCCCACTATTATTGTGTTACTGTCAATTTACTCTTTTATAGTTGTTAGTATTTGCCTTATATATTGAGGTGCTCCTATGTTGGGTGCATATATATTTATAATTGTTATATCTTTTTGGATTGATCCCTTGATCATTATGTAGTGTCCTTCCTTGTCTTTTGTAACATTCTTTATTTTAAAGTCCATTTTATCTGATATGAGTATTGCTATTCCGGCTTTCTTTTGATTTCCATTTGCATGGAATATTCACTTTCTTTGTAGCCACAGGCTTCCATGGACTACACGTCATCATCGGATCCACCTTCCTCATTGTTTGTTTTATTCAGTCTGTATGTGTTCCTAGGTCTGAAGTGGGTCTTCTTTAGACAACAGATATATGGGTCTTGTTTTTGTATCTATTCAACAAGCCTGTTTCTTTTGGTTAGAGCATTTAACCCATTCACATTTAAGGTGATTATCGAGATGTATGTATGTATGTTCCTATTACAATTTTCTTAATTGTTTTGTGTTTGTTTTTGTAGGTCCTTTTCTTCTCTTGGGTTTCCCACTTAGGGAAGTTTCTTTAGCATTTTTTGTAGAGATGGTTTGGTGGTACTGAATTCTCTTAGCTTTTGCTTGTCTATAAAGCTTTTGATTTCTCCATCGAATCTCAATGAGATCCTTGCTGAGTAGAGTAATATTGTTTGTAAGTTCTTCCCTTTCATCACTTTAAATATATCGTACTACTCCCTTCTGGCTTGTAGAGTTTCTGCTGAGAACTCAGCTGTTAATCTTATGGGAGTTCCCTTGTGTGTTATTTGTTATTTTTCCCTTGTTGCTTTAAATAATTTTGCTTTGTCTTTAATTTTTCTCAGTTTGATTACTATGTGTCTCGGCATGTTTCTCCTTGGGTTTATCCTGCCTAAGACTCTCTGTGCTTCCTAGATTTAGGTGGCTATATCCTTTCCCATGCTAAGGAAGTTTTCAACTATAATGTCTTCAAATATTTCTTGAGTCCTTTCTCTCTCTCTTCTCTTTTCGGACCCCTACTATGCAAATATTGGTGCATTTAATGTTGTCCAAGAGGTCTCTTAGGCTGTCTTCATTTCTTTTCATTCTTTTATCTTTATTCTTTTCTGCATCAGTGAATTCCACCATTCTGTCTTCCAGGTCACTTATCTGTTCTGTCTCAGTTATTCTGCTATTGATTCCTTCTAGTTTATTTTTCATTTCAGTTATTTTATTTTTCATCTATGTTTGTTCTTTAATTTTTTTTTTTTTTTTTTTTTGCGTTACGCGGGCGTCTCACTGTTGTGGCCTCTCCCATTGCAGACCACGGGCTCCGGACGCGCAGGCTCAGCGGCCATGGCTCACGGGCCCAGCTGCTCCGCGGCATGTGGGATCTTCCCGGACCGGGGCACGAACCCATGTCGCCTGCATCAGCAGGCGGACTCTCAACCACTGCACCACCAGGGAAGCCCTGTTCTTTAATTTTTCTAGGCGTTTGTTCTTTAATTCTTCTAGGTCTTTGTTAAACATTTCTTGCATCTTCTCGATCTTTGCCTCCACTATTTTCCAAGGTCCTGGATCATCTTCACTATCATTATTCTCAATTTTTTTCTGGACGGTTGCCTATCTCCACTTCATTCAATTGTTTTTCTGGGGTTTTATCTTGTTCCTTCATCTGTTACATGCCTTTCATTTTGTCTAACTTTCTGTTTATGTGGTTTTCATTCCATGGGCTGCATGGTTGTAGTTCTTCTTGTTTCTGCTATCTGCCCTCTGGGGGATGAGGCTATCTAAAAGGCTTGTGTAAGCTTCCTGATGGGAGGGACTTGTGGTGGCTACAGTTGGGTATGTCTCTTGTAGGCAGAGCTCAGTAAAACCTTAATCCACTTGTCTGCTGATGGGTGGGGCTGAGTCCCCTCCTTGTTGGTTGTTTGGCCTGAGGCAACCCAGCACTGGAGGCTACAGGCTGTTTGGTGGGGCTAATGGCAGACACTGGGAGGGCTTATGCCAAGAAGTACTTCCCAGTACTTCTGCTGCCAGTGCCCTTGTCCCTGCAGCGAGCCACAGCCACCCCCTGCCTCTGCAGGAGAACCTTCAACACTAGCAGATATGTCTGGTTCAGTCTCCTGTGGGGTCACTGCTCCTTCCCCCTAGGTCCTGATGTGCACATTACTTTGTGTGTGTCTTCCAAGAGTGGAGTCTTTGTTTTCCATAGCCCTGTCAAGTTCCTGCAATCAAATCCTGCTAACCTTCAAAGTCTGATTCTCTGGGAATTCCTTCTCCCATAGCCAGACCCTCAGGTTGGGAAGCCTGACATGGGGCTCAGCACCTTTACTCCAGTTTCTGGTCTTCTGTGGTATAATTGTTCTCCAGTTTGTGAGTCAACCACCCAGCAGTTATGGGGTTTGATTTTAGTGTGATTGCGCCCCTCATACCATCTCATTGCAGCTTCACCTTTGTCTTTGGATGTGGGGTATCTTTTTTGATGAGTTCCAGTGTCTTCCTGTAGATGATTGTTCAGCAGTTAGTTTCGATTCCAGTGCTCTCACAAGAGGAAGTGAACACACTTCCTTCTATTCCGCCATCTTGAACCAATCTCTCATCTTACTTTTTAATCATCAAAAGACTGAAATGACAAAATATGGGCAGATGTACACCTGAACTTCTGCTTCCTTTTCTTTATCTGATCCTATGAGAGGTAATTGTCAGTAACAGTAACTGGAGAGTATATTTGAATAATAATGCTACCCTGTTTATTTAATTTGAATTTGCTCTAAACAGTCATCATAACTTCAGTGGTCACCTGCAGCTTAAATAAATTTAATTTTAGTGAACTTCTCTCAAACTTTTAAGTCATGAGCTCAGCAGACAAAATAACAAATTCCTCTTTCTAAAACTTGATTTAAGTGATTATTCATTAGCAAAGCAGGTTATAATTTATGATAATATAATTTTAGAGCCTGAAATTTAAAATAAAGGACTTGCAGTTGAATATTAATACTCAGAGGGAGATTACATTTGGGCAGGTGCATGAGCCAGACCCAGCTCAATGCCTGTTGGTCTCAGTCACATGTTTAATGATGAAACTTGGTTCTGTGTGGGATTGGTTGGCAAGAGTTACATGTTGCCCCATTTGGGAGGAAGTTGATATATATATATTTTTTTAGCTAATGTTTCTGTTTTCACTATTGCCTTTGAAAAGCCTCAACAATTCTAGTTTCATATGTGCAGAGGAGTGTTTCTACTTAGTTGTTTCATTATAGTGACTCATGATTATTTCAGATAAGATTTCTACCTGCTTTAGTACAATGGAAACATGTTCTGTATGATGTGAAAAAAAATGTTTAAGAAAGAACTGCAGATCAGAGTGTCATGAAGAAAACATATTGCAGATCCTGAAACACCTAATTGGGTTGCAGCTAGAAGGGGTCTCAGAAATATTAGTGACACAAGAAATGTCTTTGGAAATATCTTCATTTTATATATACATTTCCTTTTTTTTTTTTCTGAAGTGCTTCATTATTCATATATTATGAACTGTTCATAGGACTTGGCTTAGATTCTCTCCTTCAGGCACTTTGGTCTCCAGTGACCTGTTAAAATGGTCTTAGCACATTCACAAGGCTTTTCATTGCACTCCAGCCTGTTTGTAAAAACGATCCATCAATATCATGTTCAGATGACAGTCTATGTACAACCTGCCTTTGCTTAACCAGCCTGTCTAATGCTGAGAGCATAGCATTCTATCCAGGAATGACATCTTGGATAAGTTTGGGTTGGGGAATATTGCATTCTTCTTCAAGACTACTTTTTTTTTCTTCTTTTCAGACATTTCCTTGATTTTACAAGGCTATAAAAATAGGAACACATTTTTCTTTCCTTTGAAATGATGTTGGCCCCAGTTTTTCTCTTCTCTGGGGTGCAAGATAATTAAATTGGCATGCAAAGAAGGAAATGTTTACAAAGCCATGATTTTGATGTCAGATGCTGTATTCAAAACCAATATCTATGACAGCCTATCCAGCCTCTGCTTGTTGATGTCAGCTGAATTTTCAGGACTGACATTTATGGGGGGCTATCATTTATAGGACTTTATGGTTGTCTTCCAAAATAATATGCAAAGAAGTTTTCCAAAAGGTAGTCTCACAATTGTTACCCACACTGACTGATTCCTATACATTCAGGAGAAGACATGACTAATTAGACTGAATTAAAAATAGCCCAGAAAGCTGTCAGTGACAGATATACATTACATGGACTAGTTCTAGTCCAGATGCTGGGGATACAGCATACTCTTCTCCCTTTAGCAGCCCTTAATTGAGCTTCAAGTTGGTTTTGTGTATTTTTGAAAAGTTTTAATGGTTCCAAAAAAAAAGAAAAACTCACTTTTTATTCTTTTTAACATTACTACTCCATTAGTAATCTTTTCCTCTCCCAGGGTGGGCTGGTTGACATACAGCATGTGCCTTTATGCAATGCTGTTGAAAGGGGTCCCCACCACTTCCTTTCTGCCTTCAGCACTCTTCCACTGCATGCCCTAAGTCAGCTTGTGTTCTTAATAGCAAGAGTGCAAACAGACTCAAAAAGGTATGAGTTCATATGCTGGGGAATTGAGATGAGGAGGAGGAAATCCATAAAGAAAATAAAATACTGTTAGCCACACATCTTCCTCATCCACAGTAATCCCAACTATTTTATTCTAGAAGGTAGAAAGATGAAAATGGCTTACTTACTTATTTGTTGTTCTTAGAAAGAAGTGATACCACACTTAAATCCCTTCTTTGTGGATTACCTGAGTGCATAACTCACTGTAATTACTAATTTTTGTGAACATATATGCCAAGCTTTGCATTATATACATTAACAATGGCATTGTATTGTTAATTCTTTCAACCACCTTATGAGGAATGTACTATTATTATCATCATTTTACAATCATTGAAACTGAGGCTTAAAGAGATTAAATATATTTTCCTAAAATAAGAGACCTAAAACATCGAATAAAGAAGACTCTAAGCCAGTTATATTTGCCCCCAAAAGCCCATGATCTTAAGTGTTATATTACTCTGCATTTTCAGAATCACAAAGCAAGAAGGAACTATTTTAACATCGTTAAAATAGTTACAAGTGATGAAATAAGATCTTTCTTTGAGGTGATTCTAGTTCCTTATTACTTAGTGGCAGAACTAGAGCTCCAATGAGTAAGTATCCAAGATCTCAGTTCACATTTTGAGCAATAATCCCTTTAGTGATAACAACAGATCTTTGAAGAAATTAAAAGTTATTTAATATTTTTATAATTATTTTTATTAATTATTTTAATAGTATTAAATTTCACTATTCAGATTCAGTTTATATTTTACATCTGCCTACCATTTTATACTTAACAACTTATAGGTATCCATCATTTCCCACATATTAAAGATACAAAATTCTGAAATTCAAGACTGTAAAAATCTCGGTCCCACTTCAACTTCGAAGCTTTTGTCCTGCTACACCTCTATAAAAACACTCCTCTCCTGTCATATTGCTTTACTCATGAATATTCCATGTTTGTTTTTCATTGTATTATTCAGCTCTATTCAAAATGCCCTACTATTTCCTTTTCCCAATTTTATGAAGTATTCTAATCATCACGCTTCAAAGGAGGAAACTGAGGTTCATAGAAGGAGAGTACATTGCTTGACTTCTTTCAATTGTAATTTCCTTTAAAGAAGGCAGCATTGTGCTATGGTGAGATAAATAATTTGAGCATAAGAGAGACCTAAAATTAGATTCCCATTCTGAAAAGCCTTAGTGATGAAAATTTAATTTCCTCCACCTCGCTAAACCACAGTTTCCTCATTTGAAATTTGGGGTAATAATATCCAACTCATTGAATTGTAAGGCTCAAAAGTGACAGTGTTAGAAAAGCACTCAATACACATACGCTGTCAGAAATGTGTAGTTCCCTTCTCTATACTCTGTGCAAATGCTCAAGAATTGTTTGTTGTCAGCCACAACTTTTTTTTTTTAATTGGAATATAATTGCTTTACAATATTGTGTTGGTTTCTGTTGTACAATGAAGTGAATCAGCTATATGTATACCTATAACCCCTCCCTCTTTGACCTCCCTCCCTCCTCCCCCATCCCACCCATCTAGGTCGTCTCAGAGCACCAAGCTGAGCTTCCTGTGCTTTATAGCATGTTCCCATTAGCTATCTATTTTACCATTTTTGACTCAATGATTCATTAAGATAGAAAGCAGCCTGAGTAAATTGTTCTTTGCCCCAGTGCTTACAAAATAATGAGTTTCCAGTTGGAGATATGTGCTCAAAATGGAATGAACCAGGTTAGAAGAAAGATCTCCTCTTTTCACAATTGCTCCCAGACTTATGGAGAAGACAGATACACATTTCCCTATGTCTTCATGAAGGAATATGAATCTAGAATGCAGGATGTTCAGGAGAGAAGAGAGAGGAAGGTAAGGGATCTGCCTGATGAAAGGATAAATCTCTACCTGGCTTATGACCATAGTAAATCTGGGTTGTATTATTGGGGTTCAGGCCCAAATGTTTTTTTAAAGCATCAGGCACAGCTCCCTCAAACATACTATTTCATCAGATGATAATAAGAATTTGATTTGGATTATATGAAATTGTCTATACTCAACTTTAATTTTTAACAACCATATAAGGTAAAAATTCAAAACTTCAGTGGATGGTATTTGACAGAAATGTAGGAGAAAAAAAATATCTAAATCACTAAACATTGAACTCCCATATTTTAAAGCTTTGACTTTAAGGTATATTTCCTTATACCTGCTTTTCAGCCAACAATAACAATAATGGCAAATGCCATTACCCTTTTCACAGAAGAAGAACCTGATATTGAAGGGCTGCTCTTTGTTTCATGGTCTCAGTGAATGGACTGAATTGTGACAAACACTAGAAAACATATTTTCTTTCTTTTCTGAATAAAAGCATCATTCTGGTTACATGATGATAACATTTTAACCACAACTTTTGCTCCCCATTCTTGGTAACTACTGACAAAAAACAAAGTTATAACTGACATTTTTCTTTTCTTTCTACATGAAATCACTTAAAATCCTTGTATAAAATTTTTTAAGTAACTTACTCTGTGTAGGACACATAGGAATAGTTAGAAATAATTTTTTAAAGAATTCTCTCACCAGTAATATGTAGAAGTTGCTGGGTCCCTATGCTACATTTAGGACTTTTTTAAAAAATGAAATTAGTAAGGTGGAAAATCACTCCTTATTTAGCCTCAGTTAGCCAGGTCATCAGTTATATAATTTTTCTAGAGACAAGGTTTCTTTATTTTTTTTCTCAGCTTTATGGTACACATTGAATTTTGAAGGTGACTGGAAAATTTATTAAGTTTTATTAATTTATTAAGTGAGATCTCATCTGACTCTTCTCAAAAAGGTGGCTTCTCAAAAGGTGGCTTGTTCATCCTTTAGTATAGGCTAAGTTTTGCTATGGAAGCAAACAACTCCAAAAAACTCAGTGTTCTGACAACATTTAGATTTTCCTCTCAGGTACATCTATCAATAAGGTCAGCAGGAGTGGTCTCCTCACCATACCAAGACCTTAGTTCACAGATTCTCCATCTCAACATATTCCTCTACAATCTCTGTGGTAATAAGAAGGAAGCATGACACATCATACATTGGCTCTTGAAGCTTCCACCTGGGGGAGACACACATCACTTCCACTCCTATTCCATTAGCCAAAGCAAGTCCAGAGCCATGCCTAATTTCAAAGAAGGTGGAGAAGTATAAACCTACATGTGTCTGAAGAAGGAGGTCTGGATTAAGTATAAATGTCCTAATGCCTCCCAAAGTGGGTATTCCAGTTTCACTTGACTGATGGTTCAGTGTCATTTTTGAAGTCCCTCTAATAAGGAGAGGTCAAGACACCTACTTCAGAAGAAACTAAACTGTAATACTTTTTGCCAGCCCACAACCACAAGTGGTTGGCCTTCAAGTTTTGGCAAGATTCCATGCTTATTTTGCCATGCCTAGCATGGGAACTGGTTTTCACCTCTTGCTCAAACCCACTATGAGTGAAAGCTACTAAATTTTATGTGTTAGGAAAAAGATTTTAATCAAATTTTTCAAAAGTTACTTGGGTAAATGTCAGTCACTTAGGACTCATAAATTCCCTCTTTTATCCACTGCGCTTCATTTTGACTGACTTGCAAGTAATGGGATAAACATAAAGACTAGAGGTGTTTCCAAATTTGTGGACTGCAATTTTATTCTCTTTTTGGCATACATGCTCTTCTGTCTCATGGAAGAGATAAAGGTACAATCCAGTAATAATTATTTAAGCTTTGTAACAGTTACAAGGAGAATTCTCTAAATTCAGATATACCAAATAATTGGGTTTTTTTAATGTAAAAAATACCCTAATGTTAAAGTACAGGAAACTCGGTTCACAATATGATTCAATGTAGATTAAAGAGAAATATATTAGTCAAATTTGATGATACAACACACACAGACAAAGATAACTGATTATAAATAAAAAGATTTGAGGGTTTAATTGTACCAAATAAAATATCAGTGTAAAGGGTAGCATTTAATATTTGTACCTCTTTACTACTTTTACTTAATTTATTATTTTAAAAAAGGGAAATAAATATTTATAATCTATATGTCAGGAAAATTGTGCTTAGTTTTGTTCAGATTTCATATATTAGATTTCATTGTCTTCTGGTTCTCAGGCACTCTCTTGTCAGAAACCAGAAAATAAGGATTTTTAATGGCTAAATATGAACACCTAAGGTAATGAACTGAGAGTTAATGGCAAAATAGCCAACATCCACATGTGAAGCTTCTATTTCTGTTGTTCCCAACACAGTAATATTGAGTGTCTTATAATAGTTTTGCCCTTACCCTCTAACACGTGTGATTATGTGACAATGACATATTCTTATGTTTAAGGTAGCTGACTCATTTTGGGATACAATCCAAGATAGCTTTGTGATATTCTAAATTATATTCTATTTTTTTGTACAGCTTTTAGCAAGGCATTGATATTGAAGGACTTGGAACACTCCAATACACTCAGAGTCATCATCTTTACACCACGAAGGGAAAGAAATTCGCCAAAGGGAAATACAAAGACAATGCTTGCAAATTAATATTACTCCAAGACTATGGCTCCAAATCTCAACATAGAATTCCTGTGAGATAGACATCCATATGTGTGGACATGTGTTTTTCCAGATGAGGATCATTCTAGAACAGGATTCAAAGCAGACACCACTGTTATCTCTTCTCCTTTTCTCACTAAAACTACACACTAATAATGAAAGGAAGAATAAATGAAAGGTGTGTTTATCTCTGATGTGGGTAGGTCTTTGGAAGTTGTGGGTGTTTAATAGATCAGAAAAGGCAACCTTAGGGCTTGCTTTACCTCACTGTTCTGACATCCCAAGAGAAGACATGAACTACAGTATATGCTTATTGTTTTGTCTCTGGTCAACTTTTCAGATGGAATAGGATTAACCAGTTATGAGGATGGTACAGGTGAATTATGGATATATGCTATTTTTTTTCTGCATTTCTTAAAACTGTTACACAATACACCTTTAGTTATTTACAAGGACTAGAAGCAAAGGTTATTAATTTGAGTGTATGGTCAACTGTGCCTTTTACATTGCATACACCTAAAAACTTTGTCTTGATTTATATAAATTAAAAGATAATGTTTACAGAATAGCTTTTTTGCTAACTCTGGTTTTCCAGACTCAAAAGTATACCAAATCTTTGCAGAAATTAACCACCGCACTCTGGTTGTTGATTGCCAATCATAAGATGATCTTTTAATTATTGCTAAAGCCATATGTGTTGAAGTTGCATGGCAATACCTTTTGAAATATTTTGTCCATGCTGCTGGCAGCAGTGTTAATTTGAGCATACTAAGTGAGTATCTTCTTTTTTTCAATATCTATATTGATTGATCCCAGTGGAGTTATCTTTTGACAGGTCCAGTGTTTGGGTATGTTTCAAGACCAAGTGGTCTAATAGAAACACTTAAGGGTGGTCATATATCCAAATCACATCTTCTAATTTAGAAGACCCATTATAGAGGACCTTGATAAATTTACAATAACTACTTATTATTGAGTACTATTTATGTGTAAAAACTGAAATTAATTCTTTAAATATATAGTATTTCTAATGCTCAAAACAGTCCTATTAATTACATAAATTTATCAATATTTTAGAGTGAGGATCCTGAAGCTTGGAAATTAATTTGATGCTGCAAGATGGCACTGAGATTAGAATCCAAACCAGAAAAGTAATACAATAACCTCAAGCCCCACTTTCTCATCATAAAAGGGAGATAACTATGTATCCCAATGGATATCATGACAATTATATATTAAATACTGAATCTGAACAAACCCAATGGTTAAAATCTTCAAGAGGACTTATCATCATACTGCCAGCCAACACCACACACAAACTGGTGACGCTGAGCAAACCATAACCTCAATTTCCCCAGTTTTCTCATCAGTAAAATAGGCATAATAATAGTACTTTTTCCATAAGTTTTTTTTTGTGTGTGAAATTAGATATGTCAACTGCTTAGAATAAGACCTTGAGCATAGGGGGAACTTAATTAAATATTTGTTAATAGGTATTTATAAATTAAAGAATGTCTACTATCACTTGATCTAATAGTAAGCAAGCTAATAAAGGATGAAAACAAACTTGCTTAGGATTCCACAGAGTTCAAATTCTTATTAAAGAGTTTAGATATTACCCCTTATTTTTATTTCTTCATTTTGGTTTGAGATTGGGTGTCTGATTTTTATGTATAGACTTTTCCAAAACATGCTAGCTTTCTTGTTGCAATTTCCTATACATCAATCAGTATATCATTGGATAATGTTCTGAAGAGTACAGTAAAGCATCTTAAGAGATAGTGCAACCTCTAATTGCTCACAGGGGATCTCATTTTATCATGCTCTTTAAAAATAATCTCTCTGCTTAATTCTTTGCTGCCATTCATTCTATCAGTTCAAGTTACAAGTGACACTAGGTGATTAAAATTTTTTAAATTCTGACATTTTTATATTCTAATTTCAAAAATTGAAGACATATTTGATAAAATTTTTGTGTTAGCCTTACGTATTTGAGCCAGCTGGTCCAACGTGGGTTTTTTATGAAGATGTTAAAATACTAGGCTTAATAAATTTCTTAACTATTTTTTTTGCATATCATTAAATTACACTTGGAAGTGCATGCTGATTAGCCACTTCACAGAGAAAGTGAAGTGAAAGTTATTCAAATATCTTCAATGTCTTGGAGGAAGTATGTTATTTAGAGAAATAACAAAAACTGAATTACTTATAATTTTACTCATTGAATATTATACCTCTCCCCATCCTCTCCCCACAATACTACTGTAAGTACAAAGAATCTGGGTATTTGGTAGGATTTTGTTTCTTATTCTTATGTACTTTTAGAAATGCTAATAGCCTTTAAATGTAATTTGAAGAGTTCTGAGAATATGCACTTAAATTAATTTCAAAATATAGCATACAGCATATATCTATTCCTTGGCATGTTTAGACATGACAGGTATCAAATACATATGAACATGTAGTATCAATTTTCAAAAAATTAGAACAAAAATTTTAAGCTTTAGACTTTACATTGTACAATATATCTTGAATGTTTCAGAAAACATTTAAAGACTAAAATGTGGTCAATACTATGAACATAATTTATCCCTGTAACAGTTCTTTACTGCAGATTTTCAGAGGTGCCAAATGAATAACATACTCCAGTTAATCAACTATAATGTCCTTCCTCTTAGTAATTCTAATTTAGAGCAGTGATTCTCAAAGTGTGGTCCCCAGACCAGCAATATCAGCATCATCAGAGAGATTTGGGCTTTTCCCCAGACCTACTAAATCAGAAATTCTGACGATGGGACCCAGTATTCTGTTTACCAAGTCCTCTGAGTGATTCAGATGCAGCTAAATTTGAGAACCACTGAATGAGAGATTCACTATGGAGTAAAAGAAACATGCATTTATTCCCTTGATCCTTTGGGTTACTGACTGTATGAAACAATGTCAAGCATTGGGCAGCCCATTTAAAGTAAGGTGTGGGTCTTAAGCAGCAATAAATTTGGAACAAGAAATCCTATTTCTACTGGGGCAAAAGACTGTTCCAAGGCTTGAAGAGCCTCATGAGAAATGTTGCACCAGATTAAAATTTTTATGAACATATAACCACCAAACAATCCTTTCACCTTGGCTTGGCTTCAGTTTTAGGGCACCCCAGGAGGGTGGGAGTAATTCCAGGGCCTTAGTGGTTATACATTCCCCAAGTTACTGAGGAGGTTCATTTGGGGTTTTGCTATTCATTTTGCATGAAACAAGGAGTAAGGGGATATCTAAGGTTTTTTAAAAAAGTAGAACTGAGGACAGCTAAAGGGTCTATAAAATAAATCAAATTTCAGTTGTAGGAAAAACAAAAGCACATTAATTGCATATAGTATTGCCAGATAAAATACAAGATGCCATGTTAAATTGTAATTTCAGATAAACTACAAATTATTTTTTTTTACTACAAGTATGACCCATGCAATATTTGGGAGCATACTTTTAAAAAATAATATTGGAGTATAGTTGCTTTACAATGTTGTGTTAGTTTCTGCTGTACAGCAAAATGAATCAGCTATATGTATATATAGATCCCCTCTTTTTAGGATTTCCTTCCCATTTAGGTCACCAGAGAGCATTGAGTAGAGTTCCCTGTGCTATACAGTAGGTTCTCATTAGTTATTTATTTTATACATAGCAGTGTATATGTGTCATTCCCAATCTGCCAATTCATCTCATCCCTCCTTTCCCACCCCCGTATCCATACATCCATTCTCTACATACTTATATTAAAAAAAATATTTATTATTTATTTGAAATTTATATTAAACACAGTATTCTGTATTTTTATTTGCTAAATTTGGCAATATTAACTGAAAGTCTACTATTCCTAGTTCATCCATCCAACAATCTTTTGGTAGTGTTATACTTATTACATTTAGTCAAACTCAATATTTACTGCTCTGTTGATAGGTTAATTTGCAGTTTTTTTTTTAACTTGTCAGATATATCAATAATATTAAGGTTTCTAAATCTTCAGTTGAAGGAGAGAGACAAAGACTATATCTAAACATTAATTGTATATTTTTGTGTGAATTATATTCACCTAGAAAACTATGTTGTATCTTACTTGATTTAAATGATATGGAAACTAAACATGATTCCATTTAACTTTCTAGTTTGTTAGAAAGATATATTTCTGAAAGTAGCAAATTCAATTATTTTTGAAATCTAAGATTGCTTTAAATAAATTCTGGAAGTTTCATATTTCCAGCATAATTGGTGAATAGTTTTTAAGAATAAGGAGAATCCTACATTTGAATGTTATAAGAACTCCTGCCATTTGTACAATATTACAGCAGACAAAGCCTTTCTGTAGATACAATGTCTTTGATTCTCACTATTTTGATTTGTAAGATTTGCTATAAGAGAATATATTACATAAATTATTTTTATCAATAAAGAAAGTGAGGTGAAGAAGTGCTAAGAGATTTGCCTAAGAGCATATTGTAGGATAACTATTATTAATATATGTCTGGTAAAAAATAATGTCATATACTTATCTATCCTGAGATTAGCACCTCTACATGTCTACATCATTGATTCTGCTTAGACACGCTGTGTAAAAAAAGAAGCAGATTATATCTTACCCCTTTTACAAATAAATAAATGTAGACTCAGAAAAATAACTTGCCCAAGATTACAAGGTCATTGCATAATAAATGATGGAACAATGACTTAAGTACAGTGCTCTATCACCCAGGCCATAAGTAGAACCCTCCTGAAGCACAAATAATTAATTCTTTATTATCAGTTTTGGTAAGTGTAGAATTTGTTTTATTTTCAGAAACTATAAACCAAGATTTTCTTAAATGTCTCTGTTTCCGTGTAATGAAATATCACAATTCATTCAAAAGTTAGGAAGAAATATAATATAGTATAAGGCCTTAATTAATAATAAATTCTCTCTGTGATAGCATTGAATCAGATGACAAAAGGCTAAAATTACCCTTTAAATAAAGACCCATAGATTCAGGTCAGAAGAATTAAAACTGTACCAAAAATCCATTTACATTCTTGCTTCTGCTTAGGGTGTAGAAAACTAGAGATGATACTGTTGCCACCCTCACAATAAGGAAAAACGTTGAACAATCTATAAAATCATAATTTTTTATAAACCTATCAAAGAACTAAAGATGCAGGATAAACAAGTAGCCTGAAACAAGTAGCCTGAAATCTAAGAAAAAATAGGTTCCTCCAAAAAGACAGGACATGAAGATTGGCTTGCTTGTACTAGGTAAGTAGCATGCAAGGAAATGAGGCCAACTTAAAATATTTGATGAATTGCTAACATCAGAGTGTGAGCTAGCATGAAACTATAGAACTTCTTGGAATGGCAGACACAGGAGAGTTGGCAGCAAGTTACAGACCCTTCTCCCTAGACCTAACCACATAATCACAAAAAGCGTTGGGGGATGGATGGGTAACAGAGGTAGCTTCCTTAGGTGATAAAGGTCTTGGAACAGGAAACAGTATCTGTGCAGGAAAAGCACGAAGCCATGACTGGATCATTCTCTCCTTTTCCCCCAATGATGCCAAAGCTTTACAAGATTGGGAGAAGGGCAACAAAACTTCTTTGGGTCTGCACAGGTGAAAAAGAATTGAGACTGGAAAACAGGAACAGGAAACAACCCTCTACACTGGTGAAAGGGCAGGAAACAATCCTGAGCCCAGAACATTAAAGATTTCCACATCAGTGGAAGAGAAGCCGTAGAAAACTTTCTTCCCCCCAAGACTTATTAAAGACACAAGGTGAAGTTTGGCTTTAAAGGGGAAGAGGAATAGTATCACTGAGAAAATGTCATCCTAGAGAGGTAAAGATACAACAATTGACTAGGATAGAGTCTGAACCAGAACAGTAGAGAAATGCCCCCCTGAAAATCCCCACTAAGCTAGCAAGCATGAAGAAACAAGTAAATGTAGTCTACTGCTAGAAGCAATGCAGAACCTAGAGCTCTTTCTGAGATGCATGCTGTAAGAGAAAGATTAATGTTGATCGTGGAACACAAACAGTGAATAAAATATTTTGATCACCCAATCTAATTGCAAGGAACACAAAAGGGATTTGTAGCCTATAGTTTGCTGAAGAAAATCATAGAAGCAACAACAAAAACTACAATAAAATCCAGCTTATCTCCTAACTAGATTGCCCCAATCTGTCCACAACAAAGTCATAGCAGAAGAAGAGGTATGCCCATTTTCAGACTACTATTTATCTAAGTCTCTACTGTCTTACATATCACATCTAGCTTTTAATACAAAATTACATGACACTTGAAAAAGAAAAAAAAATACACCATCAAAAGACAATGCATCAACCTGACAAGACTCAGATATGACTCAGATGCTGGAATTATCAAACAGGGAATTTAAACATATATAAAAATGACCTTGAAAATGTAATCCAGAGCAAAGGACAGTCATCTCTCTGCTTACAAGATATGTAGAAAAATGGACACCGGTGAAGAATTGTCTCCCAACATACCAATCCCTTGTTTTTACACTTTCTTGGCTTCTAGTAGAAATTTCTCTTGACTATGCCATTCCATTGGCCACTCTGGTTAACCTGCCTGACAGAAGCTAGGACCAACTCCATTCAATTGTGTTATAGAGCATTTAATTAGGTTATTATCTGTAGGTCTCTGAGCAGTGGGGTGAGGACAACTAGTGATATTAAACTTAAGTATGATCCCAGGCTCCTGGAACCAACCAGCTGATCTTAGAAAGCCAGGTGGCTTTATCCTTAAGTTTCTGGATTAATTTTCCCCTTGGCCTGAGCCATTAATTCAGGTACAGCAGGGTGTATAAATTATTTCACTAACTCCATATTGGTCCATAAGGACAAAATCTAGAACAATTCTATATCCCTATCAAATCTGGACAATAAATTGAGACTGAACTAAATGCCTTTCTGGATCAGGGTGATGTCCTTGATTATTTCCTTCAGCTAAAGACATGGATAATTTCCTTTCCACCTTCTCTAATTAGATGACAACATCATAGAGTTAAATATTTAATTTTCATAAATTATGAGTTATACATCCCTCCAGAAAGCTCTCCTAAGTAACAAATGATAGTCTCATTTTGGAGAGATCTTTGCAATCATCTGCTGTATGTGAAATCTACTGATTTTGTTTCCTCAAATGTTTCAGGTTCTCTTATGACTATCCCTGAAGTACAAGTTATTATGTTTTTGGAAGGAAGGCAAATTAATGCCTGGCTTCCATACAAGAAGTAGAGTCCCAAGGATGTACATGGTGCCGCTATAATAAATTGTTGTTTATAATTGTTGGACACTTCAAGTGGGAACTTCCTTAGCAGAAAAGCAGACGTTAACATTGCCTCCAAGTTAGTCTCCTGACTGGCTGGCTGGTAAACCTTAGGATTCCCAGTTCAACCTAAATTTGAAGGTGGTCTTTATTTGTTGGGGGGTGTGCTATCTGAGGGCAATAAGTCCATCCTCTTATGTTTGTCTACATCACCAGCCAGTTGGCCTTTATACACCTTGCAGAATGACTAAGTGATGGCAACAGTTATGAAGGTGCAAAATATAGGAGTCTTGATAGCTGATTTGTGTTGGAAATGTAAGAACTGTGCCAATTTCTATAGTTTCCAATACTCAGTAAGGTTAAGGGTGGTGGTGGTTAACTTGTGGCAGAACCCTCTGGCAGGGTTGGCAAACCCAGCAGACCATTACAGTCGTCCCTCAGTATCCACAGGAGATTGACTCCAGGGCACACTTTGATGCCAAAATCCACAGGCTGAAGTTCTTTACAGTCGGCCCTCCACATTCACTGATGTGGAACCCATGGCTAAGAAAGTCTGACTGTATGTTTAAGCTGCTTGCCACAGCTTGGGAAAGCCTTATCGGGAAGTTTTCCTTCATGAGTTGACTTTCAGGAGTGATTCTGAAAAACAAAAATAATATTGCTCCCTCCCTCATAGTTCCTGGGGGTCTGAAGTTTTCTCTCCACAATTGCCAAGGTTTTGTTTTCCCTTGTCCACCTCAAAATTTGTGTTTCCTTTCCAGAAGTCATAACTTTATCTTTTTTGCAATCACTCTCTATTTTCATCCAGACTTTTTTTTTCCAGAAGAACCGAGTGCAAGCAGAACAGGATATTTTTATAAAACTGACAAAGTTCCACTCTGTCCTTCACTTTTAGTATGTGTGGGCTGCTATGGGGGACTTGAAGAGAAGTGTCATCAACAATATTATCATTATCCTTGTCATATAGGGTCATGTCAATCCAAGAAGAGAATCTAGGTAGCTGAACCCAAATTAAGGTTGAATCACCTAGACTCTCTTTTGGCCAGGTTGCCACTCAGAAAGTTTACCAAACAGGCTTATGTAACACTGCTATCAGGGAAAAGAAAGAACTCATGCCCAGGAGTGGTTAGGGCAAAATATCAAATTTTCAAATTAGGTCTATGTAATTCTCATAATTTTCATCCTGATAATTACCCAGAAAGTGACCTAGGAAGATTATCCTTTTCTGGAGACAGCCACATACAGTGACTAAACTACCTTACTAAGGAAGAGGTAAAGAAAGCAGGGTCAAAAATATTTTTAAGTTAATCTTTGAGGAGGGCCTTTCAATGCTCAGACTTACCAGATAACATTGGAAGATACAGACAATGCAGGTCCATCAGATTTGTTGAGTGGATCATCAGATGGCAATTGATTAAGAAAGCTGCAATCATGGCACAGATTAGGGTCAAGGGCCACAATAGTGTGATTGATTGGACTGGAAGAGCAACACAGAGACCTGAAAAAATGATGAAGGCAGTGAAGCATCACTGATAGTCCACAAAAAGGGTGAAAGGTACAATTTAGGAAATTTGCCAAGAAGGAGTGGAGGCCATGTCCCATGTGATGTGGCCTCCCTCACCATAAGAAGACAGGTCAACTATGCCAGACATCACAATATCTGACATGCATTGGTAACTTCCACATCAGAGACATGCAATCCTTTATCTTTTTACCAGTCTATAATGATGAATATGTTTCCATGTCTGGTAGAATGATGGATCCAGGCATCAATGGTGGAAATTTCGGGTTTGAAGACTTGATCAGCAATTTGATTCTACTCAGTCTCATCAGAGAATGAGATCTTTCCAGGGACATGACTCACCCATACAGTTTGATGTGTAGCCGTGATTTATTTCTGTTGTTCACAGTTCTAAAATGGTGTTTATCAGTTTGTAGTTTTCTAGACCATTAGCAACAAGTGCGTGAAAATATAGCAAAGTGCATGGAAGGAAATAGTGACCAGAGCTCGGAGAATGGCATTGAAATCTGTCCACTGAGTGGAGCAACCACATCCATCATCGATTTTGCATAGCTGATGTTAAGTTGAGTGGTGACAGCAACCCAACGGACGACATCTGGTTTTGGGACAGCCGAGCCATCGGTGAACCCTGCTCAGGTTTTTAGGGAGCCTCTGTGATTCGAGAGCCCCTTGGAGACAGTGGCTTACTTCACATGGAGGAGTGGAGGATAAAGTTTCTCACGGAGGAATAACTGTCACTTTTTCTTGTAATGCCAAGATTCCTCTGATGCCAACTGTGTTCTTGTTAGTTACTGAGTCTGAGTAACTGATATACACTCAAATGGAAATAGAGGCAGAGGTGTCGTCACAGGGCCTCCCTGGGTCAGGAGTTCAGATTTGACAAGAGCCCAGTAGCCAGCTAACAGCTTGGGTCAGGAGTTCAGTTTTGACAAGAGCCCAGTAGCTTTTCAGGAAAGGTGGTAGCTGTGTCACAGAGGCGATAAGTCCTTAAAAGGGCTCTCCTGAGTGCAGGTTGCCTTCCTTTGACAGAGGCTCTAATTGGCAAAGTCATTAGACACAGAGACTTGCAACTCAAAGTGGTCGTTAGAGGAGGGGAGACCCAAATGTACAGAGTGGCCACAGCTTCCTGGACCACTTCCAACACAGCTTGTGGGTTTGGGCTCTTCTTAAACCAGGCTGACTTGTGTCTTAAGCAACATAAAGGACCAAGTAGAGTGCCCAGGGGAGACACATACTGTCTCTAATTCCCAAGCAGTCCAATAAGAAGTTGGACCTCATTTTGGTGGGGGGAGGTGGGGGACTGAAGTGACATTATTTCCTTGACGGCTGAGGGATTGACAATATGAATCTGCCTATATAGTGTCAAGAAACTTTACTCGGGACTCATAAAATGCCTTCTCCTTGTTCCAGTGGGAAACACTTAATCTTCCAAAGCTGCTTACTATACAAACATCCTTGAAACATAGCCCAGAAGAAAGGGCAGTCAGCGCCTCTGCTTGAAGGAAAGGCAGAAATGTGAGAACTCATGGAAGATTGCCTCTCAGTACTGTATACTAAAAAGGATGAAGTTTACTTCATATAAATCATACCTAATTTTTTAAAAAAGCTTTCATTCAAGAAACCAGGAGTATGGGAGTATGAGGTGAGCTGAAAATTCTTTCTTCTTTTCTGTCCTCAAGAGATTTATTTCCTATGTGAGGTGTTTGTTTTTGTTTGTTTTGAATGTATAATTGGATTGGAAACAAAACAAAAAAAACCCCCCAGCAAAACCATACATGTTCTTAAGTGAAAGGACCTAATAGTATACTAAACACAGGAATGCCATTAGCACTAAATTTATTTAATTGAGTTCAGTCAGCTCTATGTTTCTTGAGAAATCTACTGAGATGAGTGAATACTTATCCACTGATTATTCTTAGAAAAGATAAAATGTATAATGATGTATTTGTTAACAGTTCATGGGGTTTTATGTAATGAGGAAAAAATAAGTTGAAGAAGTCCATGAGAAGAATGGTAGTTCCTCTAATTTATTACTCTGAAACAATATTTTAGTAATATAAAAATAAGTTATTCTCGATCACTCCATAGACAGAGGATTTCTGGGTCTTTGGCCCATATCTATGGTTCTCAGCTCTAGCTGCATATGAGAATTACCTGGAGAGCTTTACAAATAATGATTCCAGACTTCATGCCTACAGATTCTGATTTAATTGGTCCAGGGTGGGGCTCATGTCTTGGTATCTTTTAACATTCCCCTAAGTTATCCCAGGGTTATAGCCAGAATTGAGAACCACTGGCCTGTGCAATAGAACATTACTGTTATGTAGTTTTCTTTAGCTCCTTGGTCTGTGAGAAAATTTCTAACAGAGACCCCTTCGTGTTATTTAACTATACAAAAAATAAAAGTACACAAAGCAATTTAACAATTTTATGGTTTTTGACTTTAACATTGAAAAATGAAAGGTAAGACGCAAAATATGTCATTAATTTATTTCAGCAGTTATTAATTTTGGGAGTAGAGGTGGCAAATCAGAACCATATGGGGTCATTTTTTCTAATTAAAATAGCCATGTTCCCATGTTCTCTGTATGATTCTGACTTCCCACCATGGCTACCACCTCTCTATCTTTTGTGGAAAATGACTGGTTTATCTCTTTTGCTTCTGACTTGCCAAATAAGTTAGATATATGTTCCAGGGATCAGTGGTCAGCCCCAATTCTCTACCCTCTTGTTATGTGATCAGATTAATCATTTGGGAAGCTTCAAAATACAAATCTGAGAAGAGGAACACTATTAGTTGAGAAAGACACCACAATAAAAGCAATTTCAGCACAGAAATAGCCAAAAGCTTTTCTATTCTAAAAAAAATAACTTATTCTAGGAACAATTACAAACTTGTGCTTATCCCTGGATATGTAAAATTCATACAATGAAAAGAAATGATCATTTTAGTAAATTCAACTTATTCTGGAACCCAAATTTCTCAATAAATTTTCTAACTAACCCAGATAAAGCCACAAAAATTGTTCCATTTCTTTGAAACTTAAAAAGAAAATGAGTTTCAAAACTTCTTTCCACGGACACACTATCCTTGCACCTGGCTCAGATAGATAAGTAGGAGGTTAGCTCTGTAGAGTCTTTTAACCCTTTTCTACTCAAAGTGTGGTCCATGGACCAGCAGCATCCTCTCACGTTGGGACTTGTTAGAAGTGCAGAATCTCAGGCTCCACCACAGGTCACCGGAGTCAGACTCTGCATTTTAACAATATCCACCAATGAGTCATATACACATTAAAATTTAAGAAGAACTGCTCTAGCCCACTGTTTTTAAGATGGTCATCTAAACTATCCAGAAACATGCAATAATGCCTAAAAATATCTGTAAAACAAATGGCACACAAATAATCCATTTTAACAGAATTCTTTAAAAAGACAAAAATAAGAGCTTTAAAGAATCTTGTTTTTTCTTTAAACCATTAAACAAGATTCTTACACTATAACATGGTGGGATTTTCATCTTTTTCTCTGAATACAGTCAATGATGACAGAGCTGAAGTGAGCTTGTTGGTTATGTTAGTAGTAGTGGTATTATGTGTTTTGTTGCTATTCTTTTTATCTCAGTTTTCCATTTCTATTTCAGAAAGTGAACACAGCAGGCTGCAATTTGCTAAGAAGCAGAAGTGCAAACTGCTCTTGGGAAAAAAAAAAACAAAAACAAAACATAACCATAGCTTCCACCTGTTCTTTATATTTCCAATCAACACTAGATAATGCTATTTGTCCAGGCATTGAACATCACAGGGGAATGGGAGGACAGAGAACACACCAAACTTAAGTTGTGTCATCTTAAATAAATAAATGACCTTTTAACCTCCATAATAGTAATTCAATTCAAGCTAATTTCTAAAAGCAGCACAAATTTAAACAATGAGTAATAATAACAAAACAATAACAACAATAGCAAAGATATTTAAAAGCCTTATTCTTTCCTACTGGCACATCTGAACATTTCATTATACGAGCTTTCCCACTTTTATTCGCATCTTGTTTCCCCTTCAGTTTGTACTGTGACCTCCAGTTGAGAATGCTTTCATATAATTTTTCTCACCAAGTGAAGTAATGAATATCATTGTGAGGGTACTCTAGACTTGGTGTTACGATCTCTGCAGTAAGTAGTTTGAACTGGAGAGCATTATATCATGTGCATAATATTTTCACAAGCAGGCAGCAAGAAAGACTTTTTTTTTTCTTTCCATAATGTATAAAACACTGAATTTAAAATTTTCCAGTTTTTATAATTTGGGTCTTTATGGATAATTATGTCACTAATAAACATGATGCCTGAGAGTAATACATAGAATATGTATTTAGTAAAACCCTTGGAAAGCTGTGCCCATTTGTGCACCATGTCTGATGTAAAGGGCCAAGCCCTAATAAAGACCATGCTTTATAAAGAATGCATTGTGGGTTGGCCTGAGAAACATAGAAACATGTCTGTGCTCTCAAAGTAACACCTTGTGCCAAAATTCATAATATGAGATGTTTGGCTCAATGCCACTGTAGTAGGTTATACCTATGGACTTTGTATTTCTTTGATGGCTTTAGGCCAACCTCCTAATCTCCATTAAAAGATGATTGAAAATTGTAAGCAATGAAAAGAGAAATTAGAATAACACATTTAATCAAATCACTAGTTTACTTTGTTTGCTTGCTTTTTCCCCTATGATCACCTCTTTTTTTTTTTTTTTTAATTTCATAGGGGCTCCTTTGTATTATAGGTTTAGAACAGAAAAAACAGCCTGATTTTCATTATGCTTTAATTTAATGATTCTATTTTCCTGAGTCTGTTCTAGTCTGATTGTGATTTCATGCCTATATCAACGGTAGGAGAAATAGAAGTTTATGAAATGCTACTCTCTTGGGAAATGGTAGGGGACTGGGATGATTGTTATCATTGTGAAAGGAAATTTAAATAGAATTGGAATCTAGAAAGTTATTGGTCTGGAGCTAATGGTATAACAAAATTAGACCATTCAAAAAAAGATTGGTTCAAATCATAAAGTTTAGGCTGCAGTAAGAATAAAAACTTAGGAGAGACAATAAAAGAAAGTATTTCCAAGAGTGCCTAACACAACCTGTAACATCTATTATTTATTGATTGAATGAATGAATGAATAAATAAGAATTACAGTGTTCCATCATTTTGCATTGGGTTGAAAAGAACCAGTTAGTAGTCCTAGAAAAATATGTGTTAATTTATAACATATTCCAATTGTGCTGGCTAATGAAAATAAACTACAATCTGATGGAAATATTTTTGTTTTATTTTATGCTACTTTTTGGTAACTTTTGATGTAGGAGACCACACATTTCTTCCAATATTCTCCTCTTTTAGAATCTGTGATTCCATGGTCTCCTACTTTTTACTTTACTGACCATTCTCAATTCTTTTGGCAAACACCTACTCTTTTACGCTGTTACTAAATGGTGGAGGTGCTCTGAAAATATTCCAAATTTGTATCTTCAGCCCATAGCTGTCTTCTGAACTTGAGTCTTATAGAGCCAAAAGCTGAACTGTCTTACTAACTTGGAATCTCATTGGCTAGTCATATTAAAATTCACATAACTGGAAGGACAATAAAAATTCCATCTCTCAGTCACTTCCATCTCACATAATTGGAGCCATCATACACCCAACCCAGTTCTTCCAGCTAAAAAACCTAGGATGTATGCTTAATTTCTCTCTTTTCTATACCTGCCTCCTCAATATATTGATATATCTTGAATTAATATATCTTAAACCAAGTCTGTTTTTTCATCATTACCTTCAGTTCTAAGCTCTCATCTGCTTGCTGCTGGGTTACTGCAAAAACCACTCTAGGGCCATATGTCTACTCTTTTCCATTTCTAATCCGTTCTATCCACAGCAACCAGAGTGGTTATAATTATCACTAACTTGCTTAAAGCAGTGGAACTCAGCAAAAATAAACTCAGTTCCTGGACGTGTATGGCCTTGCATACACAACCTCTTGACTACTTCTCCAGTCCTGTCTCATGTCACTTTTCCCCTTGTTCCCCAGGCCATAGCCACACTGGCTTTCTTTTCTGTCACGTGTGCCAAAATATTTCTTTCTATAAGGTTTCTCATTTGTTTTTCTCTTTGTGATGTTCCTCTCTCTACTCTTACTCTGGGCATGATTAGCTCCTTCCTACACTTCAGGCCCCAAATTACCTCCTTGCCTTCCCTGACTCATCTGTCTATAGCACAACCATGGCTTTTTAATCATCATGGTTCCTCTCTGTCACATTTCCTGCTGAGTTCACAATATCTATTACAATCCATAGGTAACTCCTCTCTCCCTCCTTTCTCCCCCACCTTCCTTTTTCTTTTCCCCACTTAAATGTAAGCTTTATGAGGATAAGAAACTTGTCTGTCTTGTCTGCTGTCTTAAACCCTGCACATTACAAGTGTTCAATAAATAATTGTTTCATAAATAAATGAGGCTATAAAATAGTAATTCTCAGTAGTACTTTATTTAAATTTCACAATCAAATAACAATAAAATCATCTCAAAAGGTAGCAGAACTCACAGCTTTCTTTTTCCTATTGTACCATGTCTAAAACTTACATTGTATAAACTTCTAAGGAACATATTATGTAAACTTCTCCTCTTTGGGGTAAATGGTTGTGCTGATGGTTGGGAATGATTACTTTAATTGTATAGTTCATATTGTTTAAATACAAAAGTATTTAAGTAAAAATATTTACTGCTGATATGCCCTTAATTGTTGGATTCAGGTTGACCATACCTCAAAGACGACTTGTACAGTAACAAATTATGGTATTGCAATTATTATTATTTGTGATTTGCTGAAATCAAGGAGGGAGGTTAGCTCTGTAGAGAGCTATTCAGAATAACATAGGACTTGCTACAAAAAGCTATAGATGGTTCAGAGCTTACATTTCTACCCCTCCCATATCTCCATTTTTTTCTTCGTTTCCTTTTCTTTTCTTCACATCCTTGTAAGAGTATGATATTTTGAGCACTCTCAGTGCTCTCTTCAGCAGATGTTAGCATGCATATGCTAATTGAACACACTTCCTTCCTACTCATTCCTAAATTCTCAACATCTTCAGTGTTTTCTAAACAAAAACTCAAACTACCCAGATAAACAATACTGATATATATATATATATATATATGCTATATATGTAGCATATATATGATAGCATATATATGATATGATCATATATATGTGTGTATATATTATATATATATATATAGCAAAACTTAACTGCCGGGAGTGAATTCTTTTTCCTGAAAAGTTTTGAATTTCCTGTAAAATTGCAGAAGGTCTGAGCTTCAGTTTTATCAGAGTTTTCATCCTCAGCATGGGTGTCAGGAAAGAATTTATATGATAAGAAAACAAAATGATATGTGTTTTTACATAATTATTTAAAGCTATTTCTTCATGTGGAGAATAGTTTATGTGATAAAGAATACATCCAAGCAAATGAATAAAACAATATGTGTCCTGAAAAAACATCCTTAAAACAGTTCTTAAAATTACCCATTTTTTTCAGAAAGCATTATTATCATTTCCCTTTCTGGAAACTGAATTTACATATTTGTTTATTTATTTATTATTTGACATTGATTGAGTACCCACTCATTTTGTGCAATAAATGATATACTTTGTGAAGTACAAAGACCTAGGATCTCTCCTCAAGGAGCTTACAGTTTAGGTGAATAGATCATGCACATGCTTGACTGTAATTCAAAGTAACACAATGAAGGCCATTAAGAGATGTAGAAATAAAATGACTTCAATTGGATCTTAAAGAATTAATAAGATCTGCTAGGTATTTGGCACTGAGACTCAGAAGGAACAGCTGAGTAAAGTCAACAATAAAATAGCAAGAGAAACTGTGCTCAGAAATAAATAGAATAGTTTGCCTGGAAGTAGAATACAGAAAAGAGAATAATAACAATACAAGATTACAACTATATACTGAGGCCAACTTAAGGAAGACCATGAATGCCAGTATAACATATATACTTTATTTTATAGGAAATGAAGAACAGCTGATTGTTTAGTGAGAGAAATGCTTGATTATGTGTTTTTAGTGAGAGAAATGCTTGATTATGTGTTTTTATAGAATTAAAATGGCAAAATGGGCTATAGAGAAGTAATTTAAAGAGGAAGAGATCAAATAAGTTACAAAGTTTCACAGACACCTGAGATGGTAATTAGGAAGTCAACTGTTAAGTGAATAAAGGAGAATAGATGTGTTAAATATTATGGATGTAAAATGGATTTAGAAATGAATCCGACATATACATGAAGGAAACGGAGATTCTGAACTTGGATACATATGTGATGAACTCCTATAAATGCTATTTGACAAGTGAAAAGAGATACAAGTATAAGGGTAAAGATAATAAAATCATTCAAGGCACGTTATGTATGTAAATATATCCAGTTTACAGATGGTAATGTTGGACTCAAATTGGGATAGTAATAGAGGGAATAGAAGGCTAGAAAAAGAATTCTGTGAGTTCCTCTGAGCTCACTTTAGTTTCAGGAAGTGTTTTCTAATGATTTAAATTTTACAGAACTTTTTGATGTTCAAAGGGTTTGCCCCAACTACTCATGTACTTGTAAGTGTCACTTCATTTTTTATCTTTTGCACTGCCCTAGCCAATAAGAAACACTTTATATATTATACTTACTATATGAAGCTCATGAGTTAAGTATAATTATTACCATTATTTTATAATTGAGGAAATCAAGTCACAGAATAAGTAACTTGATCATGGTTATGCAGCTAGTAAAAGGCAGATCTAGAATTCCTAATCAAGGTCCTCAGCTTACTGTTACATCCCACCATAGATCTTGAGCCTCCCCTAACCAAGATTTTCAGGAGTCATTCACAACCTGAAATTAGTCTCATGGCTCTAAACTTGTTATTAGGTGTATGGAGTGTGGCTCACTTGGTTTTCACCTGTCTACTGAGCTTTAGTTTTCACCATTAGCCCTATATTTATTTTACTGAGTGAGTTTCAATTTACTTTGCTGGTTTGGTGGCCCTTCCCCATTCTCTTTGTTGGAATCTCACTTATCCTGGTATACATTTTGCTGGCTCCTTCCACAACAGATTGGATATTGGTCTACATAATTCCATCTAAAGCCTGGAATTTCCTTCAACCCAGTTTAATTGTGCTAGAAGTACAGTTGTATAACTCATTTCACTTTGCCTAGAGATTCTCTACCCTGGTCACCAGAGATAATCCTATTAAAATAGATAACCAACAAGGAGTTACTGTATAGCACAGGGCACTCTGCTCAATATTCTATAAAAACCTAAATAGGAAAAGAATTTGAAACAGAACAGATACATTCATGTGTATAACTGAATCACTTTGCTGTACAACTGAAACTAATACAACATTGTTAATCAACTATGCTCCAATATAAAATAAAATTTTTTTAAAAAGACAGCTGACTAAAAAAGAGCTGAGTTCCCACCTCCTCCCTGGAGGCCAGATCTTAACTCTGAATAGCTTTATTAGTGCTTATTCATCAGTTCCCCAGGCCTACTGATGAGTACACTTCATCTTGCATTATACTGGACTTGACATAATAAAGCTGATACAGTCAGGAGGATGTTTAATGGTCTTATCCAAGAAATGCCATGATGGGCATGTTTCTGCCCAATGAGGGTAATATTTTTCAGCTCAGATACCAAATAATAAGTACATTTTTCTCTCAAAGAAGTGTTCTCATTAGTCTCCCACTGCTACAGCACAGAACAGAATGCAAAGATAGATGAGCGACAGAGCCATCGGATAGTGTGAGAAGATAAGGTAGCTTAGTAGAAGAGCAGTGGACTTTGAAACTTGTTTTATGACCCTATGAAAGAGTATTTTACAGTCAGTTTACTTGAATGTAAAAGGAAAATAACAACTATTTTGTAGGTTTTTTGGTGAGATTTAACTGAGATAATTCTTATAAAATACCAATTATTGTTTCTAGAGATTTATGGAGTCTAAATAAATGGCAGCCTTCATCATCATCACTTTAATTATTAAGCAGAGGTTCAGCTCATGAAAAGAGGTGCTATTTCTTAGTAATAAGAACAATCATCTGACAATTTCAAGACCATTTGGAAAGGAAACAACTTTCAATATGAGATGATAATCATTAAATTTAAAGTTCACTTGAGCAATTCTAAATTCAGAGATGCAGAAAAAAAAGAAAAGAAAAAGGAAAAAAGTGACAAGCTGGCATAGAAAATATTTTTTCATTACAGAAAAAAATAACATGTGACACAGTGAAGAATTCCTGTATAACTTGAATAATGAAATGCTGAGAGAAATCTAGCCTGCAATAGTAAACACACACATTAAAAAAAAAAAAAAAAAAAAACCACAAGCTGTTTAGTGAGGAGAATTGAAACTTAATACCAGAACCTTAGTATACTATATTTTAGTTGATATTATTATGCTTTAGATGTATTTATCATTAGCTACATGCACTTTTCATTTTCTGGTGTGGATTGTTTTCTTTATTATTTGCAATAATTGTCTTCATGAAGTGTATAGGTTGTTGTATAGACAGTGTGGACTGTATTTGCTCATTCTAGTTAAGATTTTCATGCTCTGACTGAACAATCTAGATGGCTGTACCCTTGTAGAGTGGGAATGCTATTGTTAATTGTTAATCAGGTGAGTCTTTGGAAGACACTTTCATGGTGTCCATAACATTGAGTCACCAGCTGCTGTTTTTAAAAAGAGTGATGAGACCTCTTTTAACTTATGAAAAGTATATCAGTAAATATAGGTTAGGTTAACCTGCAGTAACAAGCAAACCCCAAACTGTATTGGCATATGACTGCAAAAGTAGGTTCATTTCTTGCCTACATTACATGTGGCTTGAGAAGAAGCAATAGCTCTGCTCCATGTCATCTTCACTCTAAGATCCTAGCTAATATTACCTATCACCATAATAGATAAGGAAAAGGGGTTTTAGTTAACCATGCACTGGTTTTTACATCTTTTCAGACTCTAACATTTCACTGGCCAAAGTAAGTCATGTGACCTAGCCTGACATCGTTGGAAATAGGATGTATAATACAATGCTGATTTTTTAACAATAATACAGTGTATCACAGGAAGTCATGTTAGCTTTTGTTCCACTGAGGTGTATATTTTAAAATTATTTTTCCAAGTTATACTCAGTCTCCTACTTTCTCATATTCCTATAAATGTGTAACATTTTAATTTATTTTTCTTTTAGGTATACAGATGACAACCACAACCTAAAGTAAACATTATTTTTCATATTAAATGATGCTATTTGTGTCGATATTACTTGACTTTTTAGGAAGCCGAGAAGCACAGAAGTTGAAGAACAATGTCTAATTAATACTAGGTTTTCTGTGCATCACAAGTCATGTGTGGGCCATCTATGGGTCAGATTTTTATTATTTTTAAAAACTTGATAATTTTACCATATATCTTTAGAAGGGTAGCTGTCATAACTCATTAGAAGACAAGAAAGTAATGTCAAGAAAGTAAAAAAGAGATGGTGTTTCTGAGTCTTATTAAAAATAAAGTCACTAAATAAAAAGCACACACACAAGCAATTTAACAATGGAATTCAATGTTAAAATTAAGCAACAAAAGATGCTTACTTTTAGGAACTTAAATATTTTCCAGTATAACCGGACACTTTGATTAAGTCAGACCTAACTCCCTGACATGCCTCCTGGGTCTTATGTGGAAACTTCTCATTTTATGAGACATGTTCCTAGAGGTAATACCAGGAAAGAAAGAGGTAAAATATGGGAAATTATGTCACTAAGGAATAATATTAAATTGGACTTCCCTCTCAATCTTCTAAGTCTGCAGTTCATTTTGTATTTAGAGTGAGTTTTGGTGAGGGGTGTTTTGTACAGGATAGGGAAAGTATAATGGAGTAAGGAATTTGTGGGTTCATATGGTAAACTCTTATTTCCCTACTTATTAGTGTCAAATAACTGAATATTGCTCATGCATATAAACGAGTCTAAAATCAATGGGGATTGATTAATTGATTATAGGTCAAATGAATTACTCAGGACACACACACACACACACACACACACACACACACACAGAGCTCTTTTAATAAAGATAGCATAGAGCAGTGCTCTTCAAACCATCCTTACAGGCCAAATCTGGTCTTCCATTTGTTTTAGTATGGTACCAAACTAAGAATGATTTTTATATTTTTAATGGTTAAACAAGTTACAAAAGAAACATTTTTCATGGAATTTTGTGAAATTCAAATTTTGGTGTCCACAAATAAAGTTTTATTACCACCACCACACTTCCTTCTCTCTGAACTGTCTATGGCTGCATTGACAAATACTGTATAGCCCACAAAGTTTAAAATATTTACTTTGTGGCCCTTGACAGAAAAAAGGTTGCTGATTTCTGTCTTAGATTATTCTGACATTAAAATTGCTAAAAACCATGCTCCAATAATCAAGGTATAAACCCTATAGTACAGAAACATTTTTAGTAAACAAAGTTTTCACTGTGTGTGTGCACATGTATGTGTGTGTGATTGGATGTGTGTGCTTGTGTCTGTATTTTAGGCAGTGCATATAATATGGACCAAGAAATATTTTATGTGGTTGACTCATCCCATGTAAAAGCCCATTAGATAGCATAGAAGAATCTGAAAACTTCACAACTTTTCTTTTTCTGCTTGCATTGCTATAATTTTTGGCCTGAAAGTGGTTCCATGATTGAGGTTGATTCTGAGACCTTAAGGTTATTTCACTGTAAGTGTGGTTTCCCAACTTCACTTTTAAGATTCTATTTCATTTATAGAATGAAATCACATTGTAGTGTTTCCTTCTAGTTTCACAACAGATCCCATGATTTTAATATTCTACTACTTTTAGAACTAATTTGGGAAGAGATTCCTCATCTTAAACATTTGGAAACAAGTGCATTCTTTAAGATTTCACTTTAAAAAATACAACGTTATATAATCATTTGTAGTTAGTTTTCCTTGACTAATTGTGCCCTCTACCACTAAATGAGAAATGTTACTTAAGTTAATGATTATGTTAGAAATTTTGGAACATGAACAATTTAAATGTTTGTTTTCTTATGTTTAAGGCAGATTCCTTATACCATTTATTTTGGAAAATTCCCCATTATTTTCTGAAATTCACCATGTTTAGTTATCATTACCTTCATACTGACAGTTAATACATAGTGTTTGTATTGTCTTTTTCTTAATAGTTTCCCATTTTTTCTAGCACCATCTTTCTTCCATGAACATCAAGTGTCATAGTTTTGTGAAGAAGTTTCATATGTTCCTTCTTGAATCTGGTGTAATAAAATGTCAAGTTCCATGAATCTAAATAAAATTAGCATAGTATAATAGGGAGAAGATAAAGTAAGCTAATCAAATACATAAGTATTTAACAGTTTTGCCTGTATTCCAGCATGCTATTATAGGGTTTCAGGGGAGGATGCCATAACATAATTATAGATGTATATCCTTCTTGTTTATATATATTGGAGATATATACTTCATTCTAGCCTCTTCGCCCTTGGTTATCTGTAGCTTCCCAATCCAACAGTGAGAAACCTGTCCCCATCATCCAGTATTTACTTATTAGTTCAATTCCTGTATTCAGGTGAAGGGTGGCAACTTTATCAAGCAGAGTCCTCCTTTTAAGCTTTCTGCTAGTAATTTTTAATTTAATTCCATGATTTCCACTCTTTTAAATTTCTGGAGGTGTGTTTTATACTCAGATTATGGTTTATTTTGGTGAATGTTTCATTGAGAAGAATGTTGTTGTCTGGAATGTTCTATAAATGTCAATTAGAACAAGTTGATTGATTTTGCTGCTCATATAAACTTCATCCTTACTGGTTTCCTGTCTGCTTGATCTATCAACTACTGAAAGAAGAGTGTTGGAATATCCAACTATAATAGTGCATTTGTCCATTTCCTTTTTCAGTTAGTTCTACCAGTTTTTGCTTCAAGTATTTTGATACTCTGTACACACACATTTAGGATTATGTCTTCTTAGAGAATTGGCCCCTTTATCATTAATGCCCCTTTTTATCCCCATAATTTCCCTTGTTTTGAAGTCTGCTTTGTCTGAAATGAATATAGCTACCTCAGATTTCTTTTGATTAGAATTAGAAATGTATATATTTCCTATTCTTTACTTTTAACCTCTCTGAATCTATATATTTAAACCAGGTTTCTTGTTAACCATATAATTGGGTCATGCTTTTTATGCATGCTAACAGTCTCTGTCTCTTAATTTGTATATTTACATCATTCATGTTTAAAATGATTATTCATATAGATGAATTAATATTTTCCATTTTTGCAACTGTTTTCTATTTGTTGCATTTGTTCTCTTTCCCCCTCTATCTCTTTGCTTTCTTTGGCTTTAATTTCACATTTTGTAAAATTCTCTGCTATCTCCTCTCGGGATATCAATTATACTTATTTTTAAATTTGAGTGGTTGTCCTAAAGTTTGCAGTATAATGTTTAATTTATATTAACCCACAAATAGTATACCAATTCATGTGTAATGCAGGTAACATATCGATATAACAGAGTATTCCTAATTTTCCCTTCCCATCCTCTATGACATTGTGTCACTTGTTTCACTTAGCCATATGCTGTAATCACTCAATATATTGTTATTAATATAAACAGTTATCTTTTAGATAAATTGAAAATAATAAAAATAAAATATTTTACTTTACCTTTATGTATTCCTTCTCTGAAACTCTTTCTTCTTTAAGTAGATAAGTATTCGTGAAGAATTTCTTTTAACATTTCTTGCATTGTGAATCTGCTGTATTGAATTCCCTCAGTTTTGATTTGTTAAAGACATTTTTATCTTTCATTGTTAAAGAAAAAATTTTTTCTAAATATAGAGTTCTAGGTTATTTTTCCTTTCAGCACTGTAAGTATTTAACTCCACTGTCAGCTTGCTTACATTGTTTCTTATGAAAAGTCCATTGTAATTCTTATCCTTGTTTCTCCTAGAGAGTATTCTTTTTTCTCTTGGTTCCTTCTCTAGATTTTCTCTGTTTTTGGTTTTCTGTTTCTGTTTTCGTTTTCTGAATATGACATACTAAGGTGTAGTTTTTTTGCATTTATTCCACTTCTTGTTCTTTGAGCTTCCTGGAACTATGGCTTGGTGTATGCCATTAATTTGGAATTTTTTAGCCATTATTACTTAAAGCACTTTTTCTGTTCTTTTTTTTCTCCTCCTTGTATACTAATTACACATGTTACATCTTTTGAAATTGTCCCAAACATCTTAAATGTTTTCTTCTGTTTTGTGTTTTGATATGTTTTTAAATAATTATTTTTGTTCTCTTTATTTTTCATTTGGGAAGTTTCTATTGATGTAAGTTGAAGCAAACTGATTCTTTCCCAGGACATTTCTAATCTGATAAGACTATCAAAAGCAGTCTTCATCTGTGTTACAGTGCTTTTGATAACTAACATTTTAAAAATTCTTTATTAGATTTTTCTGTCTCTCTGCTTACATTACTTATGATTTCTTTCACTATGTCAACTTTTTGTTATTAGAGTCCTTAATTTATTAATCATAGTTATTTTAAATACCCTGTTTATTAATTCCAAAATCTATGCAATTCCTAGGCTGCTTCTATGCTTCCTTTGTATTTTCTGTTTTTTTCCCTTGCCTTTTGAAATCCCTTGTAATTTTGTTGTTGTTGAAAGCCAGCCATGTATTTAATAATAGGATATGAGATAAATAGGTACTTAGTGTGAGGATTAATTTTAGCCTAGTTGGGAGCAAACATGAAAGTTTTCTGTAGCTGTAAGTTCCAGAGGCTTCAGATTCATCTAGTGTTCTTATTTTTATCTCACTCTTGTTTTTGGTCTTCCTGAATACCACTTCTTAGAGAGAATCTGCATCTTGCAGCTTTATCAGCTATAATCCATTGTATTACACTGGAATACTTTTGGTGTGAGGGACAGGTCTGTGTGGGTCTGATTATATGTAATTTTTTTAGAGGTTCTGTGTTTCTGGGCTGTGACTTTCATAAGTATTTCTTCAATTGGAAGGATTTTTCCTTCTTAGGTGAAATAGAAAGGCTAAAATAGGATATAGTGTGTGGAAAGACCTACCCTCAGTTGGGATAAGGCTCTGGTAAAGTCTTCTTTCCTTGAGAGTAGAGTTTTGATAAGGAATAATCTCTAACCATATTGTACAACAACTAGTCCTCTTCCCTTGCCAGAGGCAAGAGAATGTCTTTCTTGAATTTTCTCTGTGAGAATCTTGGGGAGTTTCTGGTGGTAAAATTGATAATAGTGTATCCCGCTCAACACTGTAGCCTCCAATAGTTTCTCATTCTCAAGCTAGTCCACACTCAGACTCCAGCAAATTGTCAAAATTATTATTTAAATGTTCATAATATTTTATGGTTCTAGTGACTTTGTTCCAGTTGGCCATGTATGGCTGCTATGTTCTTGATTTAAATCTCTCCAGATTTGGGTGTTTGTTTGCCTTGTAATCTCAGTTCTCTAATGGGTCCAAGAAAAGTTGATTTTCAGTTTGTCCACCCTTTCTTGTTATGGTGGTTGTACAGAAAAGAGTGTAACTTACATGGTTTTTACACATCAATAGTAAAAAAAAAAAAAAAAAAAGTATCCTTACTCCATTTGTGCCAGGTGGGGAAGGCATGGATACGTCTTTCTTTCATAGATCTCAAGCTCAAATATCACATAATTAAAATTGTCTTTCTATATAAAATATACACCTTCTAAGATTACTCTGTAGAATATCACTTCATTTAACAATTTAAAACTTTTTAATTTGTAAGTTTAGTCTAATTGATAGGAACAGTCTGATCCTGATCCCCAAGATGATGTTTGAAATGACAAAGACTCAGAAAAGGCATTACCAGATATGGAATTTACATGATTAAGAAATAAACATTTATTGTATAAAGCTACTAACTTGTTTTTAAAAAGACAACTCCTGTATGCTTAAATGTATATGGTCTATCCTTCTCAGAAACATCAACCTGCTTCTAACTGAGGGAATAGACTGCAATCCAATTCAAATAGATGATTTATAACATACATTTTTGACTTAAATAGCTGTCAATAATATAATTAGTTTTCACCAAAAGAAGAGAATCAGGCATTTAATGGCTTTTGTTTGATGGATAATAGGAGAAAAAGAGACTAGATCTTAGCAAAATTTGATCAACCTCGAGTCTACATGAGGGTAGATGTCAGATGTACAGAAGAGAAAAGGTGAGAAAGGACTTGTATGAATATGGTTGACCATTACCAATATCCTATGGAATCCATGTTGATTTGCTCTTTATAGTCCTATATGGCAAATGAAAAGATTTTTTAATATATGAACTTGTTTGTAGGTAGGATGAAAAATCAAAGATTAACTGTATAACCCAGATAATGACTCCTAACTCTGTAATTATGGAAGTAATCAAAGATTAATATTTCCTTCATGAAAAATGGAGATGGAAAGAACACGTTGGTATAAATCTTGTGTATAAACCAACAGGAGTTCAACAGTTTTATAAAGCAATTTAAAATAAAATATTTCTCAGCTTGGATTTACATTATATAGGCAGTGTAACTATAAAGTTGGCAGTTCTCTTATTACAAATGTAACTTTACCATGGTTCATTGAAACACTTTCCTACTTCTAAACCTGAACCTCATCTTAAAAATAAATTAACATCTTGGCTTGCAATACTGTATTTTACATCTTGTACTTTAGAAGCACTGTAATATCTTTCATTACTCCCCAAACACTATAGACAGCTAAATTTATGTTTATTATATTTCATTTAATCATTAATATAAGCTGCAGCAGCCAAAGACCTCATTTGGATTATCAGCAATTACCTTAAACACCATAGATGGGATAACAGAAACTTAAAGTTTTCCCTTTGTGACCCTTTTAAAATCAAAGCACCAGTGTTGACAGTCTGAGACTTGCCACTTCAAAAGACAACATAGACAATTAGAGTAAAATTACCCAAGTGCTCTGGTTTTCCACCACCTCTTTTGGAACAAATTTTGATGACAAATCTAGCACAGTGGTTAGGAACATGGATTTCAGGGTTAGCTAGAACTTGAGCTGAAACCCTGATCCTGCTATCCTCTTTTAACCTCAGTTTCTTTTTCCCTAATATAGAGACAGTAATAGTACTTACCTGACAAAAATATACTGAAAAAGATAATGTTATCTCTGTGTTAGTATTGAGACTTGAACAGAGTAAGCATTCAAAAAACGTTACATTATTTGAAGGATATTCTTTTAGCCTGGAGCTCTAAAATCTGTGATTTTCTTGTACTCTGAGGTCATAGAAAAGCAAAATTGGATTGATTAAATTATTCAGGAAAATGTTACCTTGTAAGTTGATTAAATTTTATTCTCTGACATTTTATCACCCTATTGGTATATGTACTTGTGTGTATGTATGTGGGTTTACATTTTGGGAGGGAGTAAAGGCTGTTAGTGTGAATTAAACTTATGACTATATTATCTTACCAACTGGTGAGGTTTTTATTCTTCAAGGAAAAAAAAATGCATTGGGGCCTCCAAAGTGGCACAGTGGTTAAGAATCTGCCTGCCAATGCAGGGGACACGGGTTCAAGCCCTGGTCTGGGAAGATCCCACAAGCAGTGGAGCAACTAAGCCTGTGCACCACAACTACTGAGCCTGTGCTCTAGAGCCCGTGAGCTAAAACTACTGAGCCCGTGCACCACAACTACTGAAGCCCATGCGCCTAGAGCCCATGCTCTGAAACAAAGAGAAGCCACCACAATGAGAAGCTCGCACACAGCAATTAAGAAAGCCCCCGCTTGCTGCAACTAGAGAAAGCCTGCGTGCAGCAACGAAGACCCAACACAGCCAAAAATAAAATAAATATATTTATTTTTTTAAAAAAGAAAAAATACAACTTCCTTAATTTGGCATTCAAGATCCTGTATTCTGAGCTTCATTGCCCATGATAAAAGAGTGAGTGGGAAAAGTTTTTACAGTTCCCATTGCTGCAGTTGGTCCCAAGGCAACAATAGATATTCATCATCTCTCCTCTACTAAATATTCTGAATTCCCCTCACCATGCCTTATACTTTTACTGATCTAGCTTGCTTTTCCCATAAGTTTTAAAATAATTAACTTCCTACCAAGTGACTGGTTGGTCTCATTAAGGGATGGTACCCTATTAGGTACTCACTGTTGGTCTCTGCTACTTATCTGGTTTAGTGGAAGGGAATGCAAACAACTGAGTTTATGCATAACTACCATTCCTGTCACTGTGAATACTCTGTTCATGAGCCCTTTGTGCAAGCACCTCCATGGTTAAGGACAGAAACTGGCTGACATACACTGGTTGAATCCTTTTATCCAGTGGTTGTCCAACATCTCTTCTGCAGTGGGCACTTTCTAGGGGGCATTGATGTAAGACTCAAAGATCTATACACTTAGTTCCCACTCCTATGGTTCCCATCTCTAAATATTCTATCGCCTTCTTCTGTACTCTGCCAATGTGATTCTGGCATGTTGAACTTACTTATTGTAGGCCATCTTTGTCTCTAAGCTTTAAGGAGTCATTACAGGTCCTTGTGAGAATACTGAATTCTGAATCACAGGAGGTTGCCTTATTTTTAATAAATCTCCCTTGTCTTGCCTTATATTCTGCACTGCTCTCAGTGGAACACTGTAGGAATAGTCTCATCAATACCCTGTCATTACATAATATAAGGGTTCTTCAGGTTTTTGGTGAATAATCCATACCAGGGACAGACTTTCTCCATTTATGCCAGGACAAGGTTTGATCCCAGTTATTGAATCTAGAATTACTGGGATAGGGCAGTAGGGCAAGTACAGAACTTGAGGAGGGCAAACATCCTCTGTCAAGCATTGACCTCACATGAGACCTTTGAACAGTGTCCAGGCACAGTGTCCTTTGAACAGTGTCCAGGCACAGTGTCCAGGCACAGACCTTTGAACAGTGTCCAGGCACAGTGTCCAGGGACAGACTTTCTCCATTTATGCCAGGACAAGGCTTGATCCCAGTTATTGAATCTAGAATTACTGGGATAGGGCAGTAGGGCAAGTACAGAACTTGAGGAGGGCAAACATCCTCTGTCAAGCATTGACCTCACATGAGACCTTTGAACAGTGTCCAGGCAAGGGGAGCAATGTTTTCCTCTGGCAATGATGAGAGATATAGGGGTTGAAAATTCTCAAGCACATTTACCCATTCAATGGCTCATCCAGGGTCTTGATGTCTCATTCTTCCCTATAATAGCCCTGACTTTGGCATAGAAGATTTTCTGGGGCTGTGAACTGATATTTGTTTGTAGATACACCTCTCTTGTGATCAAATGGTGGCCCTAATTGTCAGTACATTCTGCACTTCAGCTGCAGAAGAGAATCCCAAACACTGCTATGAAGTCTTTCTGCTTTTACAGTCCTGAGTTGATAGTTGGCTGACCTAAGACTGTCATTCTCTTTCTTCAAGACTTTTATTTCAGTTATAAAAAGTCAATATGCTCTGCAATTCTTTTTTTTTTTTTTTCTTTTTTTTGCGGTACGTGGGCCTCTCACTGTTGTGGCCTTCCCGTTGCGGAGCACAGGCTCTGGATGCACAGGCTCAGCGGCCATGGCTCATGGGCCCAGCCACTCCGCGGCATGTGTGATCCTCCCAGACCGGGGCATGAACCTGTGTCCCCTGCATCAGCAGGCGGACTCTCAACCACTGCACCACCAGGGAAGCCCATGCTCTGCTATTCTTATATTTATCCCCATATCTTTAAAGTTCTAGAACATTGGCTCTTAAATTTTACACCACTTTAAAATCACTTGCAGAGCTTTTTGAAACACAGATTTGGGGACACCCCTGATCCCTGAGTTTCTGATTCAGTAAGTCTGGGAATTGGCACAAGAATTGGCATTTTTACCAAGTTTCCACATGATGTTAATGCTGGTGGTCCAGAGACAACTTTTTGGGAACCAGTGTGCTAGAGAGCTATTGAAAGCCAGAACTTCCTCTTCCATTTCACATCTCAATCCATCATAGATGAGAATCTATGTAATTGTGTTGCTGCATCATACCTGAATTATGACTTTCCAGTTTTAGTTTGGATTCACCCAAAAGCAGACTCTGCACAAAGATTTGGGTGCAAGTAATTTATTTGGGAGATGTATAGGTCTGAGTCAGTTAGGATACAGGACTCACACAGAAATTTAAATATGGAAGTCTTTATATAAAGAAGTATTAACTATAAAATGAGATTGGAGTAACAGAGGTTAGCTAAACCTAAGGAGAAAAGAGAACTCTATAGAATGTAGAAATAGCAGCTATAAGGAACAACCACTATCCCAAGTGCTGAGATTGAGTGCCAAAGGAAGGTCCTCTAGTAGAGGGCCTCCACTTCTCCACCACATGTGCACACACATACATACACACCTCCATCTTCAGGGCTAAGATCCAGACCTGGTTGAAGAGGATGTACCTCTGGCTCAGTGAGTTTAACTGAGGCAGTGAAGATGCCTAAGGGGTTCTAAGGGGAGCCACCCACAGGAAGATGTTATGCAAATGCCACTTCACTTCAAAGCTGCTCTAGGTAATGCCATGAAAAATCATTTTTGGGAGGTACTGTGCTGGAGGAATTTTGCTGCCAAACCACCTGAGAGGTGTGCCCGGAGAAGCTGTTCATGGAGTGCTGACTGCCAGGTGCCCTTCATATGCTGTTGTAGCTAACGTAAAGGAGGACACTGAAATCAGGAGAAACTCCCTTCCTCTCCAGGATGTTTCTCCAGCATCCTCTACTGAAACAGCTTAATATTGTGCCAACTGGCAGAAGAGAAATTCTATAGAGCTTAACTCCATTATCCCAGAGCAGGAAACAAAGTGTAGATTTAAAGAAAATGAATTAATAACTGGCATAGGAAGCAAAATGTAGGAGTGAGGAAGTTAGACAGTAAAAAAAGAAGGTTCATAAAATTTAATTCATGAGCAGATTACTCTTTTAGGAAGCTAGAGTCCCTACCCACTGGGGATCATCTGATAGAATTTCTGGAACACAAATCAGAGTAATCCCATAGAAGGAGAAGCTGGGGTTCCCACTCACAAATTCCCCTTCTTCATTAGTTGGGGTAACTCCTAGGGTTGTTCCTTGGCTTGCACTTCTGGTCGACTCACGCAAGCCAAGGTCAGACCTGACCTGAGGCAGAGAGAATCAGGAAGTGGTAGGTTTATGTGGAAACTTTGTGAGATCACTACTTGGCTAGGCCATTGGATGTAGGCGGGCACAGCATGAACAGCATTCACTGTACTATCATGAAGTCCTAATAAACTAGGATCTAGTTCACGCACAGCTAGAATAAAGTGGAAAACAAAAGAAATATATCCCCAGAATTCATGTTAAATAAAATTGTCTAGACATTTCAAAAGGTTTGTATAAATTCTACTAGTTTTGTCCAAGTTCTAAGACATTCTGATAATGATAGTTAACACTTAGTGAATACTTACCATGTTCCAGGCATTGTCCCAACTGATTTTTTTAACTTTTTATTTTATATTGGAGTACAGTTGATTAACAATGTTGTGTTAGTTTCAGGTGTACAGCATCATTCCAACTGATTTGCTTACTTCGTCTCTTGTTCATGGTAAAAAGAAAAAGTTAGATACTATTATTATTATTAAGTTACAGCTAAGGAAACCTTCGTTTAGAATGTTTGACTTAAGTGCCTAAGTCTCCAAATACAGAAATTGCTGAAGTCTTCTTACCTTTGGTTCTTAGATTCCTAATCCCACACTCCTAATCCCTGGACTATGCTGTATTTGTGTTGCTTTGTACATTGTACTTGCTCAGATAATGTTAATCAATAATGATGGCCTTCAAAACAAGAACTCTGGAATTCAGTTATCTAAGACATATCAAGCGACATTCTCAGGTACTATTAAAACCTGTCAAATTTGTCTCCTTGCTTCCCATCTCTTCAAATTCAAACCATTCTGTACACTGTCAACTTCTCAATATTTCTGAAATACTTGCTTCTTTATATCATCTCTCTGATACAAATCAATGTATTCTGACTAAATCTTGTTAATCTATTCTAATTCAAAATATCCCTTTCATCGAGCTAATCCTTATAGCATTCTTTTATTTCTAGCTAAGTACATACTTATTTATATTATTGTTTTTTATATTAATATTTTAATGTTAATGCTATATTTTATGCTATGTCCCTTTTCATACACAAGATAATAAACTCAATGAAGTCAGGAGTTAGATATTATGAATCACTCATATTTGCTCCAGTGCCTACCATTGTTGAATCCATGTTAATTCAGTAAGGGCTGTTTGAATAGGCATTGTTAAAAGTAGGAATAGCAACAACAATCCATGCAGTTTTTGTTCGTAAAGAGAATTAATGAGAAAAATCCCATTATCCTAATTCAGAGTGTTCCATTTAATCAAGGTTCTACTGTACTATTTTCCTTCTCTTTTCTGAGTAATTAAAGCCCTCCCAAGCAGATTAAGTACACAGAGATATAGCTTTCCTTAATTTTATTCTCCCTTTTAAAATCAACCAGCATTAAGAAGAGATGCTCTTATCTCCCAGTCAGAATTTGTTTCTTCCTCCTCCAAACAACTCTTGTAGCCTTTAGTTTATAACAGCTCAGTGAATACCACAGAACATAGGTTACCTTGTATTAGTCATGTATGTACTTATTCATGTTTCTCACTAGGCTGTGAGATCCTGGAGTTCAGGGACCCTGTGATTTTAATTTTGAATCTACAAGCATACCTAGCAGAGGGAATTGCACATAGGGACACTCAACAACTATATGATGAGTACAGTTTGATTTACTGATATCTGGAAGTATATCTAACAAATAAAGGTAACTGTATATGGCAAGCAAATCTGTGGATATTTTCACATACCCTACTATTCTTAACTCCTCGTCAGTATAAGATGTAACTGTAAAACTTGTATTTTACAAATGGGGAAACAGTCTTACAGAGGGTGAAAGTGGGAATATTAAAGCTCCAAATACACATTGTGGCTTCCATCATATGTTTTATATAAGAATTCCATTTTTTACTAATTGCACCAAATGCTCAACACCATCCTGTAATTGAGTATTCTATTCCTATAAGGTGAATAAAATGAGGCTCAAGGAGGTTAAGGAATTTATCCAAGGTGAGACAATGCAGCTAGAACCGAAACTCAAGTGTTTCTGACTTCTAGGACCACGCTCATCCCATGGTTACACACTGCTGTGTCTAAGACACAAAGAAATAAAAGGCAAGATTCCTGACCTCTGGAAATTTACAGTTGTATTTATGAAAAGATTCTGAAGGCCAGTAGAGTTAGGAAGAGGCAGCTTAGGTGATTTTTTCTTTTTTTTTTTCCTGTAAAACACTCCCTCATCCCAACGGTCATAATGATTTTTGAGTAAAGGTCTCAGGTCGTAGCGCGCATAGTGATTACCCAAAGAGCTAATTAAAAAGGCAGATTCCTAAGCTGCATCCTCCTGGTTTCTACCACCCTGGTTGATAGTGATGCATCAGGATCTTGTAGAAAGGTTCTTTCAAAGAGACTTGAAATGACCATCACTGAGCTCTGAATCGAATGCACAGCCAGAAAAATGAGTGGATAAATTGCTTCCCACCTCTCCAGACTCAGATAAGAAGCAGAAGGAACAGAGCTCTCAGAAAAAAAAAAAAAAGAACAAATAAACAAAAATAATAAAGACTGAAAATACATACATCTCCTTTGTACGAAGTAAGGCTCTTCTTTACCAAGTAAGTGGAGGTTTGACTTTGCAGCTCTTAGCAGGAAAGTAAGCACCATGAGGGCTTCTGAGAGCACTGCACTGCAGAAGAACTCATGAGCACAGAGGTAACAGCCTTAATTAAAGGTAAAGGAGAAAAGCAGGGAGTGAAGCAGAGAGGTAAAGAGGAGGGATACAGGCAGCCCTGAAGGAAGGAGAAAGAAGGGCAAAGAAGAGACATTAAGAGTGTAAGAAATTGCGGTAACAGAAAAACAAGAATAGATTTGGAGAAAAGGGGAACAACACCGTGCTCCACTATTACAATCTGGACAGCCAGAGAGGGCAGTTCTACTGCATGCTTTATTAAACTGACTTCTGCATTTCTCCCCAGGCTCCCCATTTAAATGAACACCCAGGAGCCCAGCTTCAGTTTCCAGCAGATCACAACACCTTGCACATTGGATACACTACTATGACTCTAGAGAATGATTTTTTTTAAACTTAAGTCAACTTTCATGGAACAGTTTTTATTCTTATGATTTTTTTCATTGTAAGTGAAGAACTACTCAATAGACAAAGACTGGGAAAAGTCATTATACTAAATAGTTCATAGAGAATTTTGTTTGTAATAAGATCAACAAGGCATTAATGCTCTAGGCCATTGGTCTGGGCTTAGAAATAATTTTTTCATTGTAAATTTTTTTCTAATATTTTTTCTAGTTAAAATATAATTTAACTCTGTAAATAAACGTCCATCCATTTACAACTCACTAATGAATACCAGTAACCCATACTCGAAACTTTAGAATCTTTTTTTTTTTTTTTTTTTTTTTTTTTGCGGTACGTGGGCCTCTCACTGTCGTGGCCTCTCCCGTTGCGGAGCACAGGCAACGGGTGAGCAGGCTCAGTGGCCATGGCTCACGGGCCTAACTGCTCCGCGGCATGTGGGATCTTCCCGGACCGGGGTACGAACCCACATCCTCTGCATCAGCAGGCGGGCTCTCAACCACTGCGCCACCAGGGAAGCCCTAGAATCATTTTTAACTGCTCATATGTGATCCCCACATCCAATAAATGTCTAAGTCTTTTCTCTACTGGGTCTTCTCTTGTTCCTCTTGGGTCTTCCAACAGTATCCTTTCAGAGTATCAATCCCTGGTTATCTCATGAATGTTGATGATCCTTTGTCTGAGACCTTCTCTTACTGTAAACTTCATAGGTTAAGTTCTCCATTCTCATGACTTTAATTACCATTTTTATGTTGATAACTTCCACAACTATATTTCTAGTCCACAACACTCTCTTTAGATTTATTTGCATATTATCAACTGTCTTCTGGTTATTGTATATGGATGTAACACAAACTAATGTCCAAAGCTGAACTTTTTACACAATCCTCAAGGAACACTTTCATCTCCTTCTGTAATCCTTAACTCAGAGAATAGTATCACATTCATCTAATTGGCCAGACCAGATGCTCTTTCCTCCATTATCCCTCATTTAAATTACCACCATCAGAGACACTTTATTAAAATGGCAAAGTGATGCCTTGCTAAAGCTGGGACTCAAATGCAGCCAGAGAGGAGATAGCAACTGTAATCACTGACTTGTTGAAGTGACTTCCTTCTAATCCCATCAGCATCAAAGATGGGAGTGTGTAGGCAAGGGAAGAATTCCTGTATGGAAGACATGAAGAATCTATTCTCTGAGCTTTTGTGAGAAAGCAGGAGAATTTTCAGAAAAGTCTGTAGAAATACTTTGGGAAGAGCAATACCTAGCAAGTAAATATGTAGGAGCTCACACCATCATTTATAAGTTATTCCAGTGAAATGGGACATTATTCTGGAGTCAAAAGCTGGATAAATGGATGATGCTATTGCAATTAACACATACATTTTATTCTAGAAGCAAAGAAATGTAAGCTGTGGAAATGGAAAAAATCCATAAATGGATGTAAATATGACATATACCTTTTCAAATTGCAGTTAATTTGATTTTAAGGAGAACTCTATTATTTTGGAGAAGTTTGAATACAAACTAAATAATTATAATAGTTGAATTTTTGTCACAGTGATATATGGAGATGGAATAATAGAAGTGATTACAATAAATTAGGATGTTTGTCAGTGTAGATTTGCTTTCAGAAATGGGTGAAGATACTGCCTAGCTAGTTACCCAGTAATATTTTGAGAGTAAAGAAAGGACTGAATCTAAGCAATGGAGAGCTGTTAGGAAGCCAACAGGAATGAGGAGAAATGGTGGCAGGCACTTGGCTTCCATGAAAAAGTCAAATATTTAGAAACCACTTACAGCCCTGCGAAATGAGGCACTCAGGATCCAGTCAGTAAGTTGGTTTCCTAATTAGCTGACTGACATACAGAACATGTTTCACCATCATACATCCTTTCCCACATCACCAGAATCCTAGACAAGGGCCCAAAATACCCAGATGACTACAGAAGGGAAAAGAGGTACTTTTACCAGGTATTCAGGGAAGATGCTATCCATTATTGCCCCTGCATCAGGAAAGGTTTTAACACTTAAAAAGGAAACATCAACCATTATATTTGACACTGTAGTCCCTATTAAGTTGAAAATATTTAAGATTAAGCTACACTGGTTCTACCCAGGAGTAGGAAGATTGTACAGGGTGAACTGCAAGGACTCTGTGATGACCAGCACATCTTATCTCAGTAGACATCCTTCAAATGGAATAGAATTTAAGGCAGACAAAATTTGCAAGCTATGTGAAGCTTATGTTAGTGGTCGTGTGTGTGTGTGTGTGTGTGTGTGTGCGCGCACACGCACGCACGTGTGTGTGTGTGTGTTTTCTTCTAGCTTAAGTGCATGAGTCATTTGCCTGAATCCAATCCAAGCAGTCCAAATCACCATTGATGTTAGACTCACAGACTTCTAGTATGAATGACTTATTTGCAGCCTGTTTGTTACCTGTCAGAAAAGGAATGTTCATTGATTCTCCACAAGGGATCAGAGGAATTCAACCTTCCTGATAGTTTTTGCAACAAGAATTCACCTTACAGTCAAAATTTATGAAATAACAAAGAAATTTTATTACATATGTAACTTCTTTCCTTTTCTTTTTTGTTATAATTTCTGGTTCCATAAAGGATTTCCACAGTCATTACTTTCAGATCCTTGCCGTCTTCTTTATTTTAAAGACTTCTCTCTACCTAACAGACTTACAAAGTCTAATAGATATGGGAAAGTGTTCTGTCCAAAGGTTTTTTTTTTCTTTTTTTTCCATTACACAGTCATCAGCTATCAAACACTGTGAAATACCCAATAAGCTTTTTACCTTTACATCTTTAGATTTTTCGGACTAGAAAATCATTTCTACAGTTTTGGCCCTGGAGACCAGAGAGCTGGCAGTGTTGCAGATGACAGCATTTCTTGGCTGTGACATCCACCTCTGACTGCCTATATTTCTCCCTTTCCTGAGCTTAATGGGAACCTTAAAGCCATAGTCAAAACACAATAAATGCTGGCCTTATCCCTCCTTCCTGCCCAGTTGATACTTTTCCTGAGTATAATATATTTGTTTCTATTTCTTCTTTTATCCCTTTTCCTTTTTTTTTTTTTTTTTTTTTGGTGATTACCTTGAGAATTATTTCTCCCAGTTCCAGGAGAGCATTTGCAGCTATAAAAGTCCACTGAATTTTATCCCTGTGACAAGGAATCTTATGCTGTCATAAAGATACCTTCAGCATCCCTCAGCATCCTTAGGCACAGTGGAAAGGAATGCACTGGGGAGCACATAGTTGAAAACAGCCTGAATATTGCCAAATATCAGAGAACCTAGGTCTGGCTAGTGGTCAGCCCAGGCTCTGGCATCCAGCCATGGAATGCTGGGAGACCTGGAGGGGATTTCAAGTTGTTAAAGACTCCAGCCAATGTATTTTTTGCAGTAAAATTAAAACATTGATGTCTAGTCGACATCAACGTTACATTTCAGGGTTTATTTTCTTTCATAGAGCTTTTTGAAAGTCCACCAATCACAGTAATTTAGCAATTGGTAAGCTATATTATTTCTACAGGTCACCTGGGAAATGCGTGCTTACATCAATTAACACGGAAGCAATGTAAATGATCTGTATAATGTTTCCAAACCACCATCTCACTTTGTCAAAGTGGATTTGATGTAACATCGTATCATTTATTAAAATGCCAATAATGGTCTTCTGAATCCTGCATTAAAGTCTTCACCATCGCTACTTGTGATTGGCCTCAATCTGGGAATCAGCGTGCTCAACAACATCCTCAAGTCCCCAAAGAAAATGTTCCAGATGGTAGAAGATGCTATGCACCTCCAGATTAAGACCCATGCTCAGAATCAAGCTGCTACCTGACCAGCCTGGACTCAGTGCCCCAGCTCTGTCTGACAACAGGGTCTGTCTGACTCCCCAACCCCAGTCTAATTCTATGTGCCCTGTTTTTACAATTGAGCTTCATTCTTTTTTGAGTTCTGTTAATTGACCTACTAATCATGTCTTCTTTTTAGTCAGTGCTGTGGATATTTTTTTTAGCATCTGAAATCTCATATGCTTATGGAAACTACCATTGTGTAAGTCTTGATGAAAGATGGGTCCCTGATGGGCAGCCAAGGGGGCAAAAATGATATTTTCTGTTTTAAAAATAGAACAAGCAGCTAATTGGAGTTTACCTGTGATTTAAGTTTACCCCATTTGACTCCTCCTGCCAGGACATTTGAAATAAATGTCCAAAGAAGCAGGAATGATTCAGAATTTATTTGGGCAGCAGTAGTGCAACATCCTTTGTAGAGCGATTGTGGCAGCAACAACCCAGCTTCCTTGTTCCCATCCATTTTCTGAGCATGGCGCTCCAGGCTTAGTTGATTTCAGTTGACTGCAACCAAGAAACAAGAAACAAACGAAGAAACCAAACCAAACAAAACAAGGACTTTGCTTTTGCAACCCTGACCCTGAAATCTAGCCAACAAGCCCAGATTTCTTGCTGTCAGCCACATAGATAACTAACCTTGAGTGCCATCCAGGCTAGGAGTCTTTCCGTCTGCCCAAACCAGCAACTATTTCATTATGGACTCCCATCATCAATTTATTTTACTCACGTTGAATGCAACTTGTGTTTGATTTCATCTATGCACTCTGTGCTTGCTACCCTGGATTCATCTTTCCCTGGAAGCACCTGCAACTGCATCAACTCTTGAAGTTAATGCATCAACTGCATCAACTCTTCCAGGACTGGTCCTGTTAAAGTGAGTGAGACTCGGTCAGAACCAGCCTTCTCTCAGTCTGATCCCATCCTGGGAAACAGGACACATTATCTTCAGAGAATTGATGGTGTGTAAGTGTTGTGATAAATGTGGGAGGATAGGTCTTTAAGAGACCTAAAAGAATCTGAACTACTTTGAGTCCAGAGTGTAGTTGCTTCAAAATTCTTGAGGAATCATTGATCTTTATTATGGGTTTTCTCAGAGGGGAGGCATACAAATTTATAAACATTTATAGAACTCTTCCCATAGAAAAACTTCCTAATGTTGAAAAATTTTAAATCACTGTATCTGCTCCTATTCATTCTTTCCCCTTGTCCATCAGTCACACATACTTCCCCTTAGATCTACTCATCCAGCCACCAACTCCTCTGTAAGTGTGAGGCAAGAGCCCCTCCAGGAATCTCTCAACCCACTTGATCCACACCTCCTTTCCCATAAGTAATAGCCCCTGAGTGGTGCAATCCTTTTCTCACTTGGACATATCTGTTTATTTGTTTGGTTTTGCTAGGAGTAGTCCCTTAGAAACTCCAGTTCATCCTTAGAACAAATGTTTATTGATTGTCTATTATATGCAGGCATATATCCATTACACATTGAATTTACATAGAAATTGTAAGAGGGGATTTTTTTTTAATGTACTCTTTTGTTTTGGTAGATTTGAATTTAAAAAAAAAAAAACCTTGTGTTTATTTGAGTGAAATTATGCATGATTTTCATTCTATCCTATTTCTCATGGTCATTGAACTAGGGATTTTGTAATAGAATCATCCCTTCTTATCTGAGAGGTATTGGTTCCAGGACTACCCCCTCTCCCACTTCCAGCATATAGCAAAATCCATAGATGTCTTTTAGTTGGACCTTCTTATCCAGGGGTTCCACATCTGCAAATTCAAACAATTACTGATAGCACACAATAGGAGGTTGATGGAGTCCAAGCATGGATGTGGAACCTCAAGACGTGGAGCTTGTGCAGACCATACAAGAATGCCTGGGTGATGATGTGCATTTGGTTTTGATTTTGGCGAGCAAAAAGACCTTGGTCCTTGTCTTCTTTGAGGAAGGAATTCCACAAAGAGACCAAGACTGTAAAGCAGGCACAGAGTTTTTCAGAAGCATAGTACTTGTGCGAGAACACACAAAGAAGCCATTTAGGTAGGGCAGAAGCAAAAGTTACACACTTGGAGAAGAGTGTGAGCATCTTCGCAAGTGAGGGGTGTGCAATAGGGGCAGCTTAGGTTGTTAATATGGAGTTAATCTCTCAGGGTTTAGGTAAGGGTGACTCCCCTTTCCCCTCCCCTACGAGCATGTCATCTGAAATCCCTTGTTTGGACCTCCCCCAGGCATCATTTTGAATCTTTCCTGTGAGCACCTAAGCAAAACCCACGGTGGGTAGGGCCAAAACTGCAATGCTAATGATATTGCAATGCAGCCAAGGTTACTAGAAGATGACTTGAGACTCCCTCTGTGCATGTGTTGGGCTGGGAAATCTTCCTGACCACAAAAATGAGGAGGCTGCAGTGGGCTGCTTTGTCTTTCACCCAATCATCAGCAACCAGTACATTTTTTATTTGCACATGTTCCATGGTTTTCAAGGTTAGAGTTCCTTGCTCAGATGTTACAAAGTGTCTGTTTTAGATGCCATTCCTCCATGCGTCATGGCCTCATTAAGTGCAAAACAAGGAGGTGGCTTTGCCTTCTGCTTAATGCGTATACATGAGGAGGCTGTCCTTGGGCCTCACCCTGTCTTTCTTGCCTCAGTTTCAAACAGCAACAAAGTGAATATTGTAGTAAACAAGTTGCACAAATTTTTTGGGTTCCCAGTGTATATAAAAGTTATGTTTACTATACTGTATTCTATTAAGTGTGCATAGGATTATGTCTATAAAATGCATATCTTAATTAGAAAATACTTTATTGCCAAAAAACACTATCACTTGAGCCTTTAACAAGTGCTGATCTTTTTGCAATAGGAACATCAAAGATCACTGATCACAGGTTACCATAATAAATACAATAAAAAAAAAAAAACTTTGGATTGAGAGCATTACCAAAATGTAACACAAAGACATGAAGTGACCAAATGCTGTTGGAAATAGACTTGCTCAATTCAGGGCTGCCAGAAACCTTCAATGTGTCAAAAACACCATATCTGTAAAGTGCAATAAAGCAAAACACAATAAAACAAAGTATGCCTGTATAGGATTTTGACAACATCTAGAAGTAAGAAAAGTTTCCTGCATTTGGGGTTGGTTTAATTCTCCCCTTCTGTACTTTAATCAGAAATTTCTATAGTTTACACCATCAAATATAATATAATAAGTTATATATGAGGATTGAGAAGCAGGACCATGTAGCGAGCTCATTGTTGATGAGATCATTTTAAATAATTGAGGGACTGAGGAATTTCTGGTCCTGGGAAATATCTAAAAGCTGTTGAAAGAAGAGAGAGATAAACAGAGACTTGGACACAGCACTTCAGTGGCTCTGAGAAAGAACAATCACAACAAGTTCTTTTGCCAACGAAATAGCCACACAGTTTCACAGCTTATCAATCTGTGTGTGTAAAACACATAAGAAGATCTATCATCTCACTGTTACTTTTCAGCCTTAGTTCCTGTTGTACAGGCACCCTTGGGACCCATCTGTTGGCAGAGCTCAGTTAAGGGAAACTATGGTGGTGTCAACCCACTAACGTAGGGGAACTAATTCTGTGGGACCTCGTGAGAACTTAGCAGAAGAAGGAATTGCAGTCGCCTAGTGTGTAGGAAAAGCCCAGAAAGAAGCACCTCTTTTTCCATCCCTACCTAAAGTACTTCGGGGCAGCTAAAGCTTCCCTGTCATTGCCAAGATTGTCTGTTCTGTCTAAATCCTCAGGATTGGCCTATGCAAAAATAAAAAAGAAAACACATGGGTATTTTGCTCTAGGAATACAGAATTGTGCAAAAGTCTAAACAGAAAGGGAAAAAGAAGGTAGGTTTCAGGGACTTGGTGATAGTTGGGGAAAAGATGAATTGGGAAGAGGCTGAAAGAGAATCTGGAGAGAATGATTACAGACTTGTTTCTCAGTCTGTAATGAATAAAGGTCAAAATGGCACCACTATCTGTAAAGTAAACATCCCAGGGAATATTATTGAAAAATTATGTACCAGAAACTGTTTAGGAAAGGAAAACATATTCCAGAGGCTATTCTTAGAACAAAGGGATGCTAAGGTGGTGAGCTAAGATGTTAAAAAACTTGGTAACTAGTGAGTCAAGGGCCACCAAGCATCCACTGGCATGGAGTGGACAGCGTGTCTTGGTAATTATGCCCTTCTGAAATATCCCTAAAAGTGGGAAACATTCTAGCAAATTGGTTTTGAATGACCAAGTGTGCTTCCTGAAGAAACTGTTAATCTCACTATACAAAAATCTTCCCAAAGAATATCAAGCTTATAGAGCCCCAAGACTATTCCTGATACTGGAGACAGAATGATACAGCTGAGAGAATGGATCTGCTCTCATTAGCACGAGTCTTAAACTATGTACATCTTAGTATAATTTCTTTTTTTTAAATGCCCTCCTTGTTACAAGAAAGTTCTTTTATGTACTTATTTATGGAATTTTTAATTTATTTGAAAAACAAATTTCCCAAATGGCAAGACATTTGTATCAAGATTGTAACCCAAACTTAGTATTGCCTGACTTTGGCAATGTTGTGTAACTTCTCTGGGGCTCAATTGCCTTATCTATAAAATTTGGAAATACAGTATCTGCCTCATAGGATTCAATGAGAAAATCCATATAAAGTTTTAACTGTGTCTGCTACAGTATGAACTCAATAAAATGTTATTGCTGTAAAAATTTATCAAGATTCTTATCATCCCAATTATTTGACTAGAAATACTAAATGCAACCAAGTAATCATATGTTTCTTCTCTTATTTCATCACAAGACCTGAAGAGTGTGGAGATCAGGAAGTGATGATGACGGGCAAATATACTTTGACATATTTGTCTTTTGTAGAGAGTGTGATATAAAGATGACAGTCAGTGATTTATGATCACCATTACCAAATAATGATACTCAATTAGTTCAAGTCATAGAATCTGAGGCAAAAGGAAAAATAAAATGAAGGAAGAAAGGGGAGGCAGAGAGGGAGGGAGGAAGGAAGATAAGATAAAGGAGGAAGGAAGAAAGGAAGGAAGGAAAGAGGGCAGGAAGAGGTAGTGTTTTTATATGTCAGGTTACTGGAGGAATTCAGGAAAATGCAACTGATTATTCATATGTTGGAACCTGTAGAGAAGATTGGGATTATCTTACATAATAGGATAGCAATTTGCTGTCGTCAGAATGTGTCTGCCCAAATCCTAACTGCCAAAGGTAATAGTATTAGTTGGTGGGGCCTTTGGAAGGTATTATAATTAGGCCATGAGGGTGGAACCCTCATGCATGGGGTTCTCTTATAGGAGATTCCACCGAGCAACTAGGTCCCTCTGCCACCTGAGGGTAAAACAGAAAGTGTGGGACCTGGAAGAGGTCCCTCACTGGATCCTGCTGGCACCCTGATGTCACACTTCCAGCCTCCAGAACTGTAAGAAATCAATTTCTGTTGTTTATAAACTATTCAGCCTGCAGGATTTTGTTTTAGCAGTCTGAACAGGCTAAAATACCATTTCTTTGGGAAACTGGAGATATACAGAGCTGATAATGCCGTTGGTCGTTCCTCCAAATTTGCTTTGTTGACAATTGGAACAGGCTCTTCTGCGTTCTGAGTTTGCTCCCAGACTCCATGGGCTGGCGGCTGTGGAGGAAGAAGTGAATGGAGCTAAGAGCACTTCAAAGTAGTTATTTTAGGAGACAGCTGCAGGGCCACAGAGTTTTATGGGGCCCTCACCTCATAAAAGTCAAGAAAAAATAAAAGGAAAGATAAATGTGAAATTCATGTTTTAAGGAGCAAAAACCTGAAGTCAAGAAAAGTCAAATTTGGGTGGCAATAGAATAACAGACTAAGGGGAAAAATTGCAGCCTGAGATCTAGAGCACTCTGCAAATAGCTGGTTTGTCTTGTTGAGGGAGAGAGAATGAATAGACTATGAGTGAAGCCAGAGAATCATCCATTCAGCCATTATCACTTAAAATGCATTTTATGCTCTTAACACTGGCTTGAGTTAAAGTGAGTATTTGTAGCAATAATTTCTTCAGGGGAAAAAATCCAAACAAAAGCAAAGCAAAACACAGAAATATGCTGATCCCACCAGCTGCATCAACAACAGAGAGCATTTTTTTTTAAAGTCTTCAGATGTTAAGAATTTTATTAAAGCATCTATCCAGAAACCATGTATAATTTCCTAATGTTGCCCAGAAGTGATTGCCAGACAGATCTCAGAAACCAATGTGAGAAAGAGGGCTGAGCCAACTCCAGTAGGGTTTAGACAGACACACTCTAGAATACAGAGTTCAGTAGACATTAGATGAGCACCTAGTATATGCTGGGCACTGCACAAGGAGAAAAGAAAGATGATCTCACAATGAATTTACAAATGTGGCAAATGGCCCTAAGATAACCTAAAGTGGCTAATGAAATCTGAGGGTCATTGTCTCAATTTCCCCAATACTATGGAATCAAAAGTAGTTGTCAAGATGTGAACTTTGTTTCTTAGCCACAGCTTCATTTTGGCAGATGTAGGCATTCTCATTATTCCCTAGAAACTCAAGGCTGCTCAGCTGTGAATTTTAGATAATCTCAGTAAAGAGAACCTATATTTTATCACATATAAATGTTCCTGATTGTAAGATGAAATAGTATTTAATGTTAAACTAAATCAGAGACAGAGAGAGGGAAGAGTGGAAGAGGTATACACTCTGGGATTCTAATAGCTGATTTCTACAAAAGCCATCTTAAATCCTCACTGCAGGTAGAAATAAAAATTAAACTCAAAATTCAGGAAAAGATAGTTAAGGAAACTTGCAAGTTTCAATATTGACACTGGATGCAGGAAGGGGGAAAAATATCTCCCGTGAAAATTTGAACTACACTCTACCACTCCTGCACATTTGCAGTCTGAATTCACAGCATTAGTATGGTCCAAAACTCCTCAGTAGAGGATTTAATTTGAAATGGTCTCGGCTTAATAGTGTCCTCAGGTGACTGGCAAGAACAAATATAAAAGCTTCCGGGGAGAAGGAGAAATGAGAGTGAGTTCAATGCAGGCCAGTTGATGTGGTAAGATGCTTCAAATGTGAGGAGCATCCTAATTTCAGACAGATGCAAATGTGAATAAGGTGCATCATAATCTGAGGAAATCAGGCAGCTTGTGTGAGACGCTGCTTGGTCAAGCACAGTGGTTTTCATACATGCTCAGTTCCACAAAGACCATGTGGATGATTTTGACTTTGTTGGTTCTGATCTGGAGGAATTTCTTTGTTCCTAGGTGGTGTTCTGATTTTGGTCATCCTGGAACTTTGACCTAAGACATCCTCATTTGCTTTGATTTCATCCTACTCTTTGCTTATCTTTGGTTTTATTATACTTTCCTGGGTTTCCCCATTTTTTTGTTTGTTTGTTTGTTTTGTTTTTTTGTTGTTGTTAATTCATTCATTTAAGAATACTTATTCAGGGCTTCCCTGGTGGCGCAGTGGTTGAGAGTCCGCCTGCCAATACAGGGGATGCGGTTCGTGCCCCGGTCCGGGAGGATCCCACATGCCGCGGAGTGGCTGGGCCCGTGAGCCATGGCCGCTGAGCCTGCGCGTCCGGAACCTGTGCTCCGCAATGGGAGAGGCCACAACAGTGAGAGGCCGACGTACCGCAAAAAAAAAAAAAAAAAAAGAATACCTATTCAGATAACTCAGAACTTCATGAGGTAAATTCTTGACTTCTTGGTGTTGAAATAACTACCTAGGGATTTTCAGACTTAAGTAAATGTCAAGCTTACCTAAGAATCCTATTAAGAATAAAGGTATTCGTTCCTCTTTTGGAGACTCTGATTCAGAAAGTCAAAGATTGGTCGTCACTGATGCCTACTAAATTTTGAGAACTCTGGGCTAGCCCACTGCCGTTTGTGTTCCCATCTCACCTCCAAAATCCCAGAGTTGACTCTGCTTTATTTCTGCAAATCACTACTACTCATAGTCCTGGGTCTAAAGAAATCATTATAATTAAAATTTGTCCATGACAATTCATTAAGGCAGTTTTGACTCAAGCCAACAGAATCAAATAATTTTATAATTAGTGGGATTTGATCAACATCATGGGCTCAGCCATGTAATTCTAGTGCACCATTTGATTCAACAGCACCTGAATTGCCTGGAAAATTTCCGCAATTTCCACTATGGAGGACACAACCCCATAACAGGGCTGTGCTTTCTGGGATTCCTATTATGTGATGAGTTCTCTATAGATGTTTGTTGAAGTGAATGAATTGGTGTCCTCAGAAAATTCTTAAGTCCCTTTTGAATAACCAGGAAAAAAGTTCTATTAGAAAATGTTAATAGTAGAGAATTCTAATTCTATGTGGTGAATTGTACTGTTCTTTTTTTTTTTTTTTTTTTTTTTTTTTTTTTTTTTTGCGGTATGCGGACTCTCACTGTTGTGCCCTCTCCCGTTGCGGAGCACAGACTCCGGACGCACAGGCTCACGGGCCATGGCTCACAGGCCCAGCCACTCCGCGGCATGTGGGATCTTCCCAGACCGGGGCACGAACCCGAGTAGCCTGCATCGGCAGGCGGACTCTCAACCACTGCGCCACCAGGGAAACCAGTGAATTGTACTGTTATTCCCTAGGGACACATGACTGTTAGTGTGTACAGAAAAATCAGAAGGTCTGATTTTATAATCATGTCAGACATCAGACACTTTTCTGTTTTGCTTGTTACAAGCAAATTTGCAAAGCATGACATGTTAAACACCCTGATCATTTTCCAGCTTGATTACTGAAGTAGAAAGGGAAAGAGAATGAACAAAGTTTCAGAGTTCTAGTCCTGGCTCTGTCAGAAACGATCTTTATAACTTGGGCTTCCATAAATACACTGTAAAATGATGAGCTTCACTTACATGTAGTCTAAACTCTCAGGCTTACTGGAAAATTGCTATAAATCAACATGTGATAAACATAAATTGCAAGGTAGAGTTTTCATTAATAATAATGTCATTAGAATGAAGGAACCAGCTCTTGTAATTTGGTTACTTTCAAGAACAGAGATTTACAAAATAATTGGGAACATATTACAGTGCATTCCCTTCATTCACTTAGCCCTTCTGTAGACTTTCAGTTTAGGAAGGGAACAATGGTGCAACTTTTGATTTGACATCACTCCACACCTTTCAATCAAGACTGTCATGTAGCAGGCTATTCTAAAAAGACACACAATCCACGTTCTTGGTGCCATCTTCTCCAGTCTTTATTTTCACTGTGAACTGTTCAACACACCATGCAGGTGGCTGCCTTCCAAAAAATGAACCAGGGAAAGTTGATTGTCAGGCTGTGTCACTCTGCTCTGAGGACAAAGCAGCCTTTCTGAACGCACCATTTATTTTCTTCTGTGTGATATTATACAGACAGGAAAGGTGTGAGTAGGTCCTCAAGGTGCCTAACCTTGTGATGGCAGATCAGTTGTTCCCTAAGAGCACTCTTAATGACCTTATGTTCTATGGCAGGAAGGAGAGGGCATAAGTCAGCATTTTGCCACCACGTTCAAAGTTTCAAATTCTACTTCCCTCAAAACCTAAATCATTTTCCTTTCTGCCACTACGGGCCTTAAAAATAAATTTTGAAAACGGTTACGTGCTTTACTATTTGGTTTAACTTAAGTCTTACTATTACGTCTCTTATTGTTATTATTATTATTTTAAATAACAGTTCCTCTCTCCTAATCAATAAGGAAACCCCAGATCTGGATGTTATACAAACTATACCCACAGGGGCACTGTTGACTGGGAGAAGGGAAAAGCATGTTTCACTGCAGTGTTTATTCAAGGATTTTCCCAATATTTTTTTTCCTAAAAAGGGACATCCCATCTTGTGCTGGGGAAATTGGAAACCTGGAACCACAATCCCATAGGGATTGAAATGGCCATCCATAAATCTGCACAGTCTGTCTGATTCTGCCCCATCGAGCAACTGTAATAGGAGTTCTATAGACACAGCAGGAGCTGAATAAAAACTATGGAGGTAGAGAAAGCTGCGTCAATGCTGTATATGCATTAAAGACAGTAGACGGTGGGGTGTGCATCCTGGAACCGTACAGTTTCCCAATGAGCTCAGTCCTGGATTGTAAAACCATTTGTGTTTAGTTACCAATACCTTGCTATTTTATTTGTTAAGTTTGTCACTAAATCCTGTTTTGCATACACTTGTACTTGCTCATGCATGCTTTATGAATATAGAAATTAGCATCTCATTAAATTGATAATTAGGCCAATGATAAATAGCTGTTTGGGTGCCATGTAGGGCAAGATTTCTACCCAAGTTACTTATCTACCATACACAATAACAGTGCAATTATTTGTCACACAATCAATTATAGACAGACAATAAGAAATAAACTTTTCTTTTACACATTTGCCTTCACTGTAATTTAGATTCAAATTCATTCTCTGCTTTTGGAAAAACAATAACGCAGTGTTGTCTAACAATTCTTGATAACGTACATTTTCAGCTTGGCTTTCATATTGCGCATGCAGCTCAAATATCTCACATTGTGCGTTTTGTTACAAATGACTACTTCCAAGATGTCCTTTTTTTTTCTTTAACTCTCGTTTCCACTTCATGATGTTGAGAACATGGCGTACTTTGACATTCAGAATTTCTCAAGTTGTTCTGTTTTGCTCTAGTTTCTACTTCCCCCTCTGAGATTAACCTATACTTTGACCTTCTCTTGCTTATAATAAATACGTCTTGTGCTGAGAGAAATCATGTAAGAGATGTTAGGAGTACAATGAAAGCTATGAAAATGTTTTCTCAATTATTTAAGCATAGTTCAATCCACGTTTATTTCCAAAAATAAGAAAAAAGAAAAGAAAAAGAAAAGAAATGCATTTCCCTTTAATCCACGTGGATTTCAAACTGGAGATGTAATTTAAAAAAAACAAAACAAGAAACCTGTCTTTCCAACTAATAAAAAAGGAACTCGGTGCTGTGCTCACAGCAAAGTCGTGGAAGATAATTTGAAACTACAGTTAGCTTCCTGGAGAGAAAAATAACAGTCACCAAACTAATGGGTAATCAATGGCCAATTGATTCAGAAAGGAAGCACCCCACAGAATTCCCTGGGAATTAATGTGCTACGTAGGAAGCATTGGGAAATGTCTTAAGACTATCCAAGTGAGCTCACCTTTCTTAACAAATAAGTAGGGTCTAGGGGTCCTATTTTTGCTAATCAAGACCTGGAGATGAAATGCTGTCTTCATTTAAATTTCCCTGTGCTATTCTCTGAACAACTATATTAAAAACAATCTTCCCCCATGATTTCTGGTGCTGGAGTGGAGTATAGTTTATGTGAAAGTAAATCTGGAAAGATTACCTTTCAAAACTGCCAGATGCTTTGCATTTTCTGGTAGAAATCTGGATTCCAGGTCTGTAATGATATTTCCTGCTGTGCTCAACACTCAATCAGAACGTATGCTTCTTGGAGGGCAATATAAGGATTCCAAGGCTAACTTGGCTGTTTGGCTTTTATATTTTTCCAGTCCAGCTGGGGGTTATAAATTTAAATTCTGGGCCCCCCAAGCTAAACTTCAGAAGGGGTCTTTGTTAATTTTAGATCTTCTGCAGTTGAAACCCACTCCTTCCTAAACTTTCCCATGCAATGCAGTTTATGATTATATTTATACCAATGAATAAAACATACTCTTTTTAAAAGGAAAATTAAATTATTGCATTAATGATACAAGTATGCATGGGTTCTCATTGCCCCTGGCTCTCCCATTTTAGATTCCAGTTCCTTCCTCGACCCAGTTTGAATTACATTAATGTCCCCTTCCCTCTCTTCCTTCATCCATCTTGTACATTCCATAATATGGTGTGGTGGTTACCAGCACATACTCTGGAGTCTATGAGACCAAGGTTGAAATCTTAGCTCTTTCATTTTAAAGCTGCTGCACCTTGGGATGATTAAGCTAATTATCCTGATCTGTGTTTTACTCATCTATAAAAAGGGGCTAGTACAGCATCCACTTCTTAGGGTTATTCTGAGGATTAAGTGAAATCATGTCTATAGAGTATTTAGCACAGTGCTGCACATAGCATACATATCAGGTAATGTTAGCTGCTTTCCTTAACTGGGGGACAGTCTCATGGAGAGGGAACATGGAGCGGGGGGCAGGGATTCCTTCTACCTTGATTCAAATCCCAACTCCAGTGTGAGCTTACCCAGCGATCAACATTCAACATCTCTGTGTTTGTTTTCTCATCTCGAAAATGGGAAATAATAGTAGCACCTCCCTCATGAAGCTATTGTGAAGATTAAATGAAATTAATGATTGGTAAAGAGTGAGTTCTATATTTTTTTTTTATTAAGTTAACCTATAAAACACTTGGTCTAATCCTCTCCCCTCTCCCACCATTTCAAGTTGATCCAAACTTCTCCCCTCACCTCACTGTAATCCACACCATTTCTCACAGTGCTTCCCTTGGAACTGTGGGGAAACACCCAAACCAGCTTCTCCTGTGTGGTGCGGCATAAGATGGTGTCACCTGAGTCAGTGGTGCCCGGTGAGGCAAACTGGTCATTTAAGACAAGTAGACTAGCCTAGCGGTCATGCAGTCATGCAGTTCAGGCTGATAGGAGCTGCTCAGCTCTGAGAGTCCTTCTTTCTGACTCCACTTATTCATCCAGAGAACTTCCTTGTTTTCTAGACTCTAACCCTCTAAAGTGCTGCATATTGAAGGTATGGATGGGTCCCTTCCTTCTGGGATGCTTCTTATGGTACTTCTAGCCATGACACACTGGGCCTCAGCAGACCTCCAATAAGGCAAGTCTGGAGCATAGGGTGTGCTCTGCCATTTCCCTGATTATAAGTTTCACTCAGTTAAGCCTGGTCTATATTTGTATTATGGTGCTGGTATCTCTGTCATCTTTGTAGATTGGTCGTATCATGATTTCCTCAAAGTACATGTATTATTTTCCTAGCTAGCTGGAAAGTTCCTCAGGAATATCTGACATTATGTATGACCTCAAAGCCTGGCACTATACTTAGCCTATCACACACTCAGTACACTTTTGTGTTTGGATGATTTTGATAAAAATAGTTAGGGTTGAATTTAGTTGCAAGTATCAGAAAAAAATCCCAAATCTTTATGATTTAGCCAAGATTTTATATTTCCTTCTTACCTTCAAAATGATGGATTCTAAGGTTGATGTGTCCACAGCAGAGGGATCTAGGTTTATTCTCTCTCTCTGCTCTGACTTCAGATCCTGACTTTAGATATTGAGGTCTTCACATGGTCCAAGAAATTGTCGGAGCTCCAGCCATCATGTACCCATTGCAGACAACAGAAAGACAAAAGGAGTGAACAACTCACTTGAAGAAAACTTGCTGGTATTTGAGCACCAGGAACATGCTAACATTCCATTGGCTAATTGACCACGTGTAGCTGCACGGAAGACTAGAAAATGTGCTCATTGTTCTCAGTGGTGATGAGCCCTGTTAAAAGTCACAATCTGATGAATAAAGAAAGATGGGAGAATAGACACTGGGAATGCCCAGCCTGCTCTGCACTAACAGCCAAGGCTCTTTAGTTCCTTGTTCTAGGTCCTTCCCACTTCCCTTGATTTTTATTTTTTTGTTTGCACACAGAAATATTAGATTTTTTGTCATTAAATGTAAATAAAGTAGCTTACTACTATGAATGGTAAGTGGCAAATTCATGTAATCATGGACAATTTACCTTAGGTTTATTGATTTCCAGTATTAGCAACATAACTCCTAGCTCACTTGCCTGTGTTTGCTACACAGAGTTGTTGTAAAAAGTAAAACAAAATAATAATACCTAATATTTGTCAAATGTGTGCTATATACTAGAGACCAGAGGTACCTCTTTTAATCTTCACAAAAATTCTATGAAGCAGATTTTATTACTCACATGCAAGTACTTAGAAAAATATCAAAGATGAAGAGGCTAAAAGTGTGCCCCAGTCATACCATTAGTAAGAAGCATAGCTGGGTTTTGAGTTGAAGGCCTTCTGATGCCTACATCTACTTTATAACCCCTATGCAATGCTCTATAAAAATCAACTCTTGGGGCTTCCCTGGTGGCACAGTGGTTGAGAGTCCTCCTGCGGATGCAGGGGACACGGATTCATGCCCCGGTCCGGGAGGATGCCACATGCCGCGGAGCGGTTGGCCCTGTGAGCCATGGCTGCTGAGCCTGCACATCCAGAGGCCCACGTATAGGAAAAAAAGAAAAATCAACTCTTGGAATACATTGTAAATCATATAGGTACAGTTCTGTATCCTACACACTTTAATTGTATGTGTTTCTTGATGATTATTTTAAATATTCTCTTTAAAACAGAGCATCATATGGAAACGACATGGTAAGAGATGCCTTAGGAAAGAAGGCATAATAAATCAACTCAACATTTCTCACAATTTTGTAGCTCTTATCATTTAGAACATTCTTTATTTAAAGCTTATGTCTCATAGATCCCGTAGTGAATTAGAGGCATTATTTCCCTCTCTCTTGGTTTTTGGGCTGTACGCTAGCAAGTTCAGGAGGAGCCAGAACAGAACTATGACCTTTAAGTGTTCTCGGAAGAACAAGAGTTCACCCTGAGGTATGATAACTAAATTACCATAGTTGTTCACCGAGTACCGCCTCAACTGCAAACTCTTTGCAAAACTTTTCCCTGTATCACTCTTTGTTTGGTGTAGCCATATTAAAAACAAAAACCAAAGTAGTGTTCCAGAAGGGGGAAAAGGGCTCTAGTTGCAAAATAAAGGGATACAGAATATTCCTGTCTATAGTAACATCTCTCCCACGGCAATGAAAAATAAAATGTAGAGACAATCTCTAGGTTCAACGCAGTCCCCATTCTTTCAGAACTGCTTGTCACATGTCAACCCCATACCCGAGATCTGAGAACAGTGTTTGTCATTTACGACCACGCAACCCTGACCTTAGGTGACTGGACTGATGGGGGAGGTGTTCCTCACTAAGACCATTAAGATTACTTCTTCCTCAGGAATTTGTAATCAGGGCTGAAGTCAGCCAGTCATTTTAGGTTCAGAAATGACAATTTTTCTCCCCCTTATGCGAAGAGATGAAGAAAGTTGAACTGTAGAGAGTCAAAAGCGAAGCACATGTGATAAGAGGACCAAAGATATAAGATGGAGAGGCTGAGTGCTCTTCACTCCCTAAGGCTTTTCGCTCCTCCCTGCCTCATTTCTTTCCTCTTTACTTGTATTGGCTCAATTTGATTTCTGTTATTAAATGTAACCCAAAGAACCTTAACTAATTCAGGAGGGAAACAGAATATTAAGAGAGGCAAAGTGGGAGAAAATCTTCTAAAACCATTTGCTAACTGCACAGTAATGAGGCAGAAAAACCAGGACCCCTAGAGAGACAAAGCAGCCTTGTTGGTCATACTCCTCCCACCTGTCCCAGCTCAGAGTGGAGAACAGTTTTCTCACTTGTCAGGCCACTCATGACAGTATCTAATCACAGAAATCTCTTCCAGAAGGGTGTTCCAAGATCTTTGCCCTGCAAAATATTTGAAACTGAACTGTACAAGCTTATAAACAGACTCCCACTATCCACAGTGTAATGGAAACAACAGGACTCCCTGTGCGTATTTTTGGGCAGGGAAATCTCCTAGAAGCTATGAAGCTTGAAACCAAAGATGCTTGGAATATAATGCATGAAGATGATCTTCTTTTTCTTGGCACTCTTCCACAAGCCTTCAGTCACTCCATGAACTAAATTTATTTCCATATGTTTTTCATTCATTTACATTTAAGATAAAAATTATTGGCTCTGAGAGCCATTTGTTGAGTGGCAGTTCAACGATTCTTTTCATTGTGTTCTCAGCTCAGTGATGATGCATATCATCCACATGATGTTCCAAGAAAGTGGGATCATTACTGATGCCATCTGAAGTCATCCCTTCGTAATAATAGACTTGCATGCTTTCTTTTACTCGCCAGCAAAGAAGTTTGGAATAGGATCAATATCTGTTTTGTAACTCTATTTTGAATTCATACCTTTTGAATTCATTTACTGAAAAACTAACATTCTAACTGGGACAAAGATCCCTTGCTTAATTTTGGAGAATCATATGTATATCTTATCTTGGTTGTTCCTTCTAAGAATACATTAAGTCACAATCCAAATCTCTAAAGCTAATTTTGGGACCTCTTGCTTTGGTTTACATTCTAGAAACAAATGGTTATTTGATTTATTTTTCATTCTGAGAAACAATGAAAAACTTTTATTATGGTCACATTTACGCTACAATGAGCTGTTTGACTTGCAATTACTTCACTTCTTCTCCTGATATTGCCAATGTGTATCATATTAACATTAAAAATATAAACATAAAGAAAACTAAACAAAGCAGCCACTAACGTAAAATATTTGAAACATTCACTCTAATACCTGCCTGTCCATATCCTACTTTGATGAAATGTAATTTCTATCTTACCTTCTCTGAAGCTGTGTCTGTCTACCTGATGCCAAAATATCAAGTAATTTTGACAAGACAGTCCAAAATCAATGAAAAACATACATTTACCAAGTTCTATAGTAACATATAGCTTTATGTTTTTTCTTCATTGGGATTCTATATAGGGGAGTTTGCCTAGATGTAAAGATAAAATGGTTATGGTCTTGGAGAAACTATTTTCATCATTTAAAATATATATATATATATTCCTGAGACTTCACTGAAACTGTCCCACTTGGGTTTTTAGAATGACAAAAGGCATATTTTGCCTCATTTGCCTGTGAAAATATGTCTTTTTGAGAGGATGGAAAACACTATATTATTTGAAGTGTAACTTGATAAGAGTTTCATTTTTTATGAACTCCAGGAAAAGAAATTTATTCCATTTTTACAAATAGTAAAGATTTTTTTTATATACTTAGAACCATCTCTATTCACTAGAAATTGGTGTCACATACTGAATATTTCCTATGTAGATGTAGAATTATTCATAAAAGATTGCAGAATACAAGTTTTCCTATGACAGTTATTAGAGTTAACATTGAGGTTCTAATAAGTGTTGAGTGTTTTGTGCAAATATTATCTCATTTAATCTTTCATAACCCTAATTACCCAATTATTATCCCAGTTTACAAGTGAGAAAATGATATTGTAAATAGTTTAAATTATTTGCTTGTAGTCACATAGCTAATAAAAGGAAGAGCTGAGATTCAAACCCAAGTTTTATCAAATCTCAAAAGCTCAAGGTCATCATTGTAGGAAAGTACATCCATTATAAGTTTTGAAAATCACCATTAAGGAGATGAGATGCCAGGAGCTAGGTTTGGCCCTGCATTTACTTATAAAGTGGGCTTGCGAAAGGCACCTACATCTTCTGCATTTATATACATATTTTTTCCTTTCTGTAACACCAGGATAATAATACCTTCTACCCGAGAGGGTCAAAGGAGATAGTTTGTGTGAAAGTACTTTGAATCTGCTAAGTGTTCTTCATAGATAAGATAGAACTATTAAGCTCATCTGAATCTAAAATCCTAGAACTTGACAGTGTGTGTTTGCTCTTTGAGGTCACACATGAGAACCAATGCTTTCTGGGGAGCAGGGCTGTACATTCTTTCTGAGTGAGGAGTGATGGGTACTGATTGCTCCAGCTTTTCACTTCTTCTGTAGAAATAGAAAATATTGTGTTTTATCTGAGGAAACAAGTATATTGCCATTGCAGACACTAATTTTCAGAAGACTTGAAAGAAAAAAAAGGCATACAACTAGTAAGTCACCAGCTAAGAATCCATGCCATGCTAGACCAACCTCAAAGCCCAAATCCATGCATCATGGTACAGATTATGAATGGTCAATAAATTCACTGGCTGTAGGCAGAATTCAGTTCCTCAAGGCATCACCTCACCTTCCCTGTCATATAGTGTTCTCTAGGACACAGCCATTTGCCTCTCTAAGACTAGCAAATGAGCATCTCTCTTTAGTATGCTAAAACAGTCGTAGAGAACATAACATAATCAGTGGATGACAAACCATCACCTTTGGCATATAAGGTAACCTTATCAAAGAGTGATATCTCATCATCTTTGTTATATTCTTTTGGATAGAAACAAGACACAATTTTCACTGCACTCAAGGAGAGGAGATTATACAAGGGTATGACTCATTGGGGGTCACTTTACAGTATGTCTGCCAGAGCTAATATACTAAATAATTCTACCCAGATTAGAATTATCATACTATCTAAACCCTATGATTCTGTGTTGTATTGTATTATGTCAATTTACAAGTACTTGAGAGCTCAAAAAACATTAAATTTTCTATATAGAATTACATAGCAAACATACTCTATCTTAATGTTTTCATTGTCACTATTTCCCCACATATCTAGATCTTGATAATCATTTTGTCCATGAAAATAAGTGCTCACAGCATCACTAATTATTACAGTATTTGATTCTTTCAATGATTCTTTCAATATTTATACTTCAATTGACTGATACAATTTACCATATAAAATTCAGAAGGAGATTTTCTTTCAAGTTATATTTAAAATGTTTGCCTATATTTGAAAGTATTTGTTTATTAACAGTAAATTCAAATGATATACCTTGTTCCTATTAACATAGTTACAGTGATTATTTATGAAAGGAAACTATGTAATCACATAGGCATAGATAATGCAGAATTCAGGGACGTCAGCTATAATGTTGAAGTAAGCAATAGGCTATTCAGCTTCCAAAATGCTGACTTTGAAGTTGAACCCAATACCAAAGTGGAAGCTATTGCTGTTGTTTCTGCTGATTTTCCCTCATGGTAGCTTTAGAAATGCTATTGTAGTTGACCCATTTTTCACTCCTATTTTTATATACTTGTATCTTCTATCATTTTCTCTTGATTAATTTCACCAAAGTTTTGTCTGTTGGTTTTGCTGAAGAATTCCCTTTGGATTTTGTTATTAACCTTCTCTATTCCTTGGATTATTTTCCTATAAAAATGAAGGTGATAATGGTTCTCTTTAAAATTTATTTTCTATTTCCATTCATTTCTGTTCTTATTTTTTTCTATTATGCTTGGGTTCCTTTTTTACCTTAAGTTAGATCTTCAGCTTTTAATTTTCAACCTTTTTCTTTTTTAATATAGCATTTCAAACTATAAATTTTCCTCTAGCTACTTTTTTAGCTATATTGTACACATTTTGACACATTGTAATTTCATTATCTTTCAGACCTAAATGTTTAAAAATTTTAGTACTATTTATTTTCTGACCTAAGAGTTATTTATAAGTCTGATTTCTTATTTAACAGATGCTTTGCTTTAATTGATCTTTTTATTGATTTCCATTATAATTGCACTTAGGTCAGAGAAAATGATCTGACACTTCTTTTTCTGAAATTCATTCAGACTTCCTTTATGGACTGGATGGGGTCAATTTTGCAAGTGGCCTGAATATTTTAAGATTAAATGTTCTTTAACTGCCTTTATTTGATAAACCACAAACATATTAGTGAATTTACATTAAAAAAAATTATTTCTCACTCAGGTGAAAGTCCAGGAAAAAATGTTGGTGGTCACTTCAAGCAGTGATTCAGGATTCAGTGTGCTTCCACCTTGTAGCTCTAAGCATATTTGAAATGTTGACTCCTAAGGTCATCTTGGAGATTATCCCCATTCTAAGTAGCCATGAGGGGAAAAAGTCATGGAGACCATCTTAGTCATATGGCCACAAATGACTGCAAGAGGAGTTGAGAAATGTACCAAGAAGAAGAGGCAATGGATTTTGTTGGCTAGCTACAATACTACCTCAGTTCTGATTTTTTTTTTTTTTTTTTTTTTTTTTTTTGCGATACGCGGGCCTCTCACTGTTGTGGCCTCTCCCGTTGCGGAGCACAGGCTCCGGATGCGCAGGCTCAGCGTCCATGGCTCACGGGCCCAGCCGCTCCGCGGCATGTGGGATCCTCCCGGACCGGGGCACAAACCTGTGTCTCCTGCATCGGCAGGTGGACTCTCAACCACTGCGACACCAGGGAAGCCCTGATATTTTTTAACTCTACAAATTAAACATCTTCACTCTATTTTGTTGTTCTTTTAAATAGAGTTACAAATCATGTTTGTTTTGGTTTCTATATGTTTATTAATATCTTTGCTCATTTTCTTAATTTTGGCTTTTTTGTATTAGCCAGAATAGGCAGGTTAAGCTGAAGCAGCAAATTAACCCTGAAATCTTAGTGGGTTAACTGTCAAACATGTACTTCTCACTCACGCCAAATGTCAAATGAAGGTGAGTGGAGCCATTTCTCCTTAACATAAGTCAGAGACTCAAGCCAATGAAGACCTCATCATATTGTGCTGCTGCTCTGGATTACATGTCCCTCCCTTTTATGGCTCATTAGTCAGAACCTACAGTGCGACCTCCAGCTGAGGGCAGTCACCACACAGCGGAAAGAGGCTGGTGAATACACAGGGCTGTCTCTGTCACACATCTCTTCTGGTTTCATTTCCTTCTTTGTTTAGAAATTTCCTCTTATGAGCTTCTGTGGGTTGTAAACACTCTTATTTTTCTCTGAATATATACTTATTTACCTTCATTATTTAAAGATAGTTTTGTTGGAGTTGCAGTTTAGGTTAATGATTATTTTCTCTTATGAACACTTTGAAAATAGTATTCCATTATCTTCTGGCTTCCATTGGGCTTATGGAGGTTAGAAGACATTTTACCCTTTTTTATCTGTAACTTTGTAGTTTATAAATTTTTACAGCAATATGTTTTTGTGTCATGTTAACTATGCCTGGAACTCAACAGTCCTTTCTGAAATTTCAAGTTTTTTTCTCCAGTTCAGTGAACGGTATTCTATTATTTCTTTGTTCATTATTTTTCATCTGTTCCCTTTGTCCCCTAGTAATTATATTATTCATACATTAGGTATCTCAGATCTCTCTTCCATATCTCATATTATTTTGCTCATATTTTCCATTGCTTTGTAAATTTGTTCTGCATTGGTGTTATTTCTTCAATTTGATCTTCTAAGATAGCCATTATACAATATAACTATTTCCTACCAATGTATGTTTCTTTAAAACTATCATATCCCTTCCCTCTTTTTTTTCACTAAGGGCAACTCACCATACTTCTCAGAGTACAAAAGGTATCAGAGAGATCTTTTTCATCTTCCTAGTACAAAATCGATTTGTAAGTAACCCTGCTTCACCTGCTTTTTTTTTTTTTCCTTTTATCCCTATTGCAGTAGTCAAATATTCTATTTGTTCTATAAATCTTTATACCTCCCATATTGTTAATCCTTTCTCTATTTTTCCACTTATTTTACCATACAAACATGTTATCGTAGCAGGAAATACAACATGGCAGTTCTGGAGTCAAAAAATGGGGATTCAAAACGTAACTCTGCCAATTTCTAGTCTTCTACACTGAACAATTTAATTAGATTTGCTATAAATCTCTTTTCTCATCTAATAAGTGGGCAAATACTAGTACTTAGCTCTTGGTATTATTAAGAGTAAATAATTTATTAATTTGAAACAATTGGCATAGTGTCTGACCCATAGAAGTCAATAAATAAACTTTAATATCTTTGTCTTAAAAAATGAAGGCAATCTCACTTGATGCTATAGGATGTCCTGACTCCTATCCAGTTGTCTGCTCCCTTTCACATCCAAACTATATTCACAATGTGTCTACACTCTCCCTCTGACTCATCTCATCCATTCCTTGAATTGAAATACCATCAACATGCTGGTAACTCCTGAATTTGTATCTCTACCCACTTATCTCCTTTGCATCCTAGACTCATATCTGTTCATTCAGTATCTCCATTTCAATGTCTGATTTGCATCTCAGCCTTAACATGCCAGGACTGAATTCTTTTTTATTGGAGTATAATTGCTTTACAATGGTGTATTAGTTTCTGCTTTATAACAAAATGAATCAGTTATACATATACATATGTTCCCATATCTCTTCCCTCTTGCGTCTCCCTCCCTCCCACCCTCCCTACCCCACCACCCTACATGGTCACAAAGCACCGAGCTGACTTTCCTGTGCTATGTGGCTGCTTCCCACTAGCTATTGGTTTTATATTTGGTAGTGTATATATGTCCATGCCATTCTCTCACTTTGTCCCAGCTTACCATTCCCCCTCCCCATGTCCTCAAGTCCATTCTCTAGTAGGTCTGCATCCTTATTCCCGTCTTGCCCCTAGATTCTTCATAACTATATATATATATACATATATATATATATATATATACACATTTTAGATCCCATATATATGTGTTAGCATACAGTATTTGTTTTTCTCTTTCTCACTTACTTCACTCTGTATGACAGACTCTAGATCCATCCACCTCACTACAAATAACTCAATTTCGTTTTCCTTTATGGCTGAGTAATATTCCATTGTATATATGTACCACATCTTCTTTATCCATTCATCTGTCGATGGACACTTAGGTTGCTTCCATGTCCTGGCTATTGTAAATAGAGCTGCATTGAACATTGTGGTACACGACTCTTTTTGAATTACGGTTTTCTGTGGGTATATGTCCAGTAGGGGGATTGCTGGGTCATATAGTAGTTCTATTTTTAGTTTTGTAAGGAACTTCCATACTCTTCTCCATAGTGGCTGTATCAATTTACATTCCCACCAACAGGGCAAGAGGGTTCCCTTTTCTCCACACCTTCTCTAGCATTTATTGTTTCTAGATTTTTTGATGATGGCCATTCTGACTGGTATGAGGTGATATCTCAATGTAGTTTTGATTTGTATTTCTCTAATGATTAGTGATGTTGAGCATTTTTTCATGTGTTTGTTGGCAACCTGTATATCTTCATTGGAGAAATGTCTATTTAGGTCTTCTGTCCATTTTTGGATTGGGTGGTTTGTTTTTTAGGCATTGAACTGCATGAGCTGCTTGCAAATTTTGGACATTAATCCTATGTCAGTTGTTTCATTTGCAAATATTTTCCCCCATTCTGAGGGTTGTCTTTTCATCTTGTTTATGGTTTCCTTTGCTGTGCAAAAGCTTTTAAGTTTCATTAGGTCCCACTTGTTTATCTGTGTTTTTATTTCCCTTTCTCTAGGAGGTGGGTCAAAAAGAATCTTGCTGTGCTTTATGTCATAGAGTGTTCTGCCTATGTTTTCCTCTAAGAGATTGAGAGTGTCTGGCTGTACATTTAGGTCTTTAATCCACTTCATGTTTATTTTTGTGTATGGTGTTAGGGAGTGTTTTAATTTCATTCTTTTACATGTAGCTGTCCAGTTTTCCCAGCACCACTTATTGAAGGGGCTGTCTTTTCTGCATTGTATATTCTTGCCACCTTTATAAAAGATAAGGTGACCATAGGTGTGTGGGTTTCTCTCTGGGCTTTCTATCCTGTTCCATTGACCTAAGTTTCTGTTTTTGTGCCAGTACCATACTGTCTTGATTACTGTATCTTTGTAGTATAGTCTGAAGTCAGGGAGCCTGATGCCTCCAGCTCTGTTTTTCTTTCTCAAGATTGCCTTGGCTATTCAGGGTCTTTTGTGTTTCCATACAAATTGTGAAAGTTTTTATTCTGGTTCTGTGAAAAATGCCACTGCTAGTTTGTAGAGATTGCATTGAATCTGTAGATTGTTTTGGTAGTATAGTCATTTTCACAATGTTGATTCTTCCAATCCAAGAACATGGTATATCTCTCCATCTATTTGTATCATCTTTAATTTATTTCATCAGTGTCATAATTTTCTGCATACAGGTCTTCTGTCTCCTTAGGTAGCTTTATTCCTAGGTATTTTATTATTTTAGTTGAAACGGTAAATGGTAGTGTTTCATTAATTTCTCTTTCAGATTTTACATCATTAGTGTATAGGAATGCCAGAGATTTCTGTGCATTAATTTTGTATCCTGCTACTTTACCAAGTTCATTGATTTGTTCTAGTAGTTTTCTAGTAGCGTCTTTAGTATTCTCTATGTATAGTATCATGTCATCTGCAAACAGTGACAGTTTTACTTCTTCTTTTTCAATTTGTACTCCTTTTATTTCCTTTTCTTCTCTGATTGCTGTGGCTAAAACTTCCAAAACTATGTTGAATAAGAGTGGTGAGAGTGGGCAACCTTGTCTTTTTCCTGATCTTAGTGGAAATGCTTTCAGTTTTTCACCATTGAAGACGATGTTGGCTGTGGGTTTGCCATATATGGCCTTTATTATGTTGAGGTAAGTTCCCTCTATGCCTACTTTCTGGAGGGTTTTTATCATAAATGAGTGTTGAATTTTGTCAAAAGCTTTCTCTGCATCTATTGAGATAATCATATGGTTTTTCCCCTTCAATTTGTTAATATGGTGTATCACATTGATTGATTTGCCTATAATGAAGAATCCTTACATTCCTGGTATAAACCCCACTTGATCATGGTGTATGATCCTTTTAATGTGCTGTTGGATTCTGTTTGGTAGTATTTTGTTGAGGATTTTTGCATCTATGTTCATCAGTGATATTGGCCTGTGGGTTTCTTTCTTTGCGTCCTCTTTGTCTTGTTTTGGTATCAGGGTGATGGTGGACTCGTAGAATGAGTTTGGGAGTGTTCCTCCCTCTGCTATATTTTGGAAGAGTTTGAGAGGTATAGGTGTTAGCTGTTACCTAATATTTGATAAGAATTCGCCTGTGAAGCCATCTGGTCCTGGGCTTTTGTTTGTTGGAATATTTTTAATCACAGTTTCAATTTCAGTGCTTTTGATTGTTCTGTTCATATTTTCTATTTCTTCCTGGTTCAGTCTCAGAAGGTTATATCTTTCTAAGAATTTGTCCATTTCTTCCAGGTTGTCCATTTTATTGGCATACAATTTCTTGTAGTAATCTCTCATGATCCTTTGTATTTCTGCAGTGTCAATTTTTACTTCTCCTTTTTCATTTCTAATTCTATTGATTTGAGTCTTCTCCCTTTTTTTCTTGTTGAGTCTGGCTAATGGTTTATCCATTTTGTTTATCTTCTCAAAGAACCAGCTTTTAGTTTTATTGATCTTTGCTGTAATTTCCTTCATTTCTTTTTCATTTATTTCTGATCTGATCTTTATGATTTCTTTCCTTCTGCTACTTTTGGGGTTGTTTTGTTCTTCTTCTCTAAATGTTTTAGGTGTAAGGTTAGGTTGTTTATTTGAGATGTTTCTTGTTTCTTAAGGTAGGATTGTAGTACTATAAACTTCCCTCTTAGAACTGCTTTTGCTGCATCCCATAGATTCTGGGTCATCATGTTTTCATGTCATTTGTTTCTAAGTATTTTTTGATTTTGTCTTTGATTTCTTCAGTGATTTCTTGGCTATTAAGTAGTGTATTGTTTAGGCTCCATGTGTTTGTATTTTTTACAGATTTTTTTCCTGTAATTGATATCTAGTCTTATAGCGTTGTGTTCAGAAAAGATACTTGGTATGATTTCCATTTTCTTAAATTTACCAAGGCTTGATTTGTGACCCAAGATATGATCTATCCTGGAGAATGTTCCATGAGCACTTGAGAAGAAAGTGTATTCTGTTGTTTTTGGATGGAATTTCCTATAAATATCAATTAAGTCTATCTTTTTTAATGTATCAATTAAAGCTTGTGTTCCCTTATTTATTTTCATTTTGGATGATCTATCCATTAGTGAAAGTGGGGTGTTAAATTCCCCTAGTATGATTGTGTTACTGCCAATGTTCCCTTTTATGGCTGTTAGTATTTGCCTTATGTATTGAGGTGCTCCTATATTGGGCACATAAATATTTATAATTGTTATATCTTCTTCTTGGATTCATCCCTTGATCATTATGCAGTGTCCTTCTTTGTCTGTTGCAATAGCCTTTGTTTTAAAGTCTATTTTGTCTGATATGAGAATTGCTACTCCAGCTTTCTTTTGATTTCCACTTGCATGGAATATCTTTTTCCATCCACTCACTTTCAGTCTGTATGTGTCCCTAGCTCTGAAGTGGGTCTGTTGTAGACAGCATTTATATGGGTCTTGTTTTTGTATCCATTCAACCAGTCTATGTATTTTGGTTGGAGCATTTGATCCATTTACATTTAAGGTAATTATCAATATGTATGTTCCTATTACCATTTTCTTAATTGTTTTGGGTTTGTTATTGTAGGTCTTTCCCTTCTCTTGTGTTTTCTGCCTAGAGAAGTTCCTTTAGCAGTTGTAAAGCTGGTTTGGTGGTGCTGAATTCGCTTAGCTTTTGCTTGTCTGTAAAGGTTTTAATTTCTCCATCAAATCTGAATGAGATTCTCGCTGGGTAATGTTGGTGGTAGGTTTTTCCCTTTCAGTACTTTAAATATGTCCTGCCACTCCCTTCTGGCTTGCAGAGTTTCTGCTGAAAGATCAGCTGTTAACCTTATGGGGATTCCCTTTTATGTTATTTGTTGTTTTTCACTTGCTGCTTTTAATATTTTTTCTTTGTATTTAATTTTTGATAGTTTTATTAAAATGTGTCTTGGCATGTTTCTCCTTGGATTTATTCTGTATGGGACTCTCTGTGCTTCTTGGACTTGATTACCTATTTCCTTTCCCATATTAGAGAAGTTTTCAACTATAATCTCTTCAAATATTTTCTCAGTCCTTTTCTTTTTCTCTTCTTTTTCTGGTACCCCTATAATTCGAATTTTGTGCCTTTAATGTTGGCCCAGATGTCTCTGAGACTCTCCTCAATACTTTTGATTCTTTTTTTCTTTATTCTGCTCTGCAGTAGTTATTTCCACTCTTTTATCTTCCAGGTCACTCATCCATTCTTCTTTCTCAGTTATTCTGTTATTGATCCTTTCTAAGGAATTTTTAATTTCATTTATTGTGTTGTTCATCATTGTTTGTTTGCTCTTTAGTTCTTCTAGGTCCTTGTTAAACGTTTCTTGTATTTTCTCCATTCTATTTACAAGATTTTGGATCATCTTTAGTATCATTATTCTGAATTCTTTTTCAGGTAGACTGCCTATTTCCTCCTCATTTGTTAGGTCTGGTGGGTTTTTTCCTTGCTCCTTCATCTTCTGTGTGTTTCTCTGTCTTCTCATTTTGCTTAACGTACTGTGTTTAGGGTCTCCTTTTTGCAGGCTGCCAGTTTGTAGCTCCCGTTGTTTTTGGTGTCTGCCCCCAGTGGCTAAGGTTGGTTCAGTGGGTTGTGCAGTTTTCCTGGTGGAGGGGACTAGTGCCTGTGTTCTGGTGGATGAGGCTGAGTCTTGTCTTTCTGGTGGGCAGGTCCACTTCTGGTGGTGTGTTTTGGGGTTTCTGTGATCTTATTATGATTTTAGGCAGCCTCTCTGCTAATGGGTCAGGTTGTGTTCCTGTCTTGCTAGTTGTTTGGCATAGGATGTCCAGCACTGTAGCTTTCTGGTCATTGACTGGAGCTGGTTCTTGGCATTGAGATGGAGATATCTGTGAGATTTTCATCATTTGATATTACGTGGAGCTGGGAGGTCTCTGGTGGACCAATGTCCTGAACTTGGCTCTCCCACCTCAGGAGCAAAACCCTGATGGCTAACTGGAGCACCAAAAGCCTGTCATCCACACAGCTAGAATAAAAGGAGAAAAAAAAAAAAAAAGAAACAAAGATAAAATAAAATAAAATGATGTAAAGTTATTAAAATAAAAAATAATTATTAATAAAAGGTTAAATGTAATAAAATAAAAAAGAAAGAAAGAAATAAGAGAACAACCAAACCAAAAAACAAATCCATCAATGATAGCAAGCACTAAAAACTATACTAAAAGAAAGAAAAAAAAGAAAAAAAACTTACAGAACCCTAAGACAAATGTTAAAAGCAAAGCTATACAGACAAAATCACACACAGAAGCATACACATACACACTCACAAAAAGAGATAAAGGAAAAATGTATATATATATATATCATTGCTCCCAAAATACACCTCCTCAATTTGGGATGATCCATTGTCTATTCAGGTATTCCATAGATACTGGGTACATCAAGTTGATTGTGGAGATTTAATCTGCTGCTCCTGAGGCTGCTGGGAGAAATTTCCTTTCTCTTCTTTGTTCGCACAGCTCCCGGGGTTCAGCTTTGGATTTGGCCCCGCCTCTGTGGGTAGGTTGACTGAGGACATCTGTTCTTCATTCAAACAGGACGGGATTAAAGGAGCAGCTGATTTGGGGTCTCTGGCTCACTTAGGGCAGGGGGAGGGAGGGGTACGGAGTACAGGGTGAACCTACGGCGGCAGAGGCTAGTGTGACATTGCAACACCCTGAGGCGTGCCGTGTGTTCTTCTGGGGAAGTTGTCTCTGGATCACGGGACCCTGGCAGCGGCGGGCTGCACAGGCTCCCGGGAGGGGATGTGTGGCGAGTGACCTGTGCTTGCACACAGGTTTCTTGGTTGCTGCAGCAGCAACCTTAGCATCCCATGCCCGTCTCTGGGGTCCACGCTCATAACCACGGCTCATGCCTATCTCTGGAACTCCTTTAAGCAGCACTCTTCTCTCCCTGGGATCCGACTGAAGCCTGAGCCTCAGCTCCCAGCCCCTGCCCACCCCAGTGGGTGAGCAGACAAGCCTCTTGGGCTGATCCTCTATGCAGGAATCTCTCCGCTTTGCCCTCTGCTCCCCTGTTGCTGTGCTCTCCTCCGTGGCTCCGAAGCTTTCTCCCCCCTGCCACCCCGCCACCCACAGTCTCCGCCAGCGAAGGGGTTTCCTAGTGGGTGGAAACCTTTCCTAGTTTGCAGCTCCCTCCCACTGGTGCAGGTCCTGTCCCTATTCTTTTGTCTCTGTTTTTTTTCTTTTATCCTACCCAGGTACGTGGGGAGTATTTTGCCTTTTGGGAGGTCTGATGTCTTCTGCCAGTGTTCAGTCGGTGTTCTGTAGGAGTTGTTCCACACATAGATGTATTTCTGATGTATTTATGGGGAGTAAGGTGATCTCCACGTCTTACTCTTCTGCCATCTTGAAGCTCCTTCCCAGGACTGAATTCTTGATCTTGCCCCTTCCCCACCAAATATTTTCTTTTCCCAGTCTTTCTGATCTCATTAAATGTTACCACCACATAGCCAATTTCTTAAACCAAACTCCTAAGAATCACCTTTGATTTCTGTACTTCCCTCAGCAACCACATCAGCATATATAATTGGTTTTACCTCCAAAATATATCTTAAATTTGTCCTCCTATTACTATCTCCATGGTCACAGTTTTGTTCAATCCAACATCATCATACACACATTGCATTATGCCACAGTTTCCTAATTACCCTGCCCATTTCTGTTCATGTACCAATAACCCCTTCACCTATATTCCAGATAGCTGCTGGAATTACCTTTTCATAGTCAAAATATTATCATGTTGTTATCCAACATAAGATTCCTACCTTTTTTGTAGCCTAAAAGTTGCACTCATACAAAACTTATAGATCCTTGACTATCTCTCCTCCTTTATCTTCATCACTCTCCTTACATTCACTGTGTTCTAACCTCACTGGCCCACTGAGGGTTTATAGGTCATTTGAGATCCTTCCTGTGTCAGGTCTTTCAGGCACAGTTTCCCGTGACTGAAATAATACTCATTTGCCAATTTCCTCTTACTCTTCAGGACTGTGTATAACCCTTCCATAGAAAGGATTTACCTACAACTCTATATAAAGTAGTCCATGCTCCCCCTTCTCCTTTGTTTCCTATTTTAGCACTCTTCTAATTGTCTTCTTGGCACTTCATACAACTTATCATTCTCATATTGTTGTCTCTTGTTTGCTTCCTGTCTCTCTCACTTAAATATAAGTTCCTAAAGGACAGGGCCGTCTGTCTTGTATCCTGTTAAATATGCTGTGCCTAATACACAATAAACTCTAAATGATTTATGTATTGAACACATAAGTAAATAAATGAAGACTAAATTGTTTCTGAACTATATTATTTTGTTAACTTCTCATTTAAATTTTAAAATAAAATGTCTTATTTCCTTCCAGAAATACATTTTTAACCCTTAATCATATCTCTTCAAAAGATTTCATTATAATTGTACTCAATTTTCTTTTCTTTTTTCCTCTCTTTTCTCCTTCCTCTTTATTTTATTTATTGGTTATTCCACTAGTTCTCTTGCACAGAACCACCAAACTGTTTCATTGACTTGGTTTCCCTCTTATGATCTAGTTGCATCAACTTAAACTGATTGTGATGGTTCCTTGGCTGGTTATGCCTGGATTGGCCCATGGTGATGCCTCTCAAGCAGTGATGGAATGGAAGTCAATGAAGATAAATAAATGAATTTGTTTTTCAGTGAGTCAAATGAACTGTAAATCAAATGAATTGTAAATCAGGGAACTCTCTTTCAAGTCATGTGGAGAAAGCTCCCTGTTTTGCAGGTGCAAGTGAACACAGGCTGTCCTCAGCCCAACACTACAGAAAGTGCTTGTGCTGCCTCTACTATCCGGAACAATAATATTAGTTTTTTTCTAAAACTAAGCTCCATGCATTGACCAGAGCAGTCCCCTACCCGTGTTGAGAGGATACTCCTAGGTTTGTGTTCTCTGTCACACTCATTGGCCTCCCCCTAGACTTGAAAGAAAGGCAGAGTATATTTCCAAATTGCCTAGTTCTTAATCTTCTCTACTATCTTGTTTAATCACACTGTTTAAGCAATTATACACCCTTCAGTTACCTTCTAAATTAAGCCTGGATATCCAGATATTCCAGGGCTTCTTCCGTGAAAAGCAACAACAATCTCAGCAGGAAATTGGGAGAAAAAGGGTCAAGAACAGATTTTTAAGCCCCCATTTCCCATCTGTGTTTTATTTTGAAAGCCTGGATTGAATCAATAAAAGAGTAAAGGTCCCTATATGATGAGAAGCCCAAGCAAAGATCAAGAAAACAGCATAAAATTTGACTCAGGTGTGTAAAAAAATCTAGGTGTGGGCTGGAGGTGAGGGTAGTTGAGAGGGGTTAGCATGAAGAATTAGCTAGAAAATTTAATCACTTTCCAGATGTTTTTGACAGTGAAAAAAAAATAGTTCAAAATTATGTAAATTAATTTCAAATTCAAACAAGGTTTAAAATTTTTAAATTTTTTGCAATGCCTCTTATAATGTATTATACTGTATTATAATGCATAATGTATATGAGATTAATATGCTATAACTATGTTGTGATCAAACATTTTGGTATTGGCTATATTGACTGGCTGGTGGTATGCCTCAGATGGTCACCTTAAGCAGATATCAATAAAAATATGTTGGAGAATTTATAGAGAACTCACCAACTGTGATTTATACTGGACCTCAGAGAACTAGTCTGATGTTTATCTTGATGTTTGTTCAGTGGCAGTAGCTATCAATAGCTGTACCATAACACAATTTATGCATTTAAAAAATGTGGTTAAAGGAACTAGCACAGTTCAACTTATACTTCCCTGCCATTTTTTTTGGTGTGATTACTTCCTGCTTGATCTACTGCAATTTTAATACTTAGTACAAAACATGGGACATAGAAAGCACTCAATGAGTAGTTGTTGAATGATTGAGCTATGTTCTAGAATGGAGAATTTAGTGTTTGGGTTGATCCTTTTTGTATCATATTTATTCATGATAAAATGTAGCAGTCAGAAACAAAACTATAATAATGTTCAAAAATAGTTTTCTAAAATGTTTTATAAAAGTATATAAAATATATAGTAAAAGAATTACTGGGAGGAACAACAGAAATATAGATAATAAGTCAAAAATAAAAATCCCAAGGGTTAGAAAGGCACCTGAAAGAATAAAACTCAGGAGAAAGAAAATATATTTTAAAAAGGAAAGTGTGAGCAATAGAAGTGTTAGCATATTTTCCCCTTCTGTACAAAATGTCTTCCTATGCAGTTCTTCTCATTAAACAAAACTCATCAAAGGAATGTGTCCTGATAATATAACTTGGTATGAGTTGCCACAGTCTGAGAGACCATTGTTCTCCTTTTTCTCTTACTGTTAAACTAACCCTGAAATAATTTAAAAGAAGACTAGAAACTAGGAGGCCTGTCTAGACAGGGGTTTTTAATTTTTCTGAAGCTTGATTACTATTAGAACAAGTTCCTTTTTGGATATGCTTCTTAAGAACAAAAAAGTTGTCTCTGGGAGCACTGGCAAGTCCATCCTTTTTGTATCTTGATAAATGCTTTTACTGACTCTTGAACTTTATAACACAACTCACCAATAAATTTTGATGAGGGGGTACAGACTACATGGGTGGCAAAGGATGACACATTCATCTCCAGTTTGTTTCTTTTTAGAGAAGATGATTTTTGTTGGCTGAATTTCTGCTGAGTAGAGTAATTTCTGGCCTAAAATGCAATGCTTTAGAAGTTTTTCAAGCATTTGGAAAGGGCTCAAAAGCTGGTATGTTATCTTAAATGTTATTTTGATGGCATAATGGTATTTAGATTGATGTGAAAATGCCTCCTCCTATACCCTTTGTGGGAAGACACTACGGGAATGTGTATTTGGAATCATCTCATGATCTTTTTCACGCTTATAGTGATAGGGTGCTTTAAGGTGATGAACTCAATTGAACTTTAATTAATCTGAGAAAGTAGAAACCCCCCTGCCTAGAAATGGACACGATCAAATATGTTTTAGACATGGAGTCTAAGCCAGAGAATTCCAGAACAGAAGAGTTAATAAACTGAGACTTCCAGATATTGGCATATATGTGGTTGGAAACATTTAACTCTTGCTAAGGCAAAGAAACAAATATATTGTTTCTTATGGTGTCACCAGGTAAAAGATGGCTCGATTTAAAAAGAAAATCTAAATGACAATCATAATAACTAAGGTGTGTTGAATACTTATTAACATGCCCAGCCAGCGCCGTGGTCGGCACTTCACAAACAATAGGTCATTTAATTGTCTCCAAAAACTAATGAGCCAGAAACTATATTATCCCTACTTTAAAGTTGAGAAAGCTGAAGCTCAGAGAGTTTTAACGGCTTATCCAAGATGACATAGATATAGAAATAATGGAGCTGGGATTTGATCCCATGACTCTCTGACTCTAACATGCTTACTCTCTATTGTCTCAATAATATGGATGCATTAATTTGTATAAGATCCAAACATCTGCCTATTCTTCTAAACTGAATTGTCTTCTGATGTCGACAAAGAACAGCATTTTTGAATCTAGAACAAAAAGCTGCCTTTTCATTTTGGCTTAACTATGGGTTGTAAAATTTTAATTACCTTTTGTTTAGAAAGTGCTACAGAACCTGAACTTGTAGTCAGTGCTGGAAGTAGGCACACCAAGGGGTTGATGATTTCCCTAGTGAATTTGAGTATCATTTATGGAAATGTAATTACAGTGGAATCCTGTTGTAATGATCAATTTGAGCAAGCCCCATTTGATCATTACATCCAAATGATCACCACATACAGACCATAAAACAGTGAGCCTCTCAAACCAGTCAGGCTCAACTGTAAAATATCCATCTTACAAAAACAGTATTATTATCACTATGTACTTCAGAACCAGCAGAGTTCAGTCGAATTATTGGCTCTAATTAGCCCTTCTAAAGTCTATACCATTCTTTAGCTAAATCGTAATGGCTCATATGAAAGGTTCGAAATTCATCTAAGTCAACAAGTATTTATTATGTACCTGCTGTGTACTCTGAATGGGGCCAGGCACTGAGGAGAATATAAAATACATAGGAAGGCAGTTGCCTTCTTTTTGAAGCTCGCTATCCACTTTAGGAAACAAGTTGCGTAAACTGCTTGAACAACCCGGCCTAAAATGAGAGCCCCCAAACCCCCATATTATAATATTGGTCAGTTTCAGAGATGAAAACTTTGGCTCCAGTAAAAAATAGGTTAGGAGCATATTCTTTTGTCGCAAAACTGACTGCAAAAGAAAACGGGATAGGAAATGAAAATAAATAGTTCCTGCAGAGGCAGTACCTGAAGTCAGAGACAGCAAAAGGGGTTCATCTCATATTCCAATTTCAATGAATTGGTTCTTAAGTCAGGGAGAGCGATGAGATTTTTCCCTCTCATATTAATATCAAAAAATTGTTAATGGCTGACTGCATTGCCGGGCTGAAAAAGATTTTTAGACCAAATTGAGACTCAAGGGAAAGAGTGATATTGCTGGTGAGTTAACTCTTGGCAGGGGGTGGAAGCCACAGGTGAAATACTGAGACAGTGTTCTCTCTTGGACTTCTTTAATTTCAAGATCTCTGAATTGGGACGCCTACCTTCTAACTACACTCCTAGAATCATAGCACAGAAAATACTTTGTGGATGATGCACACAGTAGACTGTGATCTTTCCTGCCCATTCTACTTCCCTTTTCCTTTTCACTCTCTTATACCCTCACACTCTACTTAATATTAACAGAACCCAAATTGTTACTTTGTCCAAATCAATAATCCCCATCTGACCATTCTTGTTTCGTACTCAAACCAGATACTGTAATCAAACACTTTAACGTTGCTCTAACACCCTCCATTCTAAACCCCTGACATTCAACATTTTTCTCGAAGTATGTTGTTCAAACCAGTACACAACTGGAGCCAAGCAGAAAACCTCACCTTTCTACTCAGGCAGATATGTTCTCCTTTGACTTCAAGGAAGTCACAATTTATGCAAGCAATGGTATATGTCTATTTAAACTGTTATCTAACCCGGTAACTGCATGTTTCTAAACACCAACTATTCCTTAGGGCAGACGGCAGTTGCCTTGTATTTTGATTGTCTCCAATACCCTCTTTATGTATTTATTTTTTTCTCTCCAGAGAATCCACTCCAGAATGTTCCCTGCTGATTCTCCAATATAGTATATTCCTGTACTTTAGCCCAAATTCACATACATCATATTTTATCACATAAGATACATTCTGTGAAGCGTTTTCTGACCTCTCAATCCCTTGTATAATATAACCATTATGTTTTGAAATGTGCTAATATAGCATCAGTACAAAATATTATAGTATCTTTTCGAGTCTATCTTTCTCATATAGCTCTGGGCCATGTCTTTTCATTTCTGGGAACTTATCACCTGGCAAAGTTCCAGACACATAGTAATTTTCCCAAGATACTTTTCTCAAGCTCTTTGGGAATTTTAAGAAAGCAGCCATAGCCAAACAGAGTCTTGGGTGTCATCGTTTCTGTGGGTTTTTTTAACACATACTTTTGAGAAAAGAAATATGGTGCAGAAAAAATAAATCATGGATTAAACTAATATCTCCTATTGAGAGTGCTTACCTTGAAAGCCAAGCACTGACACATGACTTGCATATCAGTCCTCTCCATTTCTACAATGATCAGGGATAGTAGCTTCCCACCTCCCCCCATCCACCTCCCTGCCCAGAACTCTCTGAAAAGGATTAAGTCATACATGAGGACTAATTTTGAACTGAACCACAATGGAACAATAGTAATGACTACATTCATCCCAGCAATTTTCAGGGTTATAATGTTTCCTGATCATAGTCTTAGTGTTTTCAGAATTTGGGGGCCGTTCTATTCAGACCCACAGCTCTGTAGAGTAAAACTCATAAATGTAGCATGTAGTAGAGAATTGTTCTGAGGGCAGGGAGGTAGTAAGGCAGGATTTAAAATGAAGAAAAAGCTTGTTAACATTCACAGGGAGGGAGACAGCCATTTTTAAAAATAAATTGTCAGTGAAAAAGAGATCGGTAAATTTCAGACAGACAAGAGAACAGAGGAGACTAAGATTGCAGCAGTGAAGATAAACATGTATCATCTTGGCAGCCCTGTAGGTTGGGAGGGACAGCTCAGATAGCCTGAACCAAAACTAGCATTTATAAAAGTGCATTTTGTGATTGCACTTCTTGTCTTAGAAGCCTTAAGACCGAAAAAAAAGAAAAAAGAAAGAGAGAGAGAGAGAGAGAGAGAGAGAGAGACAAGGAAATGGGGATCAGTTGAAACGAAGACTTCCTCCAATGTTAATAGTAACTACAGTAAAAACAACAGATTCCGTTTTTGCCTATGACTTTTCCCATATATGCTTTTTGGAAACACAGAAAGGTTTTTTTTTTTTTTTTTTTCCATTTTTACAGATCCTGGAATGCAAATTAATCCTTGAGTTTCCTTCATTTTTGCCGATTTTCTATTAGTGATTAGACCTGAGGGTTAAGGCTGCAAACTTCTTGAATGGTGACTTTGGTCCTGAACAATTAAAAGGAGCACCACGATGTGGGCACATTTAGGAAACGAACTGCTTTGAGCTCAGTTTCAAGGGGACAAGAGAAAGACCCTGTCAGCTTCCCCATCATCTAGCCCATCGCTGTGGTAGGACAGCCAGCTTGAGACAGAACCCAGTCAAGAATAAGGGCTGGGCAATTAATTGATATATCCTCCCTGTTGTACTTGCTAACAACCTAAGAACAGCAGTTGGAGGTTGTCTCATCTATTGCACACCTGGAAAACATTTGATTCTAACATGATTTCCCAGTTCAGTGATTAGTGAGTGAATTTTCAGAATTAAACGGACCTAGAAATAGAAGCCACAAGTTGGGTCAGGTTGGTAGAAGTTGAAATGATCAAGTGGCAGGAAAGGTTTGCTTTAGGAGAATAAGCAGGAAAATAGGATGGCCGTGTTGGGGGATTTCTTGAGCACATGTTTTGCCTTCCACTGCATATTCCCTGCCTACCATATACAGCAAAAAGCAGGTTGAATGAGACACCTCAAATGGGAATCATGGATTTGCCATGACTTCTGACCTTGGCCAATTTTTGAACTTCTGAATAATAAAAATGTGTCCACTAGTACTTTCCTAACAGAGTTGTGAGGACTGAATAAGACGGTGTATGCAGTATGCCCAGTACAGAGCCTGGCATATATGGGGCCATCCACCCATGCTGTTTTCTTCCTTCTCTTCATTTTCCCCCATTGTTATAAAGTTATGTAGAATTAATCTTGAATATACTTGTGAGTTTGGTTCAAGTTCCCAGAGCTTTTAAGTCAGGGATCAAGAAATCCTGGGAGGCCAGGACCTTCTCCCTTGCCACCATTTGCATTGCAGGGCTTGATCCTTTCAGTCTATCTCCCAGTGCAGTATGTTTCCAAAGTAGGTTGTTTATTTCCTTCTCTGGGTTTTCATTAGAGCCAGAAGATAAGAGCCCTAAATTTGTGGAAGCACCTGTGAGACTAAGACCAGGCATGTGACTTCTACAGGCGGTGGCTCCTCCTTGAGTGAACCAACTTAGCTTTAAGCAGAGTTATTATGTGTGTCATTTGGTGCCATTACTATGCCCAAGATGAATATGAGATATCAACCTCAGTTTGTGAAATGCAGACACTGATGGATGACAAAGATTAATTCAATTACAATTAGGACAAAACAAACATCTTTTTGAAATGGAACACATAGTGGGAAGGGAGAGGGGAAACTTCTATCCTGTTGTACTGATAGGTTTCCTTTTCTAAATGAGCATGGTAGCAGACAGGTTATACAGAAATGCCTCTGGCAGTAGAGATGACAGAGACATTAGCAGCATTTGGGGAAGAAAACAAATTGGCATCATCAAAGTACAGCATGCACCTTGTAAATTTATTCCTTTATTATTTCTTTTACAACTTGCATAGCATACATATGTATCTGTAATAGCTGCTGAGTGCAGTGATAGTACCATATGGCATGTTCAAAACCACATATAGGTGTATAGTTCAGTGCACTCATTATGGCATTAAGAATTGCCTTTTAAAGTAGAGAGTTTGCCATGGTGAAAATCAATAAAGAGAAGAGGTAGTATGAATTTTAGAGTGACTCTGACCTGGGCTCAAATTCTGCCTCTACTTCACAGTAAGTGTGTCTTTTCCAAGTTTCAATTTCCTCATTGGAAATGAGAGTATTAATATCTACCATGAAATATAGTTACCCTTAAAGAACTCTAGTGAACACTGGAAGTCTTGTTTGCTCCTAGTTACTTGCTACTCTCTTTACAGACTGAGATGGGATCCTGATCATCCTTCCCTAAGCCCACCAGGGAATTCAGTACCCCTTAATAAGAGAAGTTTTCCAGAACTACTCTGAATTATAAATACCTCTTGATCTTGCCATCTCCCCCAACTAGACTAGGAATTTTTTGAGAGAAAGACCCAATCTATCTTTTCTATAAATATAAATCAGTGCATAAATACCTTAAGTAAACTGTCAAAAATGAGGGACCTCTCACTCCCTATCAAACATTACCAATTCCTTGACATTCCGTTATAAGAGATAACTGACATATTATCTTCCAAATCACTTCTCCAGTGAGCCGTCAGGGAGAATCATCACCAGTATAACTTTAGCTGACCTTCATGCTTAATTCACCCTCAGATAGATGGACCTAATATGAAATAGGTTATCATGTTTATTTCGAATATAGAAACAAGATTAGAATCCCGAACTGGAGAGTTCCAGCATTTTCATAAATAACTGCTTTTTTCCCAAAATTATGTTAGTCATATTTACATATAAATATTAGTATACCTTTATGCATAAAATATCTATATAAAGGCAAGTGTGATGTACTGAGATTAGAAAAAGACAAATAATTTTTCATTTTAAAATTTTTCTCCAAAGACCTATAGAAAACTAGATCCATAAACATAAAATGTGGGAAAAGAATCCAAAAGGAGTTATACACTCTGAGACAGGGAATAAACAAGTGACCAGATGGCTGTTAGCAAAATTTGACTTGGACCTGAAGGCAAAGGTCACTGAAAAATTTCAAGCTTATAAAGACATTAAAAGATTGTATATGTGTGTATGTATATATACATATATATTAAATATATGTGTATGTATATACAATATATAGATTATATGCATAGATTTTAATGTTAATCTATATTATGTTTATAATATATATGATATAATGTGTGTCTGCATACACAGACACACACATACACACATATACACATATGGTAGGGTTCTAAAATTTGTAACCAGGCAGTTATCGTCCCAGGAGATCATATTCCATTCATGACACAAATCTCTTCCCTAGTAACAACAGTACAGTATATAAAAGTAGACAGTGGGAACAGAGGTGCTTTTTTTCAATGAAATTACATTTTTTCCTAGCTTAGATTATTTTCAAAGGGCTGATGAAGATGTATTCTTAGGAAAACAAAAGAGGATAAACCAAAAAAAAGATCATAAAATTTCAGGACAAAAAGAGCTGCTCAAAATAACTTTTCTCACCAAACTCTGCACCACTTAGCTGTGTTTTGTCCCACATGACTAGTAGTTTTCCACTCTCGGCCTCCCCTACATCTTAGAGAATTCAGAGGCTAAGAGGACAGTGTGCAAAGGTTGTTCTTGTCCCTGCTGACTGCCCTTTTGGTGGCCGCCTGTATCAGTACCCACTGTGCCGAGAATGAATGGCACCAATTACATCGTGCATCCCATTTTTTTCCTCTTAGACTTGTGTTGTTCAGATGCACTGAACCCATAAAATGTCATGAGGTAAAAGCTACTCTCCTGACCTGTAAAAATAAATGTTACTCTCTGAGATACTGGGGAAGGGTTGTACCCAGGAGAATGTGCTGCCCTCCCTCCCTGCAGTGCATGTATCACTGTGATGCTCACAAAGTAACGATGCTTTCTCTTCCTAACGAAGAATATGTGAAGTAGTCATTTTACTCACAACAAGGTCAGAGAACAAAGCACTCTGAAACCAAATGAGGAAATTGGGGTGTGAAGATAATGATTTTGGAATATACCTAGAAATATGTTAACCAGTCAAGACAGCATTTATTTTAAAGTGTGGCATTATAATTGGTATGGGAATTTTTTCTGAGTATTTTTTGTCACTTTCTGAGAGATCTATTATGATATGTAGTGCTGAAGGGAACATGTTGACATGTCTGAGAGCTAAAACAAATGTGAAGAATGAAGGTGAAAATAGCCAGCTGTGAAGAAAGCATTAAAAAGCGCTGGGTGGCACTCAAAGTTGTACATCTAGAATTCAGAGGTTTGTAAGGAGAAGGCAATAACATGGCACTGGTAGCCAACTTTCCTGAGAAGGAATTAAGAAAGACACACCATTTGCTACTACAGACTAAGCGATCTACACGTGTGCTCCTCCAGTGCCGATAGGGATGCACATGACAAAGATGCAGCTGCACCTCCCTTTGCATAGTGCATTCCTGAAAAGCTCTGTGCAAATCAAATACCATCATAAAACCAGAAATGATTCATCTTTTCTGACTGATCTTCAATAGGAATGGCTCTTCACATTTAACCTTTAAGATCCTCTGTCTGAACCACAGGGGCTTCAACTTCCTTTCTGATGCCCGTGATTCCTAAATATTAGCTCTTAATGAAGTTTTCACCAAGCTGTGGTGAAATCAGAAAAGCAAAGGAAAAGAACTCAATTTTTGGAAGAAAAAAATATTCAAATTACATGGCTCTGTTTTATTCTGAGATTATGTTTTTCCTTACTGTTTGATATTTAAAACACAAGACTTTTTTAATGAAATAGTGCTGATAATAGATGTACATTTTAGTGTGTTGCTTACAATTTTACTAGTTTGTGAAATCTAAAACTACTGGGGCAACAGTATACAGCCACCCAAACCATCTCAATTTGTCATCAAAAGTTGATGCATTTTTTAAACACTTAAATAAATGTAAAACTTTCTTTATAAAGACAATATGCCATGCCTCATCTTGTAAGCCGTAGAAGTGTCTTCTAGCTTTCCTGGTTTTCAGCCGCGGATACTACATATTCCTTTTCCTTTTAGGAAACTCATCAGACTGGTGACATGAACAATAATAAGATCTGTACACTTGAAACATAGTAATTCACCATCTAGAAGTTCACATTTTACAGGTTTTATTAGTCAATGCTCTTAGCAACAAGAAACAGAATTAAGTATTCCCTACCCTTTAAGATTGTTTATGAAAATTAAGTAAATAATGCATGTAAAACACCTAGTCAAGATGAAAAATGCTTTGCGATACCACTTCCCTGAAGAGTTATTTGGTGGTGAAAAATGTTGGTTATCTTAGCACAGCCATACAGATTGCAAGCAAAACTATAGTAGACTTCTAAAAAAAGAATGTATGGGGTAGCTGTGTACTCTGATCTGCTGTGCTGAGTCTGAGCTGGCAGAGCTCTGACACAGGCTGTTGAGTGCTTTTGTTCTCAATCATTCCCATTTCCCCAGCTCCCCACCAAAGGAGAGATCCTATTCAACACCCTATACAATAATGCACATTTTAGTTGGAATGACAGATATTAATCAATCACTGAAATATATCATTGTAAACACTGACAAATGCCATGGCAGGAAAAGTGCATGGTAAAATAGGAATGTGTTACCAAGGGCCCTGGTGTGGGCCAGCAATTTCCCTGAGGAAGTGTCATTTGAACTCAGATTAATAGGACAATGATAAGTTAATGAATTATTCCTTGTGAGGGAAATGGTCGGGATTGGGAGTCAGGAGGGAGTAGGGTGAATTAAAGTGAGTTAGAATATGGAGGACAGTGTCATGGCAAAGAAAAAGGCATTGTCTCCAGCAATATGGTGGGACAAACTGATCTGAACAGACCCCGCTCACCCAAAAAATATATAAATGCTTAACATTTAATAAAAGGTGATTTTAACTATATTACCAATTTCAAAAGGAAGCAAAAGAAATTTCCATAAGTCAGAATGAAAGAGAAAAAGGAAAGCTAGCGTGGTTAAGTCTTACACTGCAGGGATCCATCAGGGTTACAGACTAGATGTTGACCATCTGGGTGGGAGCTAATGTTCTAAAGCTCATGTACAGACAAGACACATGCCCATGGGCTGCGTGAGGTGTGAGATAGGACCACACTCTCTGCAGGAGGCCCAGGGGCTCAATGTTTTCTCATCCTCAAAGATTTGATATATACCCACTCACTGATCTATAGAAATATCTGTCAAACTTTCCACTTAAATCAGGCTCCATGTGGAAAAATAAAGACTGCAGACCTGCTCCAGGTCAAAATGTGAGATAGCTGTGAACACTACCTAAGCGATGTGGAAATATTCAGCAAAGAAAGGAAAACAAGAAGTTCTTCAGTGGACAATAGACAGCCCTGAGGCTTCCAGCAGGAGAATACTCCATCACACTGTGTAAGAAAATATTAACAATCTAGGGTGTACGAATACCTCAAATTTTTTTAAAAAATTAAAATTACACTGAAGATGAATTCCTAGTTAAAAATGAAAAGTTGTATCATAAAATAAACCACCATGGGGGAAAGTCAGAAGAAACAGCTTTTCCATGAAGTGAAAGGAGCTTAAGTTTCAAGGCTCCTTAGTTGCATAAACCTCTTCAAAGTTTGTGGGAGAAGCCTTGGTAATATGTTCTCATGGCTATATTTGTCTTCATAAAGTTTTAAAGTAAGATTTCTTGGGAACTCCCTGGTGGTCCAGTGGTTGGGACTCCACACTCCCACTGCAGGGGGCACAGGTTCTATCCCTGGTTGGAGTACTAAGATCCTGCAAGCAGCGTGGCCAAAAAAATAAAATAAAAATAAAGTATGCTTTCTTAAGGGCAATCAATTTATACTATTGTCTATTTTCACTTCAATTTCCCTGTCATCACAGTTCTTCTTGTATTGAATGGTGGTAGAATGACCTGAATACTTTTTGTATTCACCTAAGAGAAGATTGCATTTACTGGGATATCCTCATGTAGTTCCCAGTCACTTTCTTGTCTAGGTAAGTTATTACTAACTGACTCAATGTAAGAATGTCTTCCAGACATACTCCTATGGCCCACTGGACCAATTCACTTCTTGTTGTGACTTTAAGGTGCTAGAACAGAGCTTGTATTGCAGAGTTTGTCTTTCTGTGAAAGCAGGCACCACAGGTATGTGGGTAGCAGAAAAGAAAAGGGGGTTGTGGAGCAAAGTGTTAACAATTGACAAGACTGAGTTCATTGTACTATTCTTGCAACATATTCTAGGAAATAAAGATACAAACTTAGGAAAAGATACAAACTTGGGAAATACAGAATGCAAAAAGAAAAAAATATATATAATTTGTTTATCATTTTTAAAAAACTTTCACTTTTATATCTAAATTTGTATTAGTAATTTTGTATTTTTAACTTATAGAAGGCCTTAAAAACTATACAAATGTCAAGTCCCACCAAACCTAGATCAACCACTGGTCAGAGCAAATAAAAAGATTTTAAAGCCAAAGGAATAGAAATAACCCTCTACATACCCAAGAAAAAAAAATAATTTGAAGGATACAAAATAGGTATGTTTAACATGATTAAAGATATTTTTAAGAAAATTAAATTTTAAAGAGAAAATATACTATATGAAAAGCTATAAGATATGTTGTGAAAAAAGCAAGCAGAATTCTGAAAATAAGAAAATATACTCATGGACATTTAAAAGCAAATGGTCAGGTATACAGACATCTTTGAATATAAAATTAATTAACAAAAAAATAAATATTAGAATATAACTCAGAAACTAACACAGACAAATGAAGAGGTAAAAAGTTTGAACAGGATATCAAGATACATATATCATTGAATGAAAGGTCAAAATATGTATTTAATAAAGTTCCATTCCAGAAGAGGATAATAAAGAAAATGAAGAGAAAGACTATTCAAAGGAGGAATAGTTAAGGATTTTTTAGAATTGACAATGAGTCTTCACATTGAAGATACACACTGAATCAATGAAAAGTCAGATATATCATGCTAAAATAACAGAAGCTCGTGAACAAAGAGACTATATTAAAAATAACTAGAGAGAAAAATGGTTTATTGCCAAAATAATAAGAATTAGACTGATGGCAGACTTCTCATCAGCAATAATACATGCCACATGACAGCCAGAGTAAATGAACTGATAGCATAGAATTCTATAAAGAAATCTTTAAATTGAGAGGAAATGAAGATTTTTGCAAGAAAAAAAAAACTAATTTTTTTTACTCTTCACAGGCCCTTAATGAAAAACTACTCTAGAAGAAATATGCTGCATACAAGAAATAATGATGAGCATTAGAAAACATATACATATTAGTGAATCTAAATAAACACTCTATAAATTCATAATCATAATTAACAGTTTGGGAAAGGTATAACAGAAGGTGGAAATAAATTGCTAATATATGAGGAAGAGCTTTTTACTATTTGTAAAGATAGAGATATTCATTTAGTTTTCATTAACCTAGGTAAAAATGCTAATTTAAAAAGTAAATCTTAAATAATGAGTTTAAAACTTCAAACCAAATAGAAGAAAAATTGAGGTGAGTGATTAAGAGAATTTTATTTTCCTAGTAGAAGACAGGAAAGGAGGGGAAAAAAAGGAAAAAAAATAAATAAATAGAAAATACAAATTAAAATGACAGTAATACTTCTAAATATATCAAGAATTACAACAATAGAAATGATTGTATGTACCTATCTAAAAAATAGGGATTCTATAATTGGATGAACAAAATCCCATTATCAAACTAAATACAATTTATAAGAAACACATAAAATGTAAGAATACAGAAATGTTGACTAGCCTCTTAGATAGTCTCATCCAGCAGAGGGTAGGCAGCAAAAGCAAGAAGAACTACAGTCCTGCAGCCTGTGGAACAAAAACCACATTCACAAAAAGATAGACAAGATGAAAAGGCAGAGGGCTATGTACCAGATGAAGGAACAAGATAAAACCCTAGAAAAACAACTAAAACAAGTGGAGATAGACAACATTCCAGAAAAAGAATTCAGAATAATGATAGTGAAGATGATCCAGGACCTCGGAAAAAAAATGGAGGTAAAGATCAAGAAGATGCAAGAAATGTTTAACAAACACCTAGAAGAATTAAAGAACAAACAAACAGAGATGAACAATGCAATAACTTAAAGGAAAACTACACTAGAAGGAATAAATAGCAGAATAAATGAGGCAGAAGAATGGGAAAATGACGTGGAAGACAGAATGGTGGAATTCACTGCTGCAGAACAGAATAAAGAAAAAAGAATGAAAAGAAATGAGGACAGCTTAAGAGACCTCTGGGACAACATTAAACACAACAACATTCATATTATAGGGGTCCCAGAGGGGAAGAGAGAGAGAAAGGACCTGAGAAAATATTTGAAGAGATTATAGTCAAAAACTTCTCTAACATGGGAAAGGAAATAGCCACCCAAGTCCAGGAAGTGCAGAGAGTCCCATACAGGATAAACCCAAAGAGAAACACACCAAGACACATAGTAATCAAATTGGCAAAAATTAAAAGACAAAGAAAAATTATTGAAAGCAGCAAGGGAAAAATAACAAATAACATACAAGGGAACTCCCATAAGGTTAACAGCTGATTTTGCAGAAGTAACTCTACAAGCCAGAGTGAAGTGGTATGACATATTTAAAGTGATGAAATGAAAGAAACTACAACCAAGATTACTCTACCCAGCAAGGATCTCATTCAGATTTGATGGAGAAATCAAAAGCTTTACAAACAAGCAAAAGCTAAGAGAATTCAGCACCAGCAAACCAGCTCTACAACAAATGCTAAAGGAACTTCTCTAAGTGGGAAACACAAGAGAAGAAAAGGACCTACAAAAACAAACCCAAAACAATTAAGAAAATGGCCATAGGAACATACATCTTGGATAATTACCTTAAACGTTAATGGATTCAATGCTTCAACCAAAAGACACAGGCTTGCTGAATGGATACAAAAACAAGACCCATATATATGCTGTCTACAAGAGACCAAATTCAGACCTAGGGAAACATACAGACTGAAAGTGAGGGGATGGAAAAAGACATTCCATGAAAATGGAAATCAAAAGAAAGCTGGAGTAGTAATACTCATATCAGATAAAATAGACTTTAAAATAAAGAATGTGCAAGAGACAAGGAAGGACACTACATAATCACCAAGGGATCAATCCAAGAAGAATATATAACAATTATAAATATATATGCACCCAACATAGGAGCGCCTCAACACATAAGGCAACTGCTAACAGCTATAAAACAGGAAATTGACAGTAACACAAAAATACTGGGGGAATTTAACACCTCATTTACACCAGTGGACAAATCATCAAGGCAGGAAATTAATAAGGGAACACAAGCTTTAAGTGACACAATAGACCAGATAGATTTAATTGATATTTATAGGACATTCCATCCAAAAACAGCAGGTTACACTTTCTTCTCAAGTGCACACGGAACATTCTCCAAGATAGATCACATCCTGGGTCAGAAATCAAGCCTCAGTAAATTTAAGAAAATTGAAATCATCTCAAGTCTCTTTTCTGACCACAACGCTATGAGATTAGAAACCAATAACAGGAAAAAAAAAAAAAGTAAAAAACACAAACACATGGAGGCTAAACAATACATTACTAAATAAACAAGAGACAGTGAAGAAAGCAAAGAGGAAATCAAAAAAATACCTAGAGACAAATGACAATGAAAACATGATGATTCAAAACCTATGGGATGCAGCAAAAGCAGTTCTAAGATGGAAGTTTATAGCTATACAAGCCTACCTCAAGAAACAAGAAAAATCTCAAATTAACAATCTAACTTTATACCTAAAGGAACTAGAGAAAGAACAAAAAACCCCAAAGTTAGCAGAAGGAGAAAAATCATAAAGATCAGAGCAGAAATAAATGAAATAGAAACAAAGAAAACAATAGCAAAGATCAATAAAATTAAAAGCTGACTCTTTGAGAAGATAAACAAAATTGATAAACCATAAGCCAGACTCATCAAGAAAAAGAGGCAGAGGACTCAAATCAATAAAATTAGAAATGAAAAAGGAGCAGTTACAACAGACAACACAGAAATACAAAGCATCCTTAGAGACTACTGCAAGCAACTCTGTGCCAATAAAATGGACAACTTGGAAGAAATGGACAAATTCTTAGAAAGGTATCACCTTCTAAGATTGAACCAGGAAGAAATAGAAAATATGAACAGACCAATCACAAGTAATGAAATTGAAAGTGTGATTAAAAATCATCCAACAAACAAAATTCCAGGACCAGATGGCTTCACAGGTGAATTCTATCAAATAATTAGAGAAGAGCTAACACCCATCCTTCTCAAACTCTTCCAAAAAATTGCACAGGAAGGAACACTCCCAAACTCATTCTATGAGGCCACCATCACCCTGATACCAAAACCAGACAAAGATACTACAAAAAAAGAAAATTACAGACCAATATCACTGATGAATATAGATGCAAAAATCCTCAACAAAATACTAGCAAACAGAATCCAACAGCACATTAAAAGGATCATACATCATGATCAAGTGTGATTTATCCCAGGGATGCACGGATTCTTCTATATATGCAAATCAATCAATGTGATACACCATATTAACAAATTGAAGAAGAAAAACCATATGATCATCTCAATAGATGCAAAAAAAAAAACTTTTGACAAAATTCAACACCCATTTATGATAAAAACTCTCCAGAAAGTAAGCATAGAGGGAACCTACCGCAACATAATAAATGCCATATATGAAAAACCCACAGCAAACATAATTCTCAATGGTGAAAAAGTGAAAGCTTTTCCTCTAAGATCAGGAACAAGACAAGGATGTCCACTCGCACCACTATTATTCAACATAGAGTTGTAAGTCGTAGCCACAGCAATCAGAGAAGAAAAAGAAATAAAAGGAATACATATTGGAAAAGAAGAAGTAAAACTGTCACTGTGTGCAGATGACATAATACTATACACAGAGAATTCTACAGACATCACCAGAATACTAGAGCTAATAAATGAATTTGGCACAGTTGCAGGATACAAAATTAATGTGCAGAAATCTCTTGCATTCATATACACTATTGTTGAAAAATCTGAAATAGAAATTAAGGAAACACTCCCATTTACCATTGCAGCAAAAATCCTAAAATACCTAGGAATAAACCTACCCAGGGAGACAAAAGACCTGTATGCGGAAAACTATAAGACACTGATGAAAGAAATTGAAGATGATACAAACAGATAGAGAGATATACCATGTTCTTGGCTTGGAAGAATCAATATTGTGAAAATGACTATACTACCCAAAGCAATCAATCTACAGATTCAATGCAATCCCAATCAAACTACCAGTGGCATTTTTTACAGAACTAGAACAAAAAATCTTAAAATTTGTGTGGAGACAGAAAGGACCCTGAATAGCCAAAGCAGTTTTGAGGGGAAAAAACAGAGCTGGAGGAATCAGACTCCCTGACTTCAGACTATACTACAAAGCTACAGTAATCAAGACAATATGGTACTGGCACAAAAACAGAAATATAGATCAATGGAACAGGATAGAAAGCCCAGAGATAAACCCACGCACATATGGTCACCTTATCTTTGATAAAGGAGACAGGAATGTACAGTGGAGAAAGGACAGCCTCTTCAATAAGTGGTGCTGGGGAAACTGGACAGGTACATGTAAAAGTATGAGATTAGATCACTCCCAAACACCATACACAAAAATAAGCTCAAAATGGATTAAAGACCTAAATGTAAGACTGGACACTGTAAATCTCTTAGAAGAAAACATAGGAAGAACAATCTTTGACATAAGTCCAGCAAGATCTTTTTTGATCCACCTCCTAGATTAATGGAAATAAAAACAAAAATAAACAAATGGGACCTAATGAAACTTAAAAGTTTTTTTCACAGCAAAGGAAACTACAAACAAGACAAAAAGACAACCTTCAGAATGTGAGAAAATATTTGCAAACGAATCAATGGACAATTAATCTCCAATATATATAAACAGCTCATGCAGCTCAATATTAAAAAAAAAAAAACAACCCAATCCAAAAATGGGCAGAAGACCTAGACGTTTCTCCAAAGAAGACATACAGATGGCCAAGAAGCACATGAAAGGCTGCTCAACATCACTAATTATTAGAGAAATGAAAATCAAAACTACAATGAGGTATCACCTCACACCAGTTAGAATGGCCATCATCAGAAAATCTATAAACAACAAATGCTGTAGAGGGTGTGGAGAAAAGGGAAACCTCTTGCACTGTTGGTGGGAATGTAAATTAATACAGTCATTATGGAGAACAGTATGGAGCTTCCTTTAAAAACTAAAAATAGAGTTACCATATAAGCCAGCAATCCCACTACTGGACATATACCCAGAGAAAACCATAATTCAAAAAGACACATGCACCCCAATGTTCATTGCAGCACTGTTGACAACAGCCAGGTCATGGAAGCAACCTAAATGCCCATCGTCAGACGAACGGATAAAGAAGATGTGGTACATATATACAATGGAATATTACTCAGCCATAAAAAGAAACAAAATTGGGTCATTTGTAGAGACGTGGATGGATCTAGAGACTGTCATACAGAGTGAAGTAAGTCAGAAAGAGAAAAACAAATATCGTATATTAACACATATATGTGGAAGCTAGAAAAATGGTACAGATGAAACAGTTTGCAGGGCAGAAATTGAGACACAGATGTAAAGAACAGACGTATGGACACCAAGAGCGGAAAGTGGCATGGGGGAGAGGGGGGGTGGTGTGACGAATTGGGAGTTTGGGATTGACATATATACACTAATATGTATAAAATGTGTAACTAATAAGAACCTGCTGTATAAAAAAAATAAATTAAATAAAATTCAAAAATTCCAAAAAAAAAGAAATGTTGACAGTAAAGGGAAGAATAAAACATGAGTCAAATAATAATTGAAAGGAAGGTTACATAGTAACATATATTAAACTAATAAATAGTAAGTTAACAGTATAGTGGGAAAATGACAGAATGATACAGTAGTTATGACCCTGCCTCTCAATATATAAATTAAAATTTTAGCAGAATTACAAGGAAAAATTTAAATATACATTATCATAATTGGATATTTTAACACATCTTTTTCCTGAAACATCAATTTGGTCAAATATTATTAAGAATAGAAATTTGAATAGAATAAATAATCAACATGCTTGATAGATAGGCATATACCCCCATATCTGTAATTTAGATAATATATTTTTTTCAAAGGACAATTTACAAACATGAACAATTTTTGTAACTGTTTCTTTGAAAAAATGTGTATATATGAACATATAAAATGTATTTCATTGAACTTATACTTTTGAAAATAATTGACAAACAATTCAAGAGAAAAATTAGCAAAAGATATTACCAGGCAGTTTTAAGGAGACAATGTCTCTGCTCAATAAACATGTGAAAAGTTGTTCATTCATTAGAAAGGTGCAAATTTAAATAAGGTGAAATTCCCTGTCCATCAGGTTGGCAAAAATTATATTACTATTCAATTTGCTGGTGAGCAGAAAAAAGAACTGGGAAATTTATATAATATCAAAAGGGAATACTGGAGCAAACGCTTTGAAAGAAATTGTTAATATCTATAAGAGTTGAAAATATTCAATGGCCTAGTGACTCTGACTCATAAACTCTAGAAAAGTATATATATATATGTGTGTGTGTGTGTGTGTGTGTGTGTGTGTGTGTGTGTGTGAAAATATATAGATATATATCTAGAAAATATATATATTCACATTGAAAATCAGAACATACACATGCATACTTATGCACATAACTGAAATAATTTCACAATATAATACATATACTTTTACATGCCTATTTGATAGAATTGTATTCTCTTCTCTTCTCTTCTCTTCTCTTCTCTTCTCTTCTCTTCTCTTCTCTTCTCTTCTATTCCATTCTATTCCATTCCATTCTATCTCATCCATTTTACTCTCCACTTTACTTCAATCCAATCCATCCCATTCTGGTCACAAGCCATTCAGTTGATTTTAAAATACCAATTGATCATGTCCCTTAATTTGAAAATCATCCTGCTAGAAAAATTCCCACACATGCTTAGAATCACCCAAAGATATCTGCAATAATGAAATGTGTGATCAGTCTAAATGTTATTAAGTCAAAGAATGGATAGATAAATAATTATACAATCATACGGAGGAATTCTCTGGAGCAGTTGGACTCCTAATTTACCTGGGACAGTCCCTATTTCCTCCTATTATCTCTTTATCCCACCTGGTTGGTTCTCCCTTCCACTTTCAAATGTGTCAAAGTTTGGAATGATAAAGTCAGGGCCAGCTTCATGGGCATGTTACCAGAACAGTCACCGAAGATGCCACTTTCAGATGGGCTGCATTCTTGGAGCTTAATGCTGTGCAGTGACTGTCTTGAAATTCTTAATTATATTATCCTTGAATTAGTATTTTCAAAATGAAGTTGAGGTAACAATGGAATATGTGTGGGGTAGAGAGGTTTGGAGACTTGGATCCTATATGGTCCTACCTCATGCCCCCTCCTCACCTTCCTGGGTATAACTTGGCTCCCTGTTTCTCTACCTGCTGGTGTCATGGGTCCCACCTGGCCCCCTACTACTGCTACTGTTCATTTTTTTTTTAATTTCATACAATTTTTAAAGGTTATACTCCATTTTCAGTTATTACACAATATTGGCTATATTCTCCATGTTGTACAATACATCCTTGATCCTATCATATACCCAATAGTTTGCACCTCCTACTCCCTCACCCCTATATTGCCCACCCTCCTCACTAGTAACTCTATATCTGGGAGTTTGCTTCTTTTTGTTGTTGTTGTAGTCATTAGTTTGCTGTATTTTTTAGATTCCACTTATAAGTGTGTAAGTGATATCATACAGTATTTGTTTTTGTCTGACTTGTTTCACTTAGCATAATGCCCTCCAAGTCCATCCATGTTGCTGCAAATGGCAAAATTTTGTTCGTTTTATGGTTGAGTGGTATTCCATTTTATATATATATATATATATATATATAATTATATATATATATTATAATTTTATATATATATATAAAATATCACATCTTCTTTATCCATTCATCTGTTGATAGACACTTAGGTTGCTTCCATATCTTGGCAACTGTAAATAATGCCGTTGTGAACATTGGGGTTCATGAATCTATTCGAATTAGTGTTTCTGTTTTTTTCAGATACATTCCCAAGAGTGGAATTGCTGGGTCATATGGTAGTTCTATTTTCTGTTTTTGAGAAATCTCCATACTGTTTTCCACAGTAGCTGCACCAATTTACATTCCCACCAACAGTGTACAAGGGTTCCCTTTTCTCCACTTTCTCGGCAACATTTGTTATTTGTGTTCTTTTTGAAGATAGCCATTCTGACATGTGTGAGGTGATAGCTCACTGTGGTTTTGATTTGCATTTCCCTGATGATTAGCTATGCTGAGCATTTTTTTATGTGCCTGTTGGTCATCTGAAGATGCTCAGCCTGCCACTGTCCATTAACTGCTGCCACACTCTGTCCGAGGTCCAGGGATGGTTGGGGTCAGCTGAGTGCTCTGTGATGTTCTGGGCTGGGATATGGCACAGCACAACTCCTGAGCTTCTTGTCCAATCCTGATCCACGTAGGAGCACAGAGGCTGAAATCCTGTAGGAGTTGCCTGTCGGCTGTGGGTTGCGGCATCAGGCCTATGAGAAGGAGAGATGCCTGAGAAGGGAAATAACTCCATTCCTGAAGAAAAACAGCATTAAATAGCAAATATAATACACCATGGCAGATAAGAAAAAAAATGTAGAAGAAAGACCAATTTTACATTTTAGTATCCTTTATGGCCCCTCCCCTCTTTTTTTTCCCCGCTTTTTGAATAAGGTCCCAACAGATTTGGCAACTAGGCCTGGGTAAATTATATGATCACCTTAATAATATTTTATTCTTTCACAGATCAGTGAGAAGCCATTAAACTGTTTTCATCAAGGAATGGTATGATCAGATTTACATCCTAGAAGGTTGACCCTTTAACTTCTGTTCCTGCTGTGAGTTCTAGTGTCTGTCAACCCCACCTGAATGCTGTGTGCTAATACTATCACGCTTAAGCATTGGTTTTCAATTATTATGTACATATTGTAATCGTATTATAAACTTGAATCACTAGAAGTCAAAAAAGGAAAGAAAAAGAGCAATCTTCTGCCACTTGTCCTGTCTTCTTCCTAATCTGTGTCCACCCCCCTCAGGTGTTTCTCTCCACCTCTGATTGTCATCCATTTGAGCCCTTCTTGTGTGGGTGAAGGATCCTTTTGCAGCACTGCATGTGGCACACTTAGTGTACATTCAGATGATTACTTTTGTTGATTAGTTTTGTCAACTCCTCTCATCCTTTCAGCAAATTTAGTTGGATCACCTTGAGGGTACTTCAGTTTTAATTTAAATACATTTTTTAACTTGCTTGTACCCTTTGACAGCAGCTATCATTCAATTTGCTCCATGAGATATTCTGCATGTTTATTCTCCCTTTTTTCCCCCTAAGATATATTGAGTTCAAAAAGAAAATCATAAAATAGGACTGAAAGGTGGCTTCCCGAGGTTATTATATGCCTTCCCTCTTCAGAAGGACTGCAAGGAAACCACCTCTGAGGAAGGAAGCATTATACTATTTCCAGAGATTTCTGGAGAAAGGCAAATTCACAGGCTCCCTCCATACTCCTTTCAGGGTTAAGAGGCCTGTCAGGGAATTTTTCTTATATCTAAACTAAATCTAGCTTAATGTTCCATTTAGGGCATGCAAAGTACACAGTGTTCATTTAATAGTCGAACTAAAGCTTTCTTTTTGCTCTGACATGCCCCAAGGTGTTTTAGGACGGTGGTTGGATATGTCAGAGAGAAAATAGGTTTTATGTTATTTGGTCTGAATTTCCATTAGGTTCCTATTTGTCTGGACAAACAGGCAGGAATGCCCATCTTTAAATAATGAGCTCGGAGTTACCTGGGGAATTACTTACCAATGAGTGTTACCTTCAGGATGAGAAAAAATAGCTAATAAAATCATTCCTGAGGGTTATAAAACCTCAGTGTGTAGTATGTGCAGCTTCAGCCTGGATAAATCATGCCTCTCTAATCTATTTGGAAATTTTGAAAGAGTTAACAAAATAGTGAAGTGTAGAGAAGTAGTAGGTATTAAATATTTAGACATTCAAAAGGCCTTTGATCAGGCACCTACCCAGAGACATTTAGGATCAATTTCAGCCTTATGTAGGGCCCAAGAGGTGAGAAGTAAATTTTTTTCTTATAAAAACTTGGAGTTAAAAAAAAATGGATAACAATGAAAATGAAAAGTAGGAATAAATGATGCTATTAGCCTGAAGGAAGGTTAACAAGAAGGTAACCCAGGGAATGGTACTGGAACCGGATTTCTTACATATGTTAACATCAATCAATCTGGAAAGCCTTCTGAATAATGAGGTTGCAAAATATGTGGGTAAAAGTGAACTATTAGCTTAATCAGGAATAGGGAACAATTTGAGGAACTCCAGAAGAACCCAACAAAAAATAGGTAGTAAAATATCTTTTGTCAGGTAAAATTGAGCCAAGACAAGAGAAAGGTACTTCATGTTATAAAGAATAACTTAAGCTACTGATGCACTCTGGTGGATTTTGAATTAACTATAACCTTTCAGGAGAAAGGTCTAACAGTCATTATGAATATCTCAGTAAACGTATCTGCTCACAGCAGAAAAACTAGGAAAAGTCTACAGAAGTGCAAGTGAAATGATTAGATGCATGTGAGAAATGATGGAAAAGGCCAGGATTATTTCATTTGGCAAGGAGAGAAAGAGGAAATTTGCTAGAAGAGGGTAAAAAGTGAAATGTTAAAAGAAAACATCTAGTTGAGTTCTCTTCCTCACTCTTTCTTGTAATACTAAGCATTCAAGTGAACTTAGATACACAAAATCTAAATGAGAAGGAGGGAAAATGCTTATGTAATTCATAGTTAACATTAACAGCTCCCTGCATGGAATGTCATTGAGCCAGATACCAACTACTGAGCAAGGTATCACCTGGGTTACACATTCACAGGGGTGAGCTGAGATTAAACTTTCTCCATGAGATCCTATTAGAGACTGTGTGTGAATGTGTATTCTAAGTGGCTTTCAGTTGCTCTCATATTTGAATTAATTTATGTCTGTCTCTCTCATTAGGCTATGTATTCCTAGAAAGCAGGGATTTTTGTCTTACACACCCATGTGTCCTTCCCCCTTTCCTCTTTGGTGTCTAGTAATATGCTTTCCTTCTGCGGGGCACTCAGTAGGTACTTACGTGTGGCTTGGGGGAGTGGGAGGGTTGAACAAAGGAAGCGATGATTTTCTTCCTAGAGTCTACCTTGCCCATACCACTCCCACCAAATGTCTATTTAACTCCAACTACACACATCCAGCAGCGATGAAACTTGAAGAGAAGACCTCAGAGAAAGGAAAGGAAGCAGGGAAGAAGGGTTGGGAGGTTTTAATCATTATTAACAAACTACCGTGTACCAGGAACTTTGCTATGCATTTTGTCGTGTCTTTTTATCAATACCTTAAAAAGCAGTTATTTTAGGGACTAGTCACCATTGTTTGGCAGAGGAAATGTTGTTTCTAAATTCCTTCGCTGCTCTGCCCCTGGCCCACTCCCGAGAATACAAAAGGACTCAAGGAGCTGAGCTTTACTGTATTTCTTGGAAGCTCTCTACCTGAGAAAAACATAATATAGAACCAATAGGATGTATAACACAGAACATGTATATATACAAAGTAGAATATATATATATATATACATATGTGTGTGTACATGTATATATATATATATATATATAGAGAGAGAGAGAGAGAGAGAGAGAGAGAGACAGAGAATGAGAGCGAGACAGAGAGAGAGAGAGAGAGAGAGAGAGAGGGAAAGATTTTAAGGAATTGGAACATGTGACTGTGGAGGCGGCTGGAGAGAAGACCCAGGAAAGAGTTGCAGTTTGAATCCAAAGATCATCTGCTGGCAGAATTCCCTCTTCCTCCAGGGCAGTCAGTCTTTTTTTTTTTTTTTTTTCAGTAAGGCTTTTTGGATGGGCCCACCCACATTTTGGAGAGAAGTCTGCTTTACTCAAAGACTACTGATTTAAATGTTGGTCTCATCTGAAAAAAGAATACCTTCACAGAAACACCTAGAATAATGTTTGACCAAATATCTGTTTAAGTTGACACACAAAATTGCCCATCACAGTATGGCTGTCATACCCAGTCATTGGTGGGGAGCAGCTGACAGGAGATGTGGCCTGGGCATGAAGGCAGTAGGGGATAGAGACAGTGCAGCAGCAGCTGGGGCCCCCATCAGTTATGGTCTCGGCAGCAGATCTGAGCAGCTTCACACACACTAAAGCAGTGATCAAGGCAGCACCAGAAGAGCTGTCTAGTATGTAACTGTAAGCAGGTGCCACAGATTTGAACAAAAGCAACAGACAGGCGAATGAGACCAAGAGAGCACATCTGAGACAAGAACCAAACAAGTAGCCATGAATGAGGCAAAACGCTGGAGCCGAAAGGAGAGTAGAAAATCAAGGAGTGGCAGGATGAGCAAAAACCATTGTAAAACAGGCATCATGCAAGGTATTTCAAATGTAGAGTCTCATCTACTCTCTAAAATGTAATTAAGCATAAATTAGTATCATTGTGAAAAGAAGACACTGAAGCTCAGAGAGACTATGTAACTTGGACAAATTCATCTGTCTATCAGTAAAGAAGCCAGATTTAGAATTTCTCTTCCTGATCTTAAATCTCATCTCTTTCTACTCTATGATACTAACTTTCTTATCTGTCTCAGGACCATGAAATCTAACTATTGAATGAAGAACCAGGGAAGGGGCAGCAGAAGCAAAGCATCTTTGGTATGAAGCAAACCATCAGCCTCTGCCGAAAAGCATCTTAATATATTTCCTACTGAGGCAACCTCCAGTCCCCAGTGGAAGTCCAGGCTCAGGTCTACACGTGAAAGCAAGAAAGTAGTAGATTCAGTCAGGGGAAGCAGTGGGTATGAGGGCAGAGGCATGAGCTGATCCCAACACATCTTTGTGAAATTGGAATGAACTATCAGAAACAGAAGGCAGTTTTCCTTTGAAAGTCTGTCACATTCACAGTGAGGGTGATAAAAGACTTTGCTTCCTTGCCTTTTAAGTGACTTCAATATGGCCAGACTTTGAAATCTAATACTGTACTGAATTTTGTATTGAATGTGGTGGTGCAATATTGAACTATAAAAGAAGGGGCTGGAACAGTACTTTTCAAATACTTGCTGCTCAGAATCTCTCTGCCCTTTTCCACTTACAGGTATGATCTTATCTATTGATATTTTCTGTCTGAAAGAGCCCTCTGTCTATTCTATCAGGTTGCCCTATCTTTCATTGCGTAATAGGCTGCATTTTGAAAATGAACAGCCCAAACAACTTCGATATATTGCTATTACAGTGCTGTTCTTTTGAAGAAATTCTTCACTTGGCATTTGCACTTTAATCAGACTTCAGGCTGCTGCGACAGCAGCGCCCTTCCATTGCCAGACCCTACCACAACACAGGCACTGGCTCCTTTGTACATCTCAATGATTTCTGTCATCCTTCACGCCTTGAGTGTCCCTTCTCTATCCTGAGCTGGTAAGGCGCAGCTGGAGGCTTTCTTCTGACCTCTTTCCAGCCATGCCCTTTGCTACCACTCTGCAGCAATCAGCAGACACACTGGGTGGCTGCCTTTATTCTTCTCCTTGTTCTCCTCTCGATGTCCACTTGAAGTGCTCCTGTATCACATGTGCAGGTCCTCATGGGCACTACATCTAAAGTGAACATGACAGAAGGAGCTATTGGGCGGCCAAGAATCTGTGAAAAGCTATTTGTGTTCCCAGAGCAGGTGCTGAAGAGTCAGCCCGCTTGTGTAAACACCAAGCACTGAGATGGTGGTATTTTAGCTGCATTTTGGAGAATTGCTAAATGAAACTAGTCTGGGGACAGAATGTAATTGTACAGCTATGAGGAGCATCAACAAGCTACAGTACAAGTTATAAAAGAAACAAAGGGAATGATATTGTGCGTTGAGTGTCTCCTTGGCTGTGATGGCTGATGACACAGACCGAGGCTCCCAGCACCCTGAATACTTAAGGATGATGCTGGCAAAATGAGCACTCAGTCAGTGTGTATTTAATGGAAGTAAATTTAAAAGCAAGGGAAACTGTAGTTCTTAAGCTACTTGTGTGGGACGTGTTGTAGAGTTTTGGATGGTTGGGTGAAAATTAAGAACCCTCCTTGCAGAGACATGCACATACAAAAACTTACATTATTTTAAGTGGTCCTGTTACCCACCTAAGTTGCTGCCATGATCCTCATTTGAGATTTTCACATACTCGAGATTCTAAAGTAAAAAAAAATCAGAAGAAGAACAATGGAGTATCAACAACCAGGGTTACATCCTCTGTGGCAAAAGGTTGATCATCTCACATTTAGATACAACCCCGACATTTACTGTTTATGTGCAAACATTTCTTAACCTCCCTAAAGTTCATCTGCTAAATAAGGATGAAGCATGATTTTTCGTCTCTGTGCTGTTGTGGCATTTAACGTGATAATTTATGTGAAATAGTTTATGCAACATTTCCAGAGAGCATAGTATCAATGTTATTATTATTGAGGAAATCTAAGCTGTTTAGTTTATTTTTTTGTTTGCTTGTTTCTTCCTTTTCTTCTTCCTTTTCTTCTTCTCCTTTTTCTTCTGCTTCTTGCTTGATATTTGGTAAAGAAAAAAAATGTTGTTAGTATTTTAGTGGTTGTTCTGTATCCATGAAGTGTCACCAGCAGCAAAAATACTCAGATGTCCCATTAACATCTAGGGGGTTGTAGCAGTATGTGTTCCTTAGGTCACATTGTTTGAACAAAAAGCTTGGCGTCAGAGCTTTCAAGACTGAGATTTGAATACTGCTTCCATTTATTTTAGGAAGGTGACACAAACTCTTGTACAACTGTACTTTCTAAAGTTTACCCATTTGGAAAGTGGGGGTAATAACCTAACAGGATCATTTGCGAATTCAAGAGACACTGTACTTAATATGTTGAAAATTGTAAAGCACTCTGCAAGAATTAGCGACCATTAGAAAATAAAGATGAGGGACTGCTAGTCCCACTGTGCCTTCACTGCCTGGATACCGTGAGGCTGAAATGAGCATTTATTTTGTCTACTCACCCCTCTAATGGAGTCTGAATTGCTCTTCAGATTCCACATTGACCACCACATGTGGGAATGAGAACTCTTACATTCTCTTCTGTCAGGCACAGTGGCTGGTCTGGGTTGGGTCAATCAGAGACTTTGCCTAAAATTTTCCAAGTTAGAATTTATGGAACAGGAGCTTTTCCTCTCAAGAAGCCAAGCTAGAAAATTGTTAGTCTGGAGCTTCAAGTGACCATAGTTCAGCCTCAGGTGGAAAGCTGTTTTGAGAGAATGAAGCCAACATACAGCAAGAAGCATGGAGAATAGGACACAGAGAATCCGGAAGTGATTTAAACCCTAAAGTCCCAGAAGTTGCCCCAACCCCTGCTTTCTCAAGGCTTGATTGTTCTAATGTTTCTTTAATTCTGTAATATGTTTCCTTTATCTCATTTTCTAAAGGTTCTTTGAGGTGGGTTTCTATCACTGGTACACAGTAAAATGCTGACTTACACAGATCCTGCAGGTGCCTTTAGAGAAGGGAGGGGGGACAACTGTCAAAATGATGTCTCCACACACCTAAAGAAAAAAAAAAATCCCTCCATCCCCACTCTGGTCCTAGCCCAACCAAATTCATGTTTTGTTGCCCATGAAAGCAATATGATTGGTATCATTTGCCTAAGAAGCCAAGAAGATATTTCTCCACAATTTACAGAATAACCTGTTCCTAAGTCCAGAGCTTGTGTGGGAAAGCCCTGGGCTCCTTGAACATTCACTGTGCCTCTTGAAGCCAGAATATCTTTAACAAGGCCAGCGGAGGGAAATGACATGAATAGAGCAATTGGGTTGACTGGAGAGCAGACAAGTGAAAGTAAGAGACAACAGCAGGAAAGAAAAGATTTCTGAGCAAGAGTAGCCTGCTACTGTAGGCTGCTCTTTTAGCTCATGGAACCCAATAATAATTTTCCCCAAGTTTCATATTTCCCGTCAGTTGAGTCCTATAATTACATGTGTAGGGAGGTCTGAATTACTTTGCTTGTCAAAGAGGAGTGTTGTTTATAAGCCAAAAGCTAGCATACTACTTGGTCCTCAAGTCAAGAGAAGATGGATCTACCTGAATAGAAATAAGGGGATACCTAAAAACTCCCAGTTAATGCCAAGATAATCTGGAATTTTTAATTTCTCCAAAATCTGATCATAATGTTTTGTTTTAGGCCTCACAAGAATTAATCCTGTTACACTTTAAAATTTGAACTGTGACAAAGAAATATTTCAGCTAAAAAACATCCATCTTGAAAACAAAAACAGTAATGTAAACCTACTACAGAATGTGTCACCCTTAAAACACAACAGATACAGAGGCTAGGAATAAATATAAAAATGGGCTTGATAATTTTCCCTAAAGCTTGGGAACTTTCTCAACATGCCACAGAGTATACTACTATTTTATTTCTCAGGGCTATTTAGTAAAAATCATCTATAAGAATTCCTAAAAGTGGTGGTCTTTCACCTCCTCCATTAGTACCCACTCCTGATGCCTACCCTCTTCTGTTGATACTTTTTTGTTAACAATTGTATTTGTGTTTTCTATATTTGATATTTCAGAACTTTCTCCATGCTTTATAAGGAAGTTGCCTAGTCTAAGGTTTTTTGTTTGTTTGTTTCTGTCTCTAGGTATTTAAAAAATCATTTTGTTATGTTAGTCCCTTCTTAGTTTCAAGGATGTCTGAAATTAAATACATTTGTAGAAATGGTTGTTAACTCCTTACTGTTGAACTCATTTTTTCTAGGTACTATTGAATATATGTCTGGAATTAATCTTTAAGGTAATTAATTTTATCATTTGCACATGTCACACCTCATATCCTCACATACTCATTTAAAAAAAACCTTATATTTTAATACTTAATTTTTAACTTTATTTTATAGAAAGTTATTTTTTCCTTTAATTAATTCAAAGGAAACATTTTCTAATTTTCTACTAATATTTATATATACACTTTCCTGGTAACCCTATTCTACTAAACATAGATTTATAAATGTCAGAACAAACAACTCCTTATATGTGTCATTTAATAGATTTTTATTTTCTACTTCAATTTTCCCTAGATCCACTCAATTTTCTTTAAACAATTAGATATTAAACTTTATCCTTCAAACTATATTGATCTAAATGTGATTCATGTTGTCAATTGAGTTTTTAAAAATGTATCAGCCCGTATTCACACATAATTCAAGACGTGTGTAGTTTCCTAGTCTTCTGCCCTTTTGCCCTGCATATTGTATAGTAAATCCATAAGTACACGTAGCATATGTCAGAGTGAATTATTGAACTAAAAATTTAATATATGATCTGAAGAAAATACGACATTTTCACAGAAGGCAAACCATGAATCTCTTTGGGGCAATTTAATTTGACTCCTAGACTCTTATTTCAAGTATTTTTCAAAGCATGCTGTTCTATATCTTTTACTTATAAACATATATTATTTTGCAGTTAATAAAAGTAAAAGTATTATATAAATGTTAAAGAAAGCCTTCATTTTTCTGCAGAAACTTTAAAATGTACTGGTGTGCAAATGTATGACAACTAGTAAAGTGCTTATATTGGCTAGTATTTGATTTGCTTTGATGTTTTTCAAATCTTTCTCCCACAATATACTTTTTTTATATCAATAATATACAAGCACATATCTAAATTAAAATAAAATGGAAGCATGTAAGAAAAAAGTGAATATTCCCTTTTATTCATTATGGCCCCATCTCACACATGTACACACACACCATTATACTGCGTTTAGTAGTTTGATTTTTTTGTTGTGATTTGTTTAGATTCCACCTATAAGTGATACCATACACTACTTGTCTATCTCTTATTTCAGTTAATGTAATACCCTCCAGGTTCATTCATGTGGTCACAAAAGGCAGAATCTCCTTTTTTTAATGGCTGAATAATATTCCATTGTGTATGTGTCTGTGTGTGTGTATTACACTTGCTCTATCCATTCATCCATTGATGGGCACTTAAGTTTTTTATATGTCTTGGCTATTGTAAATAATGCAGCAGTGAACATGGGAGAGCAACTATTACTTTGAGATACTGATTTAGTTTCCTTCAGATATACACCCAGAAGTGGGACTGCTAGATCATATGGTAGTTTGATTTTAAAATTTTTGAGAGACTTCCATATTGTTTTCCATCATAGCTATACCAATTTACATTCCACTAACAGTCCACAAAGGTTTTCTTTTCTCTACATCCTTACCAACACTATCTCTTGTCATTTTGTTAGTAGCCATCCTAACAGGTGTGATGTGATATCTCACTGTGGTTTAAATTTGAATTTCCTTGATTATTAATGATATTGAGAACCTTTTTGTGAATCTGTTGGCCATTTGTATATCTTCTGTGGTAAAATGTCCAGTCAGCTCCCTTTACATATTTAATCTGGTTATTTGGGTTTTTGCTATTGAGTTGTGAGCTTCTTATATATTTCAGTTATTAATCACTCATCAGATATATGGTTTGTAAATATTTTCTTCATTCCATAGATTGCCTTTTCCTTGTGTTGGTTGTTTCTTTTGCTGTGCAGAAGCTTTTTAGTTTGATGTAGTCTCACTTGCTTTTGTTGTTGTTGCTTATGCTTTTGGTGTCATATCCAAAAAATCATGGTCAAGATCAATGTCAAGGAGTTTTTCCCATACGTTTTCTTCTAGAAGTTTTATAGTTTCGGATTCTACATTTAAGTCTTTAATCTTTTACAAGTTAAATTTTGTGAGTGGTGTAAGATAAGCATACAATTTTATTATTTTACATGTGGATACCCCAGCACCATTTTCTAAGCTATCTACTGAAGAGACTATCCTTTCCTCAGAGTGTTTTCTTGGCTACCTTGTCAAATATTAGTTGACCATATATGTGTGAGTTTATTTCTGGGCTCCCTATTCTGTTCCATTAGTCAATATATGTCTTTTTTTTAATCCTTTTTATTTCTGTGGCATATCTGTTGTAATATCTCCTCTTCTATTTCTGACATATTTGGGGCTTCTCTGTTTTGTTATCTTAATTAGTTTACCTAAAATTTTTTCAATTCTGTTTATCTTTTCTAGCTCTTAGTTTTGTTGATCTTTTCTATTGTGTTTCTAGTCTATTTCATTTATTTCTGGTCTGATCTTGCTATTTCCTTTCTTCTGCTACCTTTGGACTTTGTTCTCTTTTTAGTTACTTGAGGTATAAAGTTAAGATATTTGAGATTTTTTTTTCTTAATGTAGGCATTTATCACTATAAATTTCCCTCTTAGACCTGCTTTTGCTACCTCCCAAAAGTTTCAGTATGTTGCATTTCCATTTTCATTTATCTCAAGATAATTTTGATGTCCCTTTTTATTTCTTATTTGATGCACTGACTGTTCAAGAATGTATTTTTAATTTCTACATATTTTTGAATTTTCTAGATTTCTTCTATTATTGATTTCTAGTTTCACACCATTGTGGTCATAAAAACTACTTAACGTGAATTCAAACTTCTTAAACTTGTTAAAAAAGTTTTAACAAGATTTTTTGTGTGACATAACATATGATCTATCCTGAAGAATGCTGCAGTGCACTGGAAAAGATGTATATTCTGCTGCTGTTGGATGGAATGTTCTAAATATGTCTATTAAGTCCAATGGTCTAAAGTTTTGTTGAAGTCTAATATTTCCTTGTTGATTTTCTGTTTGATGATTTTTCATTGTAGAAAGTAGAGTACAGAAGTCCCCAACTATAATTGCATTGCTGTCTATTTCTGCCTTCAAATCCGTTAATATTTGCTTAATATAGTTAGGTGCTCTTATGTTGGATGTGTATATATATATATATATATATACATACATATATTTATTCATTTATAATAGTTATATCCTCTTGGTAGATTGACATCTTTGTTTTTTTGTCTCCTGTTACAGTTTTTTACTTAAAATCTATTATGTTTGATGCACAAATATAGCTACTCCTGCTCTCTTTTGGTTTCTATTTTCTGGGAATATATTTTTTCCATTCTTTCACTTTCAGTCTATGTGTGCCCTTAAAGCTGAAGTGAGTCTCTTGTAGGCAGCATATAAATGCGTGTTGCTTTTATCCATTCATCCAGTCTATGCCTTTTGATTGGAGGACTTAATTCATTTAAATTAATTTAAATTAAATATTGATAGGTAAGGACTTGCTATTGCTATCTTGTAAATTGTTTCCTGGTTTTGTTTTGTTTTGTTTTGTAATTTTGTGTGCCTTTCTTCCTCTTTTGCTGTCTTCCTTTGTGATTTGATGATTTTTCATAGTGGTGGAGGGTTCTGTGTCTGAGACACAGAGGAACATGGAACAGAAACAGAGCCAGGGTCTGGAACACAGGCACATGTGGAGAAGCTGTGGCTCTGGGTCTGAAGCATGAACAGGATTGTGGGGAGCTGACAGCCCTCATCCCAGCAGCTTTTTCTGGGGTTGGGGGTCTCAGCAGCATCTCCCTTCCCAGAGTTCTGTGTTAGTGATGAGTGTTGGTTTCCTCAATGAAAAAAGTTGCTGCTGTCCTCTATAGAACTGGCCACTGGGGTCTACACTGACAAACACTACAATGTCCTCTGCTGTGAAAGCTGTGGAAATTCTGTGGTGGTCATGGGGATTACTGAGATCTTCAGTGGAAAGGGTTGCCAGGGTCCTCTACAGAGCAAGCCACTAGGGACCATGATGGCACCCACCATGTTGCTGATTCAAACAGTCCCCACTCTTCTTTGTTCTTAGCTGTTTCCAGATATTTCCACTGAGCTGATCTCCCTAACAATCATTTCTGTGCAGTTATTTCCCTTTTTTTGCTCCACTGTTCTGCTATGGGTTTTTAATTAGACTCTGGGGCCTTCCCAGGGTTATTTTCAGTCATACATAGCTGCTTAATTATTGTCTTCATTGGGGAGGAAGGCTAGTATCTCTTACTCACCATCTTGCCAACATCACCACTAAAATTTGTTGTTTTAAACCATCAAGTTTGTGGCAGCAAATAGAAAATAAATGCAAATTGTTTAGTAAATATGAGTGATGGAGACTCATCAGTCCAGGGAGACTATCCTGGATTATCTAGGTGGGCCCAATCTAAACACATAAATCCTTAAAAGCAGAGAACCTTTTCTAGCTATGGTCAGAGAGGAAGATATGAATACAGAAGAATGATCAGTGAAATGCAATAGTGTTTGTTTTAAAGGTGGAGGAAGTGGGCTATAAGCCAAGGATTATGTATTCCCTGTAGAAGCTGGAAAATGTAAGGAAATGGATTCTCCCCTGGAGTCCCTAGAAAGGAACACAATACTGATGACATCTTGATTGTAGCTTGCTGCAATATCCACATATTTCACAATAATCAAAAGAGATTACAGGCATATTGCACCAATGTAAGAGTGAGGAGTCTAAGCATGCCCAGACCAACACACCTCCTATGTCAAAGACTGAGGTTGGCCTAAGGCTGACAAACTTATGGGGGTTTTATCCCCACCCTTCTCCCCACCTCAAACAATCAAATATCCAAGTTTTTTTAAAAGTCTGATGGACACTTTTCTTATGGTATCTTATTTTTATTTATTTTATTTTTTTCTAGCCATGCCACACAGCTTGCAGGATCTTAGTTCTCCAACCAGGGATCGAACCTGGTCCCCCAACTGAGAGCAACGAGTCCTAACCACTGGACTTCCAGGGAATTTCCTTCCTATGGTATCTTAGAAAAATCATTATATGATCTAAAAAGTGGTGCAATATCATTTGTTCATTCAACAAATGTTTATTGACCTTTACTAGCTGTCAAGTACTATAGTAATCACTGTAGATACAACTGAATATAACAGTGACTGCTCTCAAGAAACTCTTCAGATTGAGTAAGAGATTGGTAAATAAATAGAAAGTTTCATTATGGAAGGAAGGGGGTATCATAATAAGGATAATCTCATGGAGCAATGAGATAAAACAGAAGGGGCTCCTAGTCCAGGTTTTGATGAGAAATTCTTTCCTAAAAAATTGTAGGAACATTAAGAAATAGTAAGAATGATACTTCCAAGCTGAGAAATGAATGATGAGTAAAATTATATTTAGAGAAGAATAAGCCTTAATATTTTATTTTTTTTCTGGTCAAAGCAGAGAATAAAAAGAAAACAGCAAAAAGAAAAAAAAAGTAATAAGGGGACAGTTTTTGCAGAATTTTATAAGCCACACTTAGGAATATGGAGACCACATATGTATTTTAAGAGGAGGAGTAACATAATTATATATGCATTTTTAAAAATATTTCACAGAGAATTGATTAATGCAGGATGTAACAAGAAATCAAAATACCAGTTAAGAATTCAACAAGGTAGCAGGACACATACAGAAATCTGTCGCATGTCTTTACACTAACAACAAAATATGAGAAAGAGAAAGTGAAACAACAATCCCTTTTTAAATTACATCAAAGAAACCTCAAACAGTTAACAATAAACCTGACCAAGGAGGTGAAAGACTTATATGCTGAGAATCAGCATATAAGATGATGATTTAAAGAAATGGAAAGATATCCCATACTCTTGGATTACAAGAATTAATATTATTAAAATGGCCATACTACCCAAAGCAATCTACAGATTTAATAAAATTCCTATCAAATTACCCATGAAATTTTTCACAGAACTGGAACAGATAATCCTGAAATTTATATGGAACCATAAAAGACACAGAATTGCTAAAGTAATCCTGAGGAAAAAGAACAAAGCTGGAGGTATAACCCTCCCAGACTTCAGACAATACTGAAGTCACAGTATTCAAAACAGTATGGTGTTGGCACAAAAATAGACATATGGATAAATGGAACAGAATAGTGAGCCCAGAAATAAACCCACACATCTATGGTCAATTAATCTTCAACAAAAGAGGCAAGAATATACAGTGGAGAAAATAATTTCTTCAATAAGTGGCGTTAGGAAAACTGGACATCCATATGTAAATGAATGAAGTTAGAACACTCCCTCACACCATACACAAAAATAAACTCAAAATGGCTTAAAGACCTAAATATAAGACACGACACCATAAAACTCCTAGAATAGAACATAGGCAAAGCATCTCTGACTTAAGTTGTAACAATGTTTTCTTAGGTCAGTTTCCCAATGCAAAGAAATAAAAGCAAAAATAAACAAATGGGACCTAATTAAACTTATAAGCATTTGCACAGCAAAGGAAACAATAAAGAAAATAAAAGGATGACCTATGGACTGAAATAAAATATTTGCAAATGATGCAACTGACAAGGTCTTAATTTCCAAAATATATGAACAGTTCATACAACTCAACAACAAAAAATCAAACAACTCAATCAAAAAAATGGGCAGAAGACCTAAATAGACATTTCTCCAAAAAAGACATACAGTTAGCCAACAGGCACATGAAAAGATGCTCAACATTGCTAATCATTAGAGAAATGCAAATCAAAACTACAATGAGGTATCACCTCACACCAGTCAGAATGGAAATCATTAAAAACTCTACAAATGATAAATTCTTGAGAGGATGTGGAGAAAAAGGAACCCCCTGCACTATTGGTGGGAATGTAAATTGGTGCAGCCACTATGGCAAACAGCATGGATGTTTCTCAAAAAACTAAAAATAGAGCTACCATATGATCCAGCAATGCTACTCCTGGACATATATCCAGAGAAAACACTAATTTGAAAAGATACATGCACCCCAATATTCATAGCAGCACTATTTACAATAGCCAAGATATGGAAGCAACCTAAATGTCCATGGACAGGTAGGTAAATGGATAAAGAAGATATATATATAGCAAGCGAGCGAGCGAGCGAGATAATGGAATACTACTCAGCCATAAAAAAGAATTAAATAATGCCTCTTGCATCAATATGGATGGACCTAGATATTATCATGCTAAGTGAAGTAAGTCAGTTAGAGAAAGATAAATACCAACTGATGTCACTTATATGTGGAATCTGATATGTGAAATATGATACAAATGAACCTATTTACAAAACAGAAACAGACTCATAGACGTAGAAAACAGATTTATGATTACCAATGGGGAATGGAAGTAGGGGAGGGATAAATTAGGAGTTTGGGGTTAGCAGATACAAACTACTATATATAAAACAGATAAACAATGAGATCCTACTGTATAGCACAGGGAACTATATTCAATATCTTGTAATAAACCATAATGAAAAAGAATATAAACATAACTGAATATAAAAAAGAATATATATATATAACTGAATCGCTTTGCTGTATACCAAAAACTAACACATTTTAAATCAACTACAATTCAATATATTTTTTTTAAATAAAGAATACCAGTTAAGATATATTGCAATAATATTTGGAAGAGATAATGACATGACCTTGCAAAATTACAGAGATAAAAAGAGATGAATAATTTTGAAAGATATTCAAAAGTTATAATGAATAGCACTTGGTGATTATTTTGGTTACCTATGAGCAAACTATCCCAAAATTTAGTGGTATAAAACAATAGTAAAAATTATTTTTATTATTCATACATTTATGGGTCAAGAATTCATCCATTTTTAAGAAGAGACTGACCATTTTTGCTTCAAATGGTGTCAACTGGGATGGCTTAACCAGGGTCAGAAAGTTCATGATACCCTTATTCAGTGTCTGAGGTCATGGTGCTGGCTGTCGGCTGGGAACCTGGTTCTCCTGCCTGTGACCTCTCTACCTCTCTGTACATGGTCTCTGATCACTCAATAATCCAGTTCAAGCTTCTTTACACTGTGATGTGCTTCAAAGAGAATAAAAATGGAAGATGTGGGCCCTTTTAAGGTCTAAGCTGAGAAGTCTCACAGTGCCACTTCTACCACATTCTCTTCATCAGACAGGTTGCAGAGCTGACTAAAATTCAGGGAAGGGGAAGTAGACTTCAACCCTTTGATAGACAAATGGCAAAGTCACATTTTAAAAGGGCATGTGAGTGGGAAATTGAGGGGAATCAAAACATCAAAGGCATTACTTAATTAAATGAAGGGATGAAGTTATCATTAATGGTATGGAGAAAGTAACAGGAGGAAGACCAATTTGAGGGGAACACAACACGCTAGATTTTGAGTATATAGGTATACAGATGTATATAGATATCTAAGCGATACCCAAGATAAGATTATAAATCAAATAATTGTATTACTATTTTTTGATGTTCTAAGTACTTTGCAAATGGTTAACTAATTGTCATGACAACACTATGAAAAGAAGGTATTGCTATTATTTTATTATCCTCATTTTGCCCATGGAGGTCAAGTTACATGCCCAAGTTCACATAGTTATTAAGGGACAGAAGCAGATTAAAGCCCAAGTATTCTGGCTCCACATTTCTTAGCTGAACTACTTTTCTTTGCTAATTTTCAGTTAGATAGATAAACTTGTTTTTCTAGAGCTCAAGAAAAATATTAGATGATTTGGATACTTATAATATTTCAATGTTTAAATCAGAAATGAGTGAAATTAAAATTAAAAAAAAAATTAACCTAGGGAAATATATATAGGGCTGAAGGATATAACCCTTTTCTTATTATCTTATATGTTTTCAGACATAATAGCAGGAACGATATGAACCTCTGATCTTACGGCAGAAATATTCATACAACACACACATTCTGGTGAGCTATTAAATTGTCTCTGGGAGTAAATAGACAGTAATTAAGTGAAAATGCTATTCTGTCTCAATGTTGTGAAGTTTTAAGTTATTGCAGATGCAAAGTCCAGAGATGCCAGTTATAAGATATTTTTGGCTAACTTTTGTCCTTTAGTGTGCCATTTACACAATAGTGTGTGTTCAAAGAGCTTACTGTCTTTTAAACTCCTGTGATATTGTGATATAATAAAAAACATATATTTGGTTTTGTCCCTGGTTCCTGCACAGAGTTCCTAAAATCCTTGGAATTTCTTAGAGGGGTAAGAGAAGCATCTTTTGTTATTCGTAATAAGCCCCTTTCAATCATACCTGAGTTTATGTTAATAAGGTAAACCATGGGTGATGGAGGCCGGTTGCCAGCGAGCCAACCAATTTTTAGCTCCAGCCCCAGACCTCCAGGGAGGGAAAAGGAGCAGAAAATTAAGCTCAATTATAATGGCCAATAATGTAATCAACCATGTCTATATAATGGAACTTCCATAAAACTCTAAACAGTGGGGTTCTTAGAGTTTCTGATTGTTCAACACATAGAGGTGCTGGGAGCATGACAGATCCAGAGAGAGCATGGAAGCTTCACACCCCCTCCTCCACACCTTGCCCTATGCATCTCTTCCATCTGGCTGTTTCTGAGTTGTATCTTTTCATAATAAACTGGTAACCTGGTAATAAACTGTTTTCCTGAGATGTCTAGCCTTTCTAGCAAAAGATCAAACCTGATGAGAGGTTCGTAGGAGCCCCCAATTGATAGCTCATTAGTCAGAAGTACAGGTGACAACCTGACACTTGTGATTAGCGTTTGTAGTGGGGGTCGGGGACTGTTTTGTGGGACTGAGCCATTAACCTGTAAGGTCTGCACTAACTCCGGGCAGTTAGTGTCAGAACTGAGTTAAACTGTGGCACACCCAGTGTGTGTCCACTGAGAATTGGAAAACTGCTTGGTGTGGACAAATCCATACTCCTGGTGGCAGAAGTGAAGAGAATGCAGAGAAAAAGAGGGTAGTTTAACTCCACACAACACGACAGAACATTCTGGGAACAATGACTGCTATCAAATGTCCCTGAATATTGATCGCTAAGGCATTTTCAAAGTACAGAAATCTTTGCTTTTAGTTTAAATTTGGCTCATTCCTGGAAACCTGACTTTGATTCCAATCCAAAATTCCCTTGTTACTTGTATAGTACATTCCCATAAAGAGGATGGGGGTGAACTTTATCAAAAAAAATTTTACTGGCTTAGACCAGGGAAAAATACCCAATGAACCTATCAATTTTTTCTTTTTGAAAATGAATTCAGCTTATTATATCAACTCTATAAAACTGAATTCCTAAATCTCAATGATATCTCTATAGCAATTATTTTTTTAATCAATGAGTTTACAAAACACTTCAATAACAATTCCTTTTATAAGTCACTTCTCAAAATCTGAGCAAGCATTTTTAGACAGTTCAGGTTCTGTGAATCATTCTGAAAAACTTGAATTAGAACATGATGATGGTGACACCAGAGTGTGAGCCAGATAGTTGAATCTGTCTTAAGGTCAAAAACTAAATCTTTAACCCCAGGAAGCTGTCACTCAGGTTCATTATTTTGTCAGAGAAGAAGTAGGGCCCATTGTAGCATCATATCTCTTATCACAATTTGTGTGTGGAGGAGAGAGCATTGAAAATGAATAAAAAAGCAAAAAACAAATTTATATTAAAGTACACACCCTTTTGCCTGTGAATTGGCAGAATTGTATTTATATGCAGAAAGAAGCATTCCTTAACATATTGCTAGCCTAGATCTGACAGTCAGGAAATAGTTTAGTGTTAACATCTGCTGGAATAGAGCTCAAAACTTCCTGCTTACTCACAGTTTCTGTTCATGCCTGCAATATCCAGCAGAGAGATCCTTGTGTTCAACCTTCACAGTGAGTGTGGCCCAGACCAGGGCCACATGGCAAACATTCCTAGGCTTGGTAACCTGCTGACTAAGAGTTTTCCTATGGATGCAAAAGAATTTCCCACTAGTCCCTGCTGCCTCTCTTTTAACATTACTCTAATTTCTAACCCTAAACTGGGGTATAAGAGCAATCCAGAGAGGATCTAAACAAACTAAGCTCATTCTCATTCCAGGCTTTTGAACATGCTATTTTTTTACCTAAGATACACTTTCTTCTATATTCAAAAAAATTGCTATTATCTCTTTAAGTCTCAACTTAAGCATCACTTTATCTACAGAGATTTCAGTAGTAACCTGCTCATTTAGGCAGGAGCCACTTTCATGTCTGTTATATTTTATATTTTTCCTGATTTTTTTTTAGCTAGAAAAATTTACTTATACATACTCACAGAAGGGTAAGGAAGATTATAACAAATTGATCCGCAACTAAGAATTAATTAATATGTAACTTTAATTCTTCTGTGTGGAGTCCAGAAGAATTAAATCTCTATCCCTAGTCCTATTTGCCTCTGGCCTTGACCTAAGATAACTACTGTCAGGAGTTTAATTTCAACACTTTAAATCCACTTCTAATTTTTGCACACACATACACACAAAAATTTCACTGAAAATAATATACCATTGCATTGTATATGTTGTACATTTAGAGAAATATACCATTTGTGCTGCAAACAACATGCTTTTGTAATATATCCATGTCAATAGTTATGGATGTAACTCATTATTTTAAATTACTGTGGCTTATTACATAATTCTTCTCTTGTATTTCACACATGTATACTGAATTTATTGACTTTATTTCTCAGAAAACTTCATGAAATTATGAACTTTGATCACTGGTGTTTCTCTCATTGCATAGCATAGAGCTTGCTAGTCTACTGGCAAATAGTAGAATACTGATTGAAGTTTGCTCTTACATTTACCTTGAAATAAGATTTGTGTACATATTTGAAAATCTGATCATTCAATGGCCTCCTCTTGCTTCTACTAAAGTTTGTAGAGTAATTCAGAGAAGATATTGATGAGGTTTTGTCGATTTAGATCTTTGGTCTTAACTTAGTGGGACTTTTGAGAGTCTTATTAGTATCATATACTGCTGGGCAACTAGTAAGTTATGGCAAACTGTCTGAAAATGCATGCTGAATGCAGGAGAGCTCCTGCCCAGCGGGCAGGCCTGACTGGCATGACACGCTACTTCTGCTTTCTCTCCAAACTTCAATTTTATCAATATGACAGTGGGAGGTGATAATACTTCACCTCCAGGATTAAAATGAAATAACTCATGTAGAGCCGTTATGTAGTGTACGGTACCCCCTGTGAATACAATGAACATTGGCGGTTATACAGATTACAAACTGTTAAGAGTCTCTACACTCTAGAATGCTGAGCAGTGCTATATATAAACATCTTCTGTGGGGTAATCTCATTATGCTTTTTTGGAGAGACTTTAGAAACTCACTTTTACAATCACAAACAATACTCACTCTGCCCTTCCTATAAAGAATAAGAGTACAAGGAGGAGAGGCATTAGATTTAGTCAGACCAGAGTCCAAATACTGCTAACTGGTTAGTTGGGTACTTGGGCTAAGCTATTTCACCTCCCTGAACCTCAGTTTTTCATCTGCCAATCTCAGGTTCTATCAGGGAGTGTCAGACTTCCTTGGCAGTCTAACATCATGACCTTCCCTGCCCCCAGCCTATGAAGGAGGAACCCTGATAAGAAAGCAAAGACAAAATAAAAATCACAAAGTACACACTGTGATAAGGGTGAGGTAAGTTCTTATGAGATAATTAAAGTCATTTTAATAGATCTGGACAACATCTTCTTTCTTTCCACCTGTATATTTGTTGCATCTTATGTGGCAAGGTCAGCAGGGAGAATTTGGGATCCCTCTCCACCCACGTATCAAAAATAGGAACTAGATAGAAGCTAAATAAAGAATACATGGAGCAGAATCTTCAAGAACCTTATTCAGCTCAGCACCCATAAAGGCAGTATGCTGAGCACAGATATGGGGCAGATAGACGAGCTATAGGTAAAATGTGTGTCTCTGCTTATGGTAAACTTTGCCCATAGAGGCTTTGGGAACCAAGTAATAGTAGACAGTTGGTGGCTGGATCAAGACTTAGGGTCCAAGTCTTCACCATTAAATTTTCCAGAGACCTCATATTGGTACCAACATCACAGAGACGTTACGGGGTCTAAATGGAATGACATATAGAAAGGATTTTGCTTATCCTCTTCTTCCTACAAGTTTTCACTCTTAAGGATTTTGATAGGAGCAAATTCTAAGTAAAATGTTAAAATAAGCAGTGTTATATTTGGCATTCTCCTTTCTACTTCTCTATCACCTGATATGTCATCTCTCTGTCCATTTTTGCAGATTCTTTGTCTAGCTAATCACAGGAGTTGGGTTTCTCCTTTGTTTCACCTTTGTAAATATGAGACTTTACCCAGCCTATGAGTAATCATGGATCTCAGCACCCTCAAGCCAATAATATTTAGCAATGTTCTTATCATCCAACCAACTAATCATCATGCCTTACCCAAAAACTTACCCTATGCAATTATGATTGAGTATAGACTCTTTAAGAAAGAATTTACTTCATCAGTCACTCACTCAGAACTAGCTATTATGAAAAACAAGCATCTATTAATAAGATGCTTTTTCACAGCTATTTCATTTTAAGGGAGGACTACTGAAGATTAAACAGGATTCCAAGCAATTAATTTCTATGTGGAATTTCAAGTATGGGAGCAATAAAGGTGTCTAGGTTATAGAAATCACTCAAGATATAATTGCTGACTGATTGAATGAATGGAAAGATGAATGAGAGGTATTTTGTAAAGGGATGTCTTAATAGAATTTCTTTTTTTTTTTTTTTTAAACATCTTTATTGGAGCATAATTGCTTTACAATGGTATGTTAGTTTCAGCTTCACAACAAAATGAATCAGTTATATATATACATATGTTCCCATATCTCTTCCCGCTTGCGTCACCCTCCCTCCCACCCTCCCTATCCCACCCCTCCAGGCGGTCACACAGCACCGAGCTGATCTCCCTGTGCTATGCGGCTGCTTCCCACTAGCTATCTACCTTACGTTTGGTAGTGTATACATGTCCATGCCTCTTTATTGCTTTGTCACCGTTTACCCTTCCCCCTCCCCATAGCCTCAAGTCCATTCTCTAGTAAGTCTGTGTCTTTATTCCTGTTTCACCCCTAGGTTTTTCATGACATTTTTTTTTTCTTAAATTCCATATATATGTGTTAGCATACGGTATTTGTCTCTCTCTTTCTGACTTACTTCACTCTGTATGACAGACTCTAGGTCTATCCACCTCATTACAAATAGCTCAATTTCGTCTCTTTTTATGGCTGAGTAATATTCCATTGTATATATGTGCCACATCTTCTTTATCCATTCATCCGATGATGGACACTTAGGTTGTTTCCATCTCTGGGCTATTGTAAATAGAGCTGCAATGAACATTTTGGTACATGACTCTTTTTGAATTATGGTTTTCTCAGGGTATATGCCCAGTAGTGGGATTGCTGGGTCATATGGTAGTTCTATTTGTAGCTTTTTAAGGAACCTCCATACTGTTCTCCACAGTGGCTGTATCAATTTACATTCCCACCAACAGTGTAAGAGGGTTCCCTTTTCTCCACACCCTCTCCAGCATTTATTGTTTCTAGATTTTTTGATGATGGCCATTCTGACTGGTGTGAGATGATATCTCATTGTAGTTTTGATTTGCATTTCTCTAATGATTAGTGATGTTGAGCATTCTTTCATGTGTTTGTTGGCACTCTGTATATCTTCTTTGGAGAAATGTCTATTTAGGTCTTCTGCCCATTTTTGGATTGGGTTGTTTGTTCTTTTGTTATTAAGCTGCATGAGCTGCTTATAAATTTTGGAGATTAATCCTTTGTCAGTTGCTTCATTTGCAAATATTTTCTCCCATTCTGAGGGATGTCTTTTGGTCTTCTTTATGGTTTCCTTTGCTGCGCAAAAGCTTTTAAGTTTCATTAGGCCCCATTTGTTTACTTTTGTTTTTATTTCCATTTCTCTAGGAGGTGGGTCAAAAAGGATCTTGCTGTGATTTATGTCATAGAGTGTTCTGCCTATGTTTTCCTCTAAGAGTTTGATAGTTTCTGGCCTTACATTTAGGTCTTTAATCCATTTTGAGCTTATTTTTGTGTATGGTGTTAGGGAGTGATCTAATCTCATACTTTTACATGTAGCTGTCCAGTTTTCCCAGCACCACTTATTGAATAGGCTATCCTTTCTCCACTGTACATTTCTGCCTCCTTTGTCAAAGATAAGGTGACCATATGTGCGTGGGTTTATCTCTGGGCTTTCTATCCTGTTCCATTGATCTATATTTCTGTTTTTGTGCCAGTACCATACTGTCTTGATTACTGTAGCTTTGTAGTATAGTCTGAAGTCAGGAAGCCTGATTCCTCCAGCTCCATTTTTCGTTCTCAAAATTGCTTTGGCTATTCGGGGTCTTTTGTGTTTCCATACAAATTGTGAGATTTTTTGTTCTAGTTCTGTGAAAAATGCCAGTGGTAGTTTCATGGGGATTGCATTGAATCTGTAGATTGTTTTGGGTAGTAGAGTCATTTTCACAATGTTGATTCTTCCAATCCAAGAACATGGTATATCTCTCCATCTATTTGTATCATTTTTAATTTCTTTCATCAGTGTCTTATAATTTTCTGCATACAGGTCTTTTGTCTCCTTAGGTAGGTTTATTCCTAGGTATTTTATTCTTTTTGTTGCAATGGTAAATGGGAGTGTTTTCTTGATTTCACTTTCAGATTTTTCATCCTTAGTGTATAGGAATGCCAGAGATTTCTGTGCATTAATTTTGTATCCTGCTACCTTACCAAATTCATTGATTAGCTCTAGTAGTTTTCTGGTAGCGTCTTTAGGGTTCTGTATGTATAGTATCATGTCATCTGCAAACAGTGACAGCTTTACTTCTTCTTTTCCGATTTGGATTCCTTTTATTTCCTTTTCTTCTCTGATTGCTGTGGCTAAAACTTCCAAAACTATGTTGAATAAGAGTGGTGAGAGTGGGCAACCTTGTCTTGTTCCTGATCTTAGTGGAAATGCTTTCAGTTTTTCACCATTGAGGACGATGTTGGCTGTGGGTTTGTCATATATGGCCTTTATTATGTTGAGGAAAGTTCCCTCTATGCCTACTTTCTGTAGGGTTTTTATCATAAATGGGTGTTGAATTTTGTCAAAAGCTTTCTCTGCATCTATTGAGATGATCATATGGTTTTTCTCCTTCAATTTGTTAATATGGTGTATCACGTTGATTGATTTGCGTATATTGAAGAATCCTTGCATTCCTGGAATAAACCCCACTTGATCATGGTGTATGATCCGTTTAATGTGCTGTTGGATTCTGTTTGCTAGTATTTTGTTGAGGATCTTTGCATCTATGTTCATCAGTGATATTGGCCTGTAGTTTTCTTTCTTTGTGACATCCTTGTCTTGTTTTGGTATCAGGGTGATGGTGGCCTCGTAGAATGAGTTGGGGAGTGTTCCTCCCTCTGCTATATTTTGGAAGAGTCTGAGAAGGATAGGTGAAAGCTCTTCTCTAAATGTTTGATAGAATTCGCCTGTGAAGCCATCTGGTCCTGGGCTTTTGCTTGTTGGAAGATTTTTAATCACAGTTTCAATTTCAGTGCTTGTGATTGGTCTGTTCATATTTTCTATTTCTTCCTGATTCAGTCTTGGCAGTTTGTGCCTTTCTAAGAATTTGTCCATTTCTTCCAGGTTGTCCATTTTATTGGCATAGAGTTGCTTGTAGTAATCTCTCATGATCTTTTGTATTTCTGCAGTGTCAGTCGTTACTTCTCCTTTTTCATTTCTAATTCTATTGATTTGAGTCTTCTCCCTTTTTTTCTTGATGAGTCTGGCTAATGGTTTATCAATTTTGTTTATCCTTTCAAAAAACCAGCTTTTAGTTTTATTGATCTTTGCTATCGTTTCCTTCATTTCTTTTTCATTTATTTCTGATCTGATTTTTATGATTTCTTTCCTCCTGCTAACTTTGGGGTTTTTTTGTTCTTCTTTCTCTAATTGCTTTAGGTGCAAGGTTAGGTTGTTTATTCGAGATGTTTCCTGTTTCTTAAGGTAAGATTGTATTGCTATAAACTTCCCTCTTAGAACTGCTTTTGCTGCATCCCATAGATTTTGAGTCGTCGTGTCTCCATTGTCATTTGTTTCTAGGTATTTTTTGATTTCCCCTTTGATTTCTTCAGTGATCACTTCGTTATTAAGTAGTGTATTGTTTAGCCTCCATGTGTTTGTATTTTTTACAGATCTTCTCCTGTGATTGATATCGAGTCTCATAGCGTTGTGGTCGGAAAAGATACTTGATACAATTTCAATTTTCTTAAATTTACCAAGGCTTGATTTGTGACCCAAGATATGATCTATCCTGGAGAATGTTCCATGAGCACTTGAGAAAAATGTGTATTCTGTTGTTTTTGGATGGAATGTCCTATAAATATCAATTAACTCCATCTCATTTAATGTATCATTTAAAGCTTGTGTTTCCTTATTTATTTTCATTTTGGATGATCTGTCCATTGGTGAAAGTGGGGTGTTAAAGTCCCCTACTATGAATGTGTTACTGTCGATTTCCCCTTTTATGGTTGTCAGTATTTGCCTTATGTATTGAGGTGCACCTATGTTGGGTGCATAAATATTTACAATTGTTATATCTTCCTCTTGGATCGATCCCTTGATCATTATGTAGTGTCCTTCTTTGTCTCTTCTAATAGTCTTTGTTTTAAAGTCTATTTTGTCTGATATGAGAATTGCTACTCCAGCTTTCTTTTGGTTTCCATTTGCATGAAATACCTTTTTCCATCCCCTTACTTTCAGTCTGTATGTGTCTCTAGGTCTGAAGTGGGTCTCTTGTAGACAGCAAATATATGGGTCTTGTTTTTGTATCCATTCAGCCAATCTGTGTCTTTTGGTGGGAGCATTTAGTCCATTTACATTTAAGGTAATTATCGATATGTGTGTTCCCATTCCCATTTTCTTAATTGTTTTGGGTTTGTTATTGTAGGTCTTTTCCTTCTTTTGTGTTTCTTGCCTAGAGAAGTTCCTTTAGCAGTTGTTGTAGAGCTGGTTTGGTGGTGCTGAACTCTCTCAGCTTTTGCTTGTCTCTAAAGGTTTTAATTTCTCCATCAAATCTGAATGAGATCCTTGCTGGGTAGAGTAATCTTGGTTGCAGGTTTTTCTCTTTCAACACTTTCAATATGTCCTGCCACTCCCTTCTGGCTTGCAGAGTTTCTGCTGAAAGATCAGCTGTTAACCTTATGGGGATTCCCTTGTGTGTTATTTGTTGTTTTTCCCTTGCTGCTTTTAATATGCTTTCTTTGTATTTAATGTCTTAATAGAATTTCTTAAACAATTGGACAATGTACCCCTGGACTTTATTGCTATTTCAGAAACCGAAAACCTTCACCTACCTTCTACCTATCCTTGTTTCCAAGAATGCTCATGGGAGATCTGGCAGTGCAACATATCCCAGGGTGGTAAAAGAGAATGAGTCACTGACCTTAGGTGATACCTGGAATGTGACCTGCAGACTGGAGTACACCTACTTTTTAAAATGTTTATTCTTACAAAGATCCTGAGTATTTATGGCTTTATGGCAGGAATTCTCTCAGGCTTAAGACTTAAATTAAAGCCATACAGAGTCAGCTTCAATAAGGGCCTCTGTTTCTCAAATTTTTTGACTACCACTTAGAAAGATAGCACTGTACTGGGAGGTACTCTTTTTGATCAGTCTCAACATTTTTCCAGCTATTCTCAACTCCCCTTCAAAAGATTCTCCCACTAGAATTACATGAATATTGTGCACCTAAGGTGAATACAATGTTTGGAACAACAAAATATTGATTTCCCATTGTGTAACTTCCATTTATTTTAAACCAAAATGCAAGAAAGGGAAAGAGGGCTTCCCTGGTGGCGCAGTGGTTGAGAGTCCGCCTGCCGATGCAGGGGACATGGGTTTGTGCCCCGGTCCGGGAGGATCCCACATGCCGCAGAGCGGCTGGGCCTGTGAGCCATGGCCACTGAGCCTGCGCGTCCGGAACCTGTGCTCCACAACGGGAGAGGCCACAACAGTGAGAGGCCCACGTACCACAAAAAAAAAAAAAAAAAAAAAAAAGAAAGGGAAAGAGTTGGTAAGGGAGGACACTGATCTAACGCTTTCCAGTGATTCTTAAAAATTTCACACATTTCCAGTGTTGAATTCTGTTGACAAATACTTATTTCAGTCACATTTTGGCTTTATACATCTCTTCAAAATCTGGTTTAAAAAAAAAATCTAAAACCTTTCTTAAAGCTTAGTTCCTCTAGACCAGAGTGATTCTAAAATTGATATGGAGAACATTAAACCTTAGCTGTTTGCCCAATGCAGTGTAATTCATCATAGTTGGTTTAATTCTTAGGACTTACTCCAAAATAGCCTCTAAAAGTGTTGGCTGCTCCATAAATGCATGAAAAAGGCAGCTCTCTACCACCTCCAGCAACATGTACTTTGCTTTTGCAATCCTGTTATTATTCCAGCTTAAGAGTAATTTCAAATCCTCATGAGCAATGTTCTACCATTTGTATATTCTATTATCTTGCTAAACATTTCCTAAACTGCTTTTCTCTTCATCCCCAAAGGTCAGAAGCATTTTACCAAGATATTTTTCTCAGTTAACATTATTTTATAAAACTACAGTAAATACATTTAACCATTGGTTATTTTGTTGTCTTTGTCTCTGTCTCATTTACTTGAGCAATTGTTGAAGACTTTGGCATTTGATTCCTTTAGATCAGGAGGTTTATGGGGTATTTTTCTCAGGTTTTATTATTTTTATCATCTAACAGTTAAGTTAATCACTCGCCTCATTATCAACTTCTAGATAATTTTTTATCCATCCATTTGTTAATTCTCTCATTTAAAGTCTCACTTAATAATGCAAAAAACAACAAAAACAAGCGTAAAAAACCTTACCTTGTGCTACCAGACTATTCTAAGCACTATATATATATATATATATATATATATATATATCATTGCATCTACATTTCACAATAACTTTATAAGGTTGGTTCTACTATCCTCATTTTACTGATAGAACTGGGGCTCAGAGAAATTAGTTTAACTTACCCAAATTTACACAGATAAATAGTACAAGCAGAATTGCAACAACTAAGTTTTGCTTTCAAAGCCTGAGTTTTAGCCACTATACTATTCTATATTTATCAATGAATCACTATTTTGAGACATGGTGCTAGCTAGAAGGAGAGAAAAATGAATTTAAAAAAAAAAACAAAAAAACTTCCTTCACAAAGCTTTCAGTAGATAGCAATAGAAGAAAAAAAATCTATATACACCAAAAACTGTAATACCTGGTATAAATATGACACAAATTTGGGAAAGATAAAACCCCTTCAAGTGGAGGTTGAAAAGTTCCTGATGATTGAGGATGGTAGGTCAAATGAAACTTTTCATAAAAAAGGAGAAAGAAAAGATAGGGTAAATTTATTGGTTCACATAACTGCACTGTCCAAGAGTAGATTTGATGTCCAGTAAGCTTGATTGTGTGTTTAAATGGTGTGACTAGACCTCACTTTTTTTCTCCTTCTACTTCTTAGACTTATGTCTTCAGTATTGGTCCCATTCCCCTCTATGGTTCCAAAGCATTGGGGCAACATACTTCCTGGTTTACGCTCAGGAAGAGAAAATCTGCTTTCTCAATAACTCACTCAAAATGTATGGAATTTATATTGGTCATGATAAGCCTGACTTGAGTTATCTATCTCCTAAATCAATCATTGTTGCCCAAGGGAGAAGGTATGCTAACTGGCTTAATTTAATTAGGGATTACCTCTGGGTTCTGGATGGGGTCAGCTGGAGGCACAAAGCACACAGTATGGAAAATCAAGATATTATCAGAAAAGGGAAGAAAGTAATGTCCATCACTAAGGATTTGCAACTTAAGATATCATGATTCATGTATGTTTTGTACTAAACAGAAAAAATTATATTTAATAATTTAAAATTGTAAAATGGTACTCTCAAAACCCATTTACTGATATGTTTTCCACTGAGTTGATATGAATTGATTCTTTATAAATTAACAATCCACCATCATGAAAATATGCCTTATTTTCTTCTGAGCTTTTCTTGTCTTGTTATTCCCCTCAAGGGAACTATGTTCCCTAGCTAAAGAGCACAGCTTAAACTCATTCTCAGGATGCCTTTCCTGACTACACTGTCCTACCATGCTGCTTTGCCAAATTCTGATACTATTCTCTGCAGTTCACTCACATTTAGTATCACTGCTTGTAGTTATTTGTCTTTGTGTATATGGGTTGTCTCTTCAATCTGATGAAAATCTTCCTGAAGTCTGTACCTGACAATCCAGGCTAGTTGTGTATTAAAAATAAAGGACATTTATAATTGAAGTTACAAACACTGTTCATTGTTGGTAATGCTTCTCAACTTGGTCGGGTGGCAGAAGACCTAGAAAGGCCTTGACGTAATTATATTGTAAAATGAGAAAAAAAGTATACCTGATTTTATGCAACTAGAAACATTATTGTATGATACATTAGCTATCATCCTAGAATTTATCAGATGAAAATAAAAAGCAACAAAGATATAAAAAAAAACTTTTGAGAGGGAAAATACAAAAAATTTATTAGTGTATACGTATTGATGCTTTTCTGTTATATTTTGCCTTGCTTTGTTTTTCGGTGAAGTGGGGGAAATATAAGCCTTTTAAAATATTAGGGATATAAGTCCTTGAACACCTCACAAGGCCTTGAAGTTCTATGGGGCCACAGTGTGGAACCCTCTGTCACAGTGGCAAAATGTTTATTCTTACATCAACCTGTGAGATAGGTAATGACTACATGTGTTATTAATTACAATGGAGTTCAGACTGCCTCAATTACACTATTAAGAGCATGGTTTCAAAATCTCAAATCAGGGAGACCTTCAAGATGGCAGAGGAGTAAGATGTGGAGATCACCTTCCTCCCCAAAAATATATCAGAAATACATCTACACGTGGAACAACTCTTACAGAACACATACTGAATGATGGCAGAAGACCTCAGACTTCCCAAAAGTTAAGAAACTCCCACGTAACTGGGTAGGGCAAAAGAAAAAATAAAAAACAGAGACAAAAGAATAGAGATGGGACCTGCACTTCTAGGAGGGAGCTGTGAAGGAGGAAAAGTTTCCACACACTAGGAAGCCCCGTCACTGGTGGGGACAGGGGGTGGGTGGGGTGGAAGCTTCAGAGCCACGGAAGAGAGCACAGCAACAGGGTGCAGAGGGCAAAGCGGAGATATTCCTGCACAGAGGATCGGTTCTGATCAGCACTCACCAGTCTGAGAGGCTTCTCTGTTAGCCCACTGGGGCAGGTGGGGGCTGGGAGCTGAGGCTCGGTCTTCGGAGGTCAGATCACAGGAAGAGGACTGCGGTTGGCTACATGAACACAGCCTGAAGGGGACTAGTGGGCCACAGCTAGCTGGAAGGGAGTCCGGGAAAAAGTCTGGACCTGACAAAGAGGCAAGAGACCGTTGTTTCAGGGTGTACGAGGAGAGGGGATTCAGAGCACCACCTAAACAAGCTCTAGAGACCGGCGTGAGCCGCCGCTATCAGTGCAGACATCAGAGACTGGCAGGAAACACTAAGGCTGCTGCTGCAGCCACCAAGAAGCCTGTGTACAAGCACGGGTCACTATCCACACTGGGATATCCACACTATCCCTCCTGGGAGCCTGTGCAGCCCACCACTGTCAGGATTCCATGATCTAGGGACAACTTCACAGGGAGAACACACAGCACGCCTCAGGCTGTTGTAACGTCACTCTGGCCTCTGCGGCCGCAGGTTCTCCCCGCTTTCTGTACCCCTCCCTCCCCCAGCCTGAGTGAGCCAAAGCCCTCTAATCAGCTGCTACTTTAACCCTAACTTTTCTGAGCTAAGAACAGATACCCTCAGGTGACCTACATGCAGAGGCAGGCCCAAATCCAAAGCTGAACCTCAGGAGCTGTGCAAACAGAGAAGAGAAAGGGAAATTTCTCCCAGCAGCCTCAGGAGCAGAGGATTAAATGTCCACAATCAACTTGGTGTACCCAGCATCTCTGGAATATCTGAATAGACAAAAAATCATCCCAAAATTGAGGTGGTAGACTTTGAGAGCAACTGTAGACTTGGGGTTTGCTTTCTGCATCTAATTTGTTTCTGGTCTTAACGTTTGTCTTAGTTTAGTATTTAGAGTTTATTATCATTGATAGATTTGTTTATTGATTTGGTTGCTCTCTTCCTTTTTTTATATATTTAGATATATATATTTTTTCCTTTTTCTCTTTTTGTGAGTATGTAGGTGTATGCTTCTTTGTGTGATTTTCTCTGTATAGCTTTACTTTTACCATTTGTCCTAGGGTCCTGTCTGCCTGTTTCTTTCTTTTTTTTTTTTTTTAAGTATAGTTTTTAGTGCTTCTTATCATTGGTAGATTTGTTTTTTGGTTTGGTTGCTCTCTTCTTTCTTTCTTATCTTTTATTTCTTTTTTTATTACTTTTTAATTTTAATAACTTTATTTTATTTATTTTTCCTTCTTACTTTCTTTCTTTTGCTCTTACTTTCTCTCTTTCTTTCTTCCTTTCTCCTTTTTGTTCTGAGCCATGTGGCTGACAGGTCTTCATATTCTGGCCGGGTGTCAAGCCTGTGCCTCTGAGGTAGGAGAGCCTAGTGCAGGACTTTGGTCCACCAGAGACCTCCCAATTCCATGTAATATCAAACAGCAAAAGCTCTCCCAGAGATCTCCTTCTCAATGCTAATACCCAGCTCCACTCGACGACCAGAAAGCTACAGTGCTGGACACCCTATGCCAAACAACTAGCAAGACAGGAACACAACCCCACCCATTAGCAGAGATGCTACCTAAAATCGTAATAAGGTCACAGACACCCCAAAACACACTACTGGACACAGTCCTGCCCACCAGAAAGACAAGATCCAGCCTCATCCACCAGAACACAGGGACCAGTCCCCTCCACCAGGAAACCTACACAACCCACTGAAATACCCTTACCACTGGGGGCAGACACCGAAAACAATGGGAACTACAAACCGGCAGCCTGTGAAAAGGAGACCCCAAACACAGTAAGTTAAGCAAAATGAGAAGACAGAGAAACACACAGCAGATGAAGGAGCAAGGTAAAAACCCACCAGACCCAACAAATGAAGAGGAAATAGGTAGTCTACCTGTAAAAGAATTCAGAGTAACAATAGTAAAGATGATTCAAAATCTTGGAAATAGAGTGGAGAAAATACAACAAATGTTCAACAAGAACATAGAAGAACTAAAGAGCAAACAAAAAATGATGAATAACACAATAAATGAAATTAAAAATCTCTAGACCAAATCAATAGAAGAATAACCTAGGCAGGAGAATGGATAAGTGATATGAAAGATAAAAGAGTGGAAATAACTACCACAGAGCAGAATAAAGAAAAAAGAATGAAAAGAACTGAGGACAGTCTCAGAAACCGCTGGGACATTAAACAGACCAACATTTGAATTATGGGGGTCCCAGAAGAAGAAGGGAAAAAGAAAGGGAATGAGAAAATATTTAAAGAGCTTATAGTTGAAAACTTCCTTAATATGGGAAAGGAAATAATTAATCAAGTCCAGGAAGCACAGAGAGTCCCATACAGGATAAGTCCAAGGAGAAACCTAGCAAGACACATATTAATCAAATTATCAAAAATTAAATACAAAGAACAAATATTAAAAGCAGCAAGGGAAAAAAAAACAACATACAAGGGAATCCCCATAAGGTTAACAGCTGATCTTTCAGCAGAAATTCTGCAAGCCAGAAGGGAGTGGCAGGACATATTTAAAGTGATTAAAGGGAAAAACCAATAACCAAGATTACTCTACCCAGGAAGGGTCTCATTCAAATTTGATGGAGAAATAACAAGCTTTACAGATAAGCAAAAGCTAAGAGAATTCAGCACCACCAAACCAGCTTTACAACAAATGCTAAAGGAGCTTCTTTAGGCAGAAAGCACAAGAGAAGGAAAAGACCTACAATAACAAACTCAAAACAATTAAGAAAATAGTAATAGGAAATACATATCAATAATTACTTTAAATGTAAATGGATTAAATGCTCCAACCAAAGGACATAGACTGGCTGAATGGATACAAAAACAAGACCAGTACATATGCTATCTACAAGAGACCCACTTCAGACCTAGGGACACATATGGACTGAAAGTGAGGGAAGAGAAAAAGATATTCCATGCAAATGGAAATCAAAACAAAGCTGGAGTAGCAATTCTCATATCAGACAAAATAGACTTTAAAATAAAGACTAATACAAGAGACAAAGAAGAACACTACATCATGATCAAGGGATCAATCCAAGAAGAAGATATAACAATTGTAAATACTTATGCACCCAAAATAGGAACACCTCAATACATAAGGCAAATACTAACAGCCATAAAAGGGGAAATCGACAATAACACAATCACAGTAGGGGACTATAAAACCCCACTTTTACCAATGGACAGATCATCCAAAATGAAAACAAATAAGGAAACGCAAGCTTTAAATGATACATTAAACAAGATGGACTTAATTAATATTTATAGGATATTCCATCCAAAAACAACAGAATAAACTTTCTTCTCAAGTGCTCATGGAACATTCTCCAGGATAGATCATATCTTGGGTCACAAATCAAGCCTTGGTAAATTTAAGAAAATTGAAAATGTATCAAGTATCTTTTCCGACCACAATGCTATGAGACCAGATATCAAATATAGGAAAAAAATCTTAAAAAAAAATACAAAATCATGGAGGCTAAACAATGCACTACTAAATAACTGAAAGATCACTGAAGAAGTCAAAGGGGAAATCAAAAAATACCTAGAAACAAATGACAATGTAAACACAATTATCCAAAACCTACAGGATGGAGCAAAAGCAAAAGCTTTCAACAAAATTCAACAGCGATTTATGGCAAAAACGCTCCTAAAAGTAGGCATAACAGGAACTTACCTCAACATAATGAAGGCCATATATGACAAACTCACAGCCAGCATTTGTTCTCAATGGTGAAAAACTGAAACCATTTCCTCTGAGATCAGGAACAAGACAAGGTTGTCCACTCTCACCACTATTATTCAACATAGATTTGGAAGTTTTAGCCATGGCAATCAAAGAAGAAAAAGAAATAAAAGGAACCCAAATCGGAAAAGAAGAAGTAAAGCAGTCATTGTTTTCAGATGATATTATACTATACATAGAGAATCCTAAAGATACTACCAGAAAACTACTAGAGCTAATCAGTGAAATTGGTAAAACAGCAAGATACAAATTTAATGCACAGAAATGTTTTGAATTTCTATACACTAATAATGAAAAATCTGAAAGAAAAATTAAGGAAACACTCCCATTTACCACTGCAAAAAAAAGAATAAAATACCTAGGAATAAACCTACCTAAGGAGACTAAAGACCTGTATGCAGAAAACTATAAGACTCTGATGAAAGGAATTAAAGACAATAAAAACAGATGGAGAGATACACCATGTTCTTGGATTGGAAGAATCAACATTGTGAAAATGATTATATTAACCAACAAAATCTAGAGATCCAATGCAATCCCTATAAAACTACTGATGGCATTTTTCACAGAACTAGAGCAAAAAATTTCACAATTTGTATGGAAACACAAAAGACCCCAAATAGCCAAAGCAATCTTGAGAAAGAAAAACGGAGCTGGAGGAATCAGGTTCCTGGACTTCAGACTATACTACAAAGCTACAATAATCAACACCATATGGTACTGGCACAAAAACAGAAATATAGATCGATGGAACAGGATAGAAAGCCCAGAGATAAACCCATGCTCATATAGTCACCTTATCTTTGATAAAGGAGGCAAGGATATACAATGGAGAAAAGACAGCCTCTTCAGTAGGTAGTGCTGGGAAAACTGGACAGCTACATGTAAAATAATGAAATTAGAACACTCCCTAACACCATACGCAAAAATAAACTCAAAATGGGTTAAAGACCTAAATGTAAGGCCAGACACTATAAAAGTCTTTGAGGAAAACATAGGCAGAATAGTCTATGACATAAATAACATCAAGATCCTTTTTGACCCTCCTCCTAGAGTAGTGGAAATAAAAACAAAAGTAAACAAATGGGACCTAATGGAACTTAAAAGATTTTCACAGCAAAAGTAACCATAAGCAAGACAATGGACAACCTTCAGAATGGGAGAAAATATTTGCAAATGAAGCAAATGACATAGGATTAATCTCCAAAATTTACCAACAGCTCATGCAGCTCAATATCAAAAAGACAAACAACCCAATCAACAAATGGGCAGAAGACCTAAATAGACATTTCTCCAATGAAGATATACAGATTCCAAACAAGCATATGAAAGGATGCTCAACATCACTAATCATTAGAGAAATGCAAATCAAAACTACATTGAGATATCACCTCACACCAGTCAGAATGGCTACCATCAAAAAATCTACAAACAATAAATGCTGGAGAGGGTGTGGAGAAAAGGGAACCCTCTTTCACTGTTGGTGGGAATGTCAATTGATATATCCTCTATGGAGAACTGTATGGAGATTCCTTAAAAAGCTAAAAATAGAACTACCATATGACCCAGCAATCCCACTACCGGGCATATATCCTGAGAAAAACATAATTCAAAAAGTGTCATGTACCACAATATTAATTGCAGCACTATTTACAATAGCCAGGACATGGAAGCAACCTAAGTGTCCATTGACAGATGAATGGATAAAGATGTGGCACATATAAACAATGGACTATTACTCAGCCATAAAAAGAATCAAAATTGAGTTATTTGTAGTGAGGTGGATGGGCCTAGAGTCTGTCATACAGAGTGAAGTAAGTCAGAAAGAGAAAAGCAAATACCATATGCTAACATATATATATGGAATCTAAAAAAAAAAGGTTCTGACAAACCTAGGGGCAAGACAGGAATAAAGACGCAGATGTAGAGAATGGAATTGAGGACACGGCCAGGGGGAAGGGGAAGCTGGGATGAAGTGATAGAGTGCATGGGCATATATACACTACCAAATGTAAAATAGATAGCTAGTGGGAAGCAGCTGCATAGCACAGGGAGATCAGCTCGGTGCTTTGTGACCACATAGAGGGTTGGGATAGGGAGAATGGGAGGGACACGCAAGAGGGAGGAGATATGGGGATATATGTATATGTATAGCTGTTTCACTTTGTTATAAAGCAGAAACTAACACACCATTGTAAAGCAATTATACTCCAATAAATATGTTTAAAAAAATCTCAAATCAATTCCAAAGGCAATGCTTTGAAAACCCAGTACATTTAATCCTATATTCCTATTTTCCTAGAACACTAAAGAAGCATATACATAGGTTAAAAACGTTGTAAACATTTTCAATGCTGTTGATGTCTACCTAGACACTTTCGTCTTCAGTAAACAATAAAAGGGGATAAGAGAAGGCACGAACATTTATTTAGCCCCTGTTATGTGCCAGGTACTTTGTATGACTTAATTTATACATTCATTTATTCTTTCCTTACCAAATACTTGTTTTGAGAGCTTGCACATAACAATACAAACTGACAAAAAAAAAAAAAAGAGTACTGTTGCAATCAGCAAAAATAGACCTACTCCCTACATTCATGAAGGATATATATTCTAGTGAGGCAGTCAGATACTCACCAAATTCATAATTGCAAACAGTGTTGGGCGGGAATAAAATGTGATTTTATCCTCAACAATCATAAGGTAGCATGCTGTCCCCTATTCATAAGTGAGGAGGTTAAGGAACTTTTCCAAATCTATAAGGTTAGCAGAGGTCAGCAAGACCGCCAAGAATTGCTGGGCAAGTGTCATCCTGCATCTCTCCTGGGGTAGGGGTGTGTGAGAGGCCTTGAGTCAGAGACGGGATTCGGTCCTTAATTTGTCCATATTACCCCGGTTACTGTAGGTTTTCAGTATAACCATATCTGAAATGTGTCAATTTGTTCATTAAAATCATTGTATATGAAAGGTGAGGTGTGTGGGACAGCATCTAAGCAACACCCTGAGATATAATAACCCATTCAATTAATAAGAGGATGTTTGGGTATCCAGTATCTATTAAAAAAAAAAAAAAAACAGTGAAAAAGATGTTTCCTGACCTTACAGAGTTTCTATAGACCAGGAAAATAAATGGACATGTGATTGACCATTCTGATACAATAAACTTAGAAGGCATTTTATTGTTAGTAAAGGATTTTTATTTGCCTCTCCTAGCAGTCATATTAGCTATGGGATGGACATTTAGCAAGGTAACCAGAATTCTTGGATTAAAAAGTTTGAATTTTCTACTCTGGGTAAGGGTCAACAACTGACAATTTGGGGACATAGGAGTGCTGTGTGCTACACAAAATTTAGCATCATTACTCTAGGAGTGTAAAGACACTTGAAGGAAACTCCTTGTCTCGGGAAATACAATTAAAAGGCCTTTACAAGAGATCAATTTAAGGTAATAAGTTCTTACAGGGATGAAAATTTTTCAAAAGAGTAATAAATTCTTAGATTATGGTGATGAAAATAAAAAAAGGGGGGGGGGATAAATTCAGAAAAACATGTACTATTTAGAATGAACATCAAGGTCTCTTCTTGTTTTCCTGCAGTTACAGCTTTGTGTGGCAAGTACACTTAGTAAATCTTCCTTACATTTTCACTGTAATACAAATCTTACATAGCTCCTTTCTCAGCTCGTTTTAATTAGTATCAGAATAGGAGAATGGGTATCTCAGGCTGTTAGTAATTTGATATAGAACTTTTCACCTCCAGGTCAATGGTAAGTGAAACACATTTACATATTTTTAAGTGGATTTATTGCTCTTGAAGGGAGCCCAGTTGTAATCCTTCACACCAGAACAGTTATTGCCAGAAAGCCCCCAGGCATTGAAACATTGATCAGGAAGTAACAGGGAGAAAGGGTTCAGTTTCAAGTGCTCTTCAGTGTATGGCTTGCCTTACAAGATCTTCTTAAATTATTTTAATTAATCCTAATTATAATTCTATTTTTAAAGACTGATATCTATCTGATAACAAATTGGATATGGACCAATAAGCTGGGCATATTTTAATTTAGAATATGAGCTATCCAGTTACTCAAAAATAATTATCCATATCAGAAAAAGCAAGGAATTTACTATAGAGCTCATTTTGAGGTAGGGCATAAAAGAATGAGTAATAGAAACTGTATTACAAATTTTAGTAATAGGAATATGGCTTTTACAATTAGAAAGCGGTAGTGCTGGGTACATTGGTCTTGGCATCAAGGGAATTAGAAGTTACTTTTTCTGGATGTGTGTGCCCACTTAACACCCTAGAAATGTCCATAATGGATTCAGCTTTGTCCGATTTCCCCAGCCTCCAAGGCAACATATCCATGGCAACAACTAAGCATCATTATAGCTTCTCAAATATGAAAAAAATAACAATTTCTTAACTCCCTTTAACCTAAGCTTTTAGTAGAAAATGTAAAAAAAAAAAAAAATTCTATCATCACTGTATATATGCTCTGTCAGGCATATTATTAGGAAAGGAGCAAATAATAATAAATAATGCACAATACCTGTGTTTTAGCTTGAAGTACACCGAATGAAAGACTTAAGAAAGAGCTCACATGAAGGTTATTTATTGAGAACATACGAGGATCATGAACTGAGAAACAGTGGAGTGAAACAAGGAAGAAGAAAGAGGAAAGATGAATGGTTAGGTCACCACCATGGGCAAATGGTGTTCCATCCTGCCAGATTTTCTAAGGGGACCAATAAAATATGTCTCAGAATTGTTCCCTTGGAACGGGAGGTGATTTTATTCATTGGCTTCTTTTCTCCAGTTGTTAAGTGTGACTTCATGGGCAGGAACTTCCCTACACCACCCAGTTGCGTGCGTATGACTGGCACAAGGGAACAATCATGCTGCCACATCAGGCAAGTCTCATGGGGTCTAAATAAAACACTGTAGGTTCCCCTGTGTGAGTCTGGTCAGAACCTACGTGCAACTGAATGGTGCAGCAGACACTGGATGAAAAGATGAGGCTGAGAGAATGTGAAGTGGTCAGGGTGAGATGTCTAACTGCCTAGCATGCTCTGCCCTTATGGTACTCAATACCCAGTGCCTCCTCAAGGAGGTGCACCTTCTTTGAGGGAAGGAACTTGAAAACAAGATAATCTTAAGAAATCTTTTAAGATTCCTTTTAGAATTACAGAGTGGACAGATTAGGTAGAGATAAATATATAGGCTTTGGAATGAGATAAATTGTAGTTTGAACACTCTCAAATTTGTATTCATTGTATGGCATTTGTCAATTTATTTAAAGTTTCCTCATTAGTCTGGAAGGGAGGGGAGGTAAAATAGCCACTATCACATCCAACAATGCTGAATACTAAATGAGATTATGTATGTGTACCACCTAGCTCATTGGCTTGAAAAGGTACCATATGAAAAAAAAAAAATCAGCTCTTGAACAAGGTAAAAATTGACAATCTCCCTGTTTTCTTACTTCCAGCTATTTTCATGCATCAAATAATGCCATGAAGCATAACACATTTTAATATGACTTGAGGATTCCTAAGGTAGGAATAAGTTTTCATAGTACTAAAAACTGAAAAAATAAGATGCTATATGTGGTCTGAAATCTTCTATCAGAGTTCAAAATAGAAATTGGTTTAAGCTTCCTTTTCAATTCACAAAGTTCCTTGCAACTCTAACTTATAAGAAGAGGCCAGCAGATGATTTGGTGTACCAGTTGTTAAACTAATTTTTAAAAAATTTAAGACAAAAACTGATGTTTGGCTGAGCTGTTTCTTGAAACATCAGTGACCCTGAATGCACAATCTTTACAAGCGAATAATTCCCTGAAGCTCAATAGGAGCCCTTGAGATCTTAACCTACACAACAGAACAGCAGGATCAGGCAAGTTGTTGTACTGAGACACCACTTGGGGCCAGATTTTAATAGCTGACAACTCATAATGGATTGACAAAAGCAAAACATCATTAACTTGAGTCTACAAAGTCGACATTTCCATATGCAAATAGGAACTAGCACATATGTGCCTGTGTACAAGTCTCATTGCTTGTTTAGTTGTCTGTATGTCCTTTAGGTGGCCTTCTTTTGTCTTTAAGATCCCAGTGGACAAGAACCACGTCTGGTGACCCACTCTGCAGAACAACAGCAGGTGCTCAGATTGGGCCTCACTAAGTGTTTTTTACTGTAATGATTATGGTGTTGTTGATTTTCTCTCTCGCAAGAGAATTTAAGATCTACAGTGTAATGTCGACACTCAAGAGTGAAAGGATAGTCATGAATAATAGGTTTGAGCAGTGGGACATAAAAGTTACTGTACATTTACATAACAAGGACCATTGGACCGACACTTAAGGGCATGAGTGCAAGAAAGAGCACTCATCCTAAGTTTTTCTATATATTGAAGTTCATAATATCAATTCTTACAAAAGATGTGTCCTTCATTGCAAGCTATGTAATTCTTATGTATGTTTCTTGAGAATGATGGGGCTGTGGCATTTTACTTTTTAGTCTAAATTTGCTTGGTTCAGTGGTACAAAAAATTATAGTGATTCTGGCTCGTGAGGAAATGATTTAACCTCTCTGAGCATTAAGTTCTTCAGTACTTGTAACCTATCTTACAGACTTGTTGTTTGGCTCAGATAAGATAAAACAAGATGACATAAAGTGCTATAAAAGCTGAAGCTACTGTTATCAACAAAAAATGTATCCTTTGGGCTGGGCTTACATGACTTAAGGAAATAGCCAATTATGCCATATCCTTTATGAAAAATGTGATCTTGGACATGTTCTGCAAGCCTGTATGAATACAATCAGGAGGCTGAGCAGCCTCTTATGATTCTTTACTCTCTCCTTTTTCCCATTCTCCCCAGTGAGCTGGCCTTTCTTGGCTTGTCTTTCCTTTTCTGTTGCGTATACAAATGCTGTGTGTTAAGATCAAGGAGGTGGACACCTGTTTTGCTTCTCCGAGTTCTATCACTCACTCTCATAAAGATTTTGCTTTGGGCATTGCAGCTGGCATTCCTCTCCTTTCTTTGCCTGCTACCGAAGAGCTCCACAGGAAAGAATAATGAAGGCTTAAACTCTCCCATTCTGCTTCCTCTCTACCTCACATCCTCCTGTTACCAAAGGGGAAACACATGTTTTTCAAATTCAATTTTTTGCTGATGAAAATTTTGTTCAATTTCACAGCTTGACTTCAGAATTTTCCCAAGTGATGGTAAGTTCCATTCCCTTGCCAACAAGGAAATAATCTACAAGCATGTTTGGAAGGAAAACTTAGAAATTGCCCTCAAGCTTTAGTATCAGATAAATATAAGAAAAAAAATGTGTTATGCCAGCCTCTCCATCATTCAAAATACTAACTTGTTTAATGATTGTAAATTTGGGGAAAATATTTAACCTGGGTCAATGGTATTTATTAAGTTACAAAAATGTGAACTTTGAAGCACAGATATTTATAACAGAGGTAACATTTAGACACTGAATAGACAAAGAAGTGAAGCTTGCAGGTGGCTGGGATTGAATGCATTTTTGTTGAGTCAATTTTGGTTGAAAAAAGGGCTCAATTAGAGTTTCTTCCTGTCGTGTGTTATATTATTTTGCTTAAAATAATGTTTTTAATAACTTATCTTTCCTTGTGAAAACGTGTTTCTCTTATTCCTCTTATTTACTTGATAGTTACTTAAACCACTATAATTCCAACTTCCTTTTTCTTTCCTTAGCTCACCACAGCCCAGATAAAGCCCATGCTATAGGTCACTTTCATTAAAGGTGTTATAAAAATAAATGGCTTGTAACAGGTAGGGAAAACGTGAACCAAGAGGAATGGTCCAGAATCTTATTTCCCAGCAGTGCCACAGGAAACCTTCATGTTCTTTGGGGTTTTATTTCTGTGTTCAGTTCAGGCCAAGTAAAACCTCCCGCCTGGGTGTCAAGGGCTAGTACTGAAAGCTACAAAAGGCAAGAGAGACCTTCTTCCCTGAAAGGGGTTTTGGAAGTGAGCTAGTTTATTTAATCCCCAGGCAAACCTGAAGTCAAGCTAATCAGAATGAGGGAAACAGCTTCCTACATGTGAGCTAGGACTGTGAGAATTTGTTTTTCAGGGTGGTTTATAGCCAAAACCCTTCAAGGGTGTGGAAGGGCTTTCCAACCAGGGGCACAAATATTCAAGGAGAGCTTGTTTGTTTTATGGTTATTTTTATCCCACAATAAACGGCTTAAATTTGCAGACTATACTTTTTGACTATAAAGTAGGTCATTTCTCAGGATGCCGGTGCTTTCCCACAACAGATGGAATAAATAGGAGAAAATGTTGAGAATACACCACTGAAATTCTGATTTATTCAATCATTAACAAAAAGAAGAGCAATTTCAATGGTAATAGAATGAAAACCCAACTGTTTCTGCTTTCCTTCTGAAAATGTATTTTCTACGGAGAATGCTGCTCTTAGGCGAACACCTATTCAAACGTCAATGATGTATAATCCTAACTTCAGGCAGCATGGTTTTGCGGGTTCAGTAATTTGTAATACCTATGCAGCTAGGGATAAAATATTAACTTTCAATAATATAAGCAGTATCTGTAGTACAAATACTGAAAAAGCACATTATCTTTCAAGAAAGATGTGTATATAGATATAGATACACACACACACATATATATGTATATATGTAGACACTCTGTACTTGGCTTTCAGTGCTTCTCAAGGCAGTTGCTTTGCAGCATATTAGAGGAATCACAGTCCACGCATAACCTTTGGAGACTAGGCACTAAGTAGACAACCAATCAGTTTAGCATCTCTTTCTCAGAAGATAATTAGGAAAGAGGGAAAAAAAGCCATTTAAAGTGCAACAATGCTTAAAATAATCTTAGCGAGAGGCTACTTCCAGGTTGGAAGCCACACTAAATGCTTCCTGGGAAAATTGTTTGAAAACAATAAAAGTAAATAAAACATGGTAATAGGTTTATAAGAAAGACAGAAAACCAAAAATAAAAAGTCTGTGATACACACACAGGCATGCACACTCACAGGATATGTAAGAAGGTAGAACATTTCCATGTATTTTAATTGTATATCACAATAAGTCTGTGGGATATAAAGATTTCAATACATGCTTGCTTACAACTTTCTAAGAAATTGAAGTTCTTCTGTGATCAGTCCTTGATCTGGGTGGATCTACAGCATGTATTTAATGTAGAGCCAGAAACCCAAGGTTGGAGACTGGCTCTGTTATTATTCTGTGGTGGGACCTTGGCTAAATCATTCATTTTACCACTTGGGATCTCCTTTTTGAAATTTGGTAAGTGGACTTCTAAATGATCTGTAAGTGTCCTTCTCATTCTAAAATCTTACCATCTTAAGATTTTCTTTTTGTTTATTTGTCTTCAATTATTACCTTCCTTACTTTAAGCCTATTATTAATTTAAAAATCAACATAGAATTATGTTTGTCATACAACCACCTATATTTTCTAAAGAGATATATGTTTGTGAGGGCAACCCTTCATTTTTGTCTTTTATTATCTTTAGTTTCTATCAGATGAAAAGTTCTCCAGTAGCAAGATGGTAGTTATAATCTATTCAGCTTAGAATAAAATTTAATTAAATCATTTTAGAGGACACCCATTTAATAGATTCACTTATCCCTTACTTATCCCTCTCTTTCCCCTTTTATGTCAACCCTCGCTCAATTCTTAAAATCTTATAGAGAATGAACCTTCCAGGAAGACTTCACAGGAGTTTTGAGAAAGCTATGTATATAAACACAGTCTGGTTAAACATTTTAAATATACATATTCTGAAAGTTGATGTAGCTTCTCTTGCCCTAACAATGTGAGCAGGACGCAACATTATTGCTTAAACCAGCAAGATCTTTTAAAACGTGCAGTCTGTTTCCTTTTTCAATCCACCCAATAGATGCTGTTGTTTTTGAACCTCTTTCGCTCTCTGTGCGCACACAGTTTCACGACTGTCTCCTGGGGCAGGTACGTGTTACATGGGGGTTTGTTTACAATGGTGGGTTTGATTGTAAAAGCCCTGTATTATGAATAAGCCAGTGGCTGAAATGGAGTGGAACCTTGATTTATTTGGGTAGGACTGTTTTTCAACTCCGTAAATCATAGTTTGGTGTTCATTTACCTCTGCATTCTTTTTGAGCCACTGGCACTGAGGCTGACGAATGGGAATCAAATGAGGTGTGCTAAGTGCTTCTGCTGGAGGATTTCATCACCCCACATGCTGGGGTGTGATTTATCTCTGCAATACATTATGCAACTTATTTTCCTTTACTTATTTTATTTAGTGTTGTCACAAATAATATCAATTGGTCATTGACTGTGAACCCTAAACAGTAGTAAATTAATGAAATAAGAACTCATCTGTCCCCAATTTGATTAGAGCCACTTTGGTTGCACCAAGCGATTTACTATAGATGAACCTCATTTATTAAACAAGAAGCTCCGTGAGCTCTGTGTAAATTGTTATGCATAGTATTTGCAGTGTTTTTTTGTTTGTTTGTTTGTTTTTTTGCGGTACGCGGGCCTCTCACTGCAGTGGCCTCTCCCGTTGCGGAGCACAGGCTCCGGAAGCACAGGCTTAGCGGCCATGGCTCACGGGCTCAGCTGCTCCGCGGCATGTGGGATCTACCCGGACTGGGGCACAAACCCATGTCCCCTGCATCGGCAAGCAGACTTTCAACCACTGCGCCACCAGGGAAGCCCTGCAGTGGTTTTAATGAAACACTTAAGGCTGAGTTTTCTATTTCAATCACTAAGAGTGTTTTATGCTTGTGAAATAGGTATTTTCAGACATCCTGTGACTTCAGCCTAAATAGCTCTATCTGAAGTAGGTGCCCATTTATGGAAGGGGTGGCCTTTCTTTTCATTTTGGGGGAGACAATAGGAGCAGAGGTGGGGCACAGGGCTTTTTTAGGGGAAGGGCTTCTGGGAAAAGGTGTCCCAAGAGGAGTGATTAAAGTTTTATCACAACACAGAGACTATCACAGTTTCTGCGGCAGCATTCCAATATTCTTCTGCTGAGCTAGCATAAGAATTTCAGACCACAGGAATGCAGAATTCTAAGTGGTCAATTTACCTTGGAATTTGGAAAGGTAAGTTTCACAAAAGAATGTCTTTATAAAGAACAATCTGAATAATTTAAATGGACAATGTCAATGTTCCTTTGTAGTGGCTTAAAAAATGTAAGGAGGTCAAACATAGCCCAGAAAAAACATAGAGAGGTAGGGAAAAGCTGTAAATCAAAAACAGGGGAAACATAAGTGAGTTCAGTATGAAACCAGGTGACAGCCTCTGGGTACCAAGGAAACTGCCACAAAAGCAGGAGAAGGGATGAGGGGTATAACTGAGGGGATCATATATCCAGAGCTGACTTGGAGTAAGAGGGCTTGATTGTACAACTTCAGTGAAGGGCAGAAGAACAAAGTAGAGAAACAAAAAAGTCATGGTGGATGAGATAAGAACATTCCTGAGAAGTATCTGTATGAGACTGAAGCAGAATAAAAATTGGAAACATTTGGTAGAGGTTGTCTTTTTCCAGAACATAAATGAAGGTGGGTGGTGGTGATGTAATGCAGAGTCATCCTACATGTCTTTGCTAAGGACATATGCCCTCCTCATGAATCCACATGATGAGATCTACTGCAGTCAAGATATGATTAAAGAGCTGCGAGACAATCATAGCAATGCTAAGTGTTAAAGTTGAAAGCATATTCAATATCCTTGTTTTACTGAAGAATTTGATGCATGCCAGCACCTCAAACCCTCAGATGTTTTCAAAGAAATTTAGAACCCTACAATTCTAGAACTTACAAACTGGAAATGAGGGAATTTAGATATCTCAGTCCCACAGATTTTGTGAATGGCGTTTCCCAGGAGTGATTGTTTATATTTTTTTCCATATATAGTTATTAAATGAAATCTAATTCACTGGCAAAAATTCATTAATTTAAATAAAAGCTAGAAAGTCCATTCAAACAATCTCCTTTTTATAGGGAACATATCAGGGAAGGAAGGGGAAGGGAGGGAGAAGGAAGGAAGAAAGGCAATGGATTTATGTATAAATATTATTATTACCGAGTTATTTTTATAGTACATTGTACAACATATGAATATGATGCAACATTTAGTCTGAGGAAAAAGGAAATGGAAAATATTAGATAAAATATGTCTAGGCCAGTACGCCCCAAAGTGAGTGTCTGACAAAATGATTTCTTGGTCAAAAATGTTTGAGAAACAACTGCAATGATATATATTTCTTCAATAGTCACAGTGGATATAGTAGAGGTTCTGAGGAGTGCTGCAGTATAAAAAAGCTGTCTGAGTTTGTTTCAACTCACATTTCAAAAATACATTTGACTAGGATAACTTTGTTTCCTTTAATACCTGTTAACAGCCTATGGCACTAGTGTTGCATATTTTGGGAAATGCTGCTCTCAGTACTTCTGCAGAACTCACCTACAAAGTCTAACTCTTTTAGAGATTATGCACAGGAAAATGTGTCCAAGGGTAGAATTACCTACAAGAAAAGCAAAGTTTATAAAGGGAATTCTTAACTCTGAAATATTCACAAGTGACAGATGAGAGAAGGAAAATCTCATTTGGGGAGTTCCCAACTCCAAATATGCTCTATGTTGCCCATAACTGAACTTGAAGTTACAAACTCAGCCTTTAGAATGCAGTAGCATCAAAAAAAAAAAAAAAAAAAAAAAAAAAACCTTGCAGATAGTATGCTCACACTTAACAACATTCTATTTCCCATTTTTGAAGCTGAGGACATGACTGAAACCCACTTATGAAAACTGTAATTCCTGCTCAAAAACTTTCTTTGTTATCTGAATTCCACATCCTCTATTCCAATCACACTGCTTAAATCTCTCACTCTAAAATTAGCAATTACTCCCTTCTGATTATTTCTCAGACTCAACTCCCTCAGTGTCTCAGAGGCATTTGATAGTGTTATTCATTATCTTCTTGAATGCATTCTGCTCCAGGTCCTCTGTGCCACATCATTCTTATTCTCCTCCCACCTCTCAGATTACTCTCTTGATCACTGTTTCCTGATCCAGTGATTTCACTGCTCCTCTCATGTCACAAATCCCAAGTTCTAATCAGATATTTATTTTCCTTCATGTTCATTCCTTTAGAATCCACACCTAGTCTCTACTTACTAATGACCCTATTGCTCTATGTAGCAACATTATTTTTTTCATGTTTAAAATATAAGTGTTTCTAGTGCTTTGTATGCATTTGCTTTCCACTTGTCATGACATTTTACATATTAAGCATCAACCACTTATTAATTTCTTAGAATATGTCACTACCCTGGCAGGCACTATAGATGCAATGTTGCTTGAACTTCAAGAAACTCATGACTTAACATGAGTTAAACATAAAATTTAAATAAGTTGTATACTACAAGTTCAAGATGTTTAAGTTGTTATGGAAGGAGAAAAGGAGTCCAGAGAAGCATGGGACAATATTAGAAAAGGCTTAAAAGGAGAGGCAACATTTGAGATGGGTCTTGAAAGATAAGTTGAAGGTCATATGAGGCATAATAGAAAGAGAAATATTATTCCAGGCAATAAATATTCATAACTTATTTAAAGAAGTGGCAAGAACTTTGGTGTGCCTGTGGGGTGGGGGGCAGGGTTTATGTAACTTGTTTGGGTTTGGAAGGGTTGTTAGGAGATGAGACTGGAAAGATATTGAGCCTGGTTTACTATGGATCTTGAATGACTTGATAAGGAGTTTGGACTTGACCCTGAAGTTGGGATAGATGATCAGAATTTGAGCAGCCAAGTGCATAATTAGGTCTATATCCAAGAATGGTCATGCTGGTAAGAAAGAGGTTGGAAAATAGAGGATGGGATGAAGGACATGAATATTGTCTCCCACCAAAGCTTTCCTTATTCTGAGCTCTTTACTTAATTCCAGTCCTCCTGGGTGACGTTATGACATTTTACTACACACACACACACACACACACACACACAAAATTTAGCAGTAACTACTTGTTTCTTATGACATCAAAATTAAGCTCTTTTGCCTGACTTTCAGTGTCTGCTATAGACTGAATGTTTGTGCCCCCCAAAATTCATATGTTGAAACCGAATCCCCAAGGTGATGATATTTGGAGGTGGGGTCTTTGGGAGGTGATTAGGTCATGAGGGTGGAGCCCTCATGAATGGGATTAGTGTCCTTATAAAAGAGACCCAGAGAGCTCCCTCACCTCTCCTACCATTTGAGGACACAGCAAGAAGATGGCCATCTTTGAGCCAGAAAGAGTCCTCACCAGATACTGAATCTGCTGGCACCTTCACCTTGGACTTCCAGACTCCAGAATTGTGGGAAAATAAATTTCTGTTTATAAGGCACCCCATCTGTGATATTGTTGCAGCAGCCTAAATGGGCTAAAACAGTATACTTCATGTTTCCTCAAGGACATATTATCCTGCATATGCAAGTATAGTCCTTTTCCAAATGCCCAACTTTTTTTTTTTTCCATCAACACCACCCTCACCTTTATCCCATAGTCATTCTAGCTGAACTCTGTTCTTCTTTGCTCCTCCTCTCCCATTGAAAGATCTTCTTCATGGATTCAGATCAATCCTATTCAATTACAAATGCAAACCCTCTCTTCTCCCACGAAGTCTTTCCTGGAGACTTTCTTGCATCTTGCCCTTGCTCTCACTGGTATTTTTCTTTTCTCAAATGCTTTGGTATATTCTGGATCTCACAATTCTTGTATTATCTTCATTACTTTTACATTTAAGTCTAATTTCAAGTAACATTTTTGTTTCTTGAGGATCAGGACTATGTACCTATTATACTCCTGAGTTTTTCACTTTTTAATGAACAAATTACAAATGATCAACATCCTAAAATAAATATACAAGACTCCTGTTAGAATGTTGTTGTAATGTTGGTTTCAATGCAAAAATCTGCAATAAGTAAAATAATGTCTAAATTTATTGAGCATATATTATATGCAAAACACTAGCATATATTATATGCTTGGTGTATTTATGTGTAATACTCATAATACCACTAGGTGTGTACTATTATTGTTATTATTATTAATATAATAATCATAACCACCATATCCATATAAACTGAGAGATACTTTAAACAATTGCTCAAGGTCACTGATTCATCCATCCAAGCAATACATTTTTATTGAGTTTTTATAATGTCCCAGGCATGGTTCTTAGCACCTAGGAAGTAACAGTGGACAAAATAAAGTTCTGTCCTAGAAGCAGGGCATTTTTCTTGGGGAAATAGACTATTAAAAATTTAAACATTTTAATAAAACAATTTAACAAAGGATCTTATAACAATATTTGGTAGAGTGATACATGCTATAAAAATAAATCAGGGCAAGTGCATGCAATGCAATTGGTAGGAAATCATGAAGCCAGCATAGAAAGGTAGGTTGTCAGACTCTAGATTCCCTGTAATAAGTCCCCTACTATTGTTAGCCTCAGGTACCACTTCATTATTGGTATTTGAGCCCTGCAGTAATCTCTCCTCACATGTATATTCTAATGAAACTCAGGTCTCATCAACATCAAATCTATATTCTAATCAGACAAATATACTTATCTTCAAAAATGTACTCACCATGGCCTTGTGTTTGGCTCATGCTATTCTTTTAGTGTATGCACACACTTACACACACATACATATGTGCACCCACACAGAGTCTTTTTTACTCGAACTCAGATTCAACTTATTCTGTAAAACCTTTATTGTCTATTGAAAGAAGAGTTGCATCTTCAATTTTGTTGGCAATTTCCATTATATATACTGTTATTCTAGGCAATTTATAAATAATGAAAAGAGAACAATATGTAATTTTTCAAACACTGAAGAAATATAACTTTGGATCTGCCTTTTTGTAGCATCTGCATTAACAGTGATTTTAAAAATTAGCATATAAAATCTGAAAAATTCTTTGAAGTATTGAACCTTCTGATTAAGATAAAACATTGAGGACAAATACAGATTTGATCTGCATGGTGTTAATTTAACAGCATTAAATTCAAGATAACCCTTAAACCCTTGTGTATTATTATTTAAATTTTATATCCTCCAATTCCCCCAAAATGAAGAAATAAATTAAAATCGTTCTTTATGTCATTTCAACCATTAAATGTTTAAATACATTTAAAAATGATGACTCAGTCATAATGAAGAAAATTTTTTTCTAAAGAAAATGAAGTGAGTGTATTCATAGCTAAATGGGAAAAAAAAAAAACATGTTTGAGAAAAAGCAAAATGCTGAGAATTCATATAACATTTGCACCATCTCAAACTAATCCTCCAGTGACCTTGCCAATAATATTTACTCTGAACAGCCACACAGGGAAAGAACGGGCTTTTCAATATAAAATAGTATTCATTCTGCTTTTTTATATTTCTAACAATAATAAAGGGTCAGTAACAGGCCTTGGCTGAAATGCTGATTGCTACTCCTGCTTTCCAACACTTTTCCAACTTTAAAATATCATTTAAAATACAATTTGTATATTTTTGTAAACTGCAGAGCTATTCTATACTGTACTCAGTAGGAACTAGTATATGTTGTTAAATCTGGTTATTTTATTATTCTTTTTTTTTTGGACACCCAAATCTCTTTTATTGGAGGGGGGCAGGTGGTGGGGGGCTCTCACTGCAGAGCTTGTTCATTAGCACTGTTTCCTAAGTCCTGCGGCTTCATCACATCTGGCAGCTCGGGTGGGCTGGAGAAGGGCTCGATGCTAAGGACTTCAAAGGCTTCATCTGCCCTGAAGGCTAGCCCCACAGTGGCTGGGGCCTGAGGTCGTGCTCTCTGGCTGGTGAAGCCACACTCTCCCAATGTCTTTCCGTGGTCCTGAAGCTGGTTGTCTTTGTACAGCTGCTGCTTGTCTGGTGGCCACTTGAGGATACCCTCAATGATGCGCTTCAGCTCGAACAAGGTGTCCGAGTCCTTGGCGTCTGTGAAGATGGTGGTCTTGTGGCGTCGGATCATGAGGAACACATACATCACGGAGGCTGCCTCTCCCCCAAGTCCGGCAGATTTAACCAGAAAAAGAAACACAAATAACAGTTAGTAGTTAAAGACTTTAAGTTGCTGCTATTACAGATATAATACAAATTTGTTAGGGCTGCCCTAACAAAGTACTGCAAACTGAAATTTATTGACCAACAGTTCTGGCGACTAGACGTTCAAAATCAATGTGTTGGTGGAATTGGTTCCTTCCGAGGTCTGTAAGGGAAGGCTCTGCTCCAGGCCTCTTGCCTTACCATGTAGATCACCATCTTGCGTCCACATGATGTTTTCCCTGTGTATATGTCTATCTCCAAATTTCCCTTTATCTTTGATAAGAACTTGCCTTAATGGACCTCATCTTAATTTGATTGCCTCTTTAAAGACTCTTTCTCCAAATAAGATCACATTTGGACATATTGGGATTCAGGATTTCAAAATATAAATTTTGAGGGGACACAATTCACCACATAACAGGCACTTTCCTCATTTTTATTTGAAATATTATTTACTATTTTATTTGTTTATTGTCTAAAATATATAGATTATAAAATATGTATTTGGAATAGTATGTGGATGATTCTTCACAATTACATAGATTTATCCAAATTGGAAAGGAATAACATAAATTGCCTCTGTTTTCAAATCACATGATTTTATATAGAGAAAATCCTAAAGACTCCACCAAAAAATAAAATTTGTTAGAAATAATAAATGAATTCAGTAATGTTGCAGAATACAAAATCAATATACAAAAATCAACTGCATTTTGATACACTAACAATAAACTCTCCAAAAAAATTAAGAAAACAATCACATGTATAATAACATCAAAAATTTATAGAAAGAAAGAGTTGAACAATGGTTGCCAGGGCCTGGGAGGTGAGAGAAATGGAGAGATGTTGGTCAAAGGGTACAAACTTTCAGTTATAAGATAAATAGGTTCTGCCTCAACATAATAAAGGCCATATATGACAAACCCACAGCAAACATCATTCTCAGTGGTGAAAAACTGAAAGCATTTCCTCTAAGATCAGCAACAAGACAAGGATGCCCACTCTCACCACTATTATTCAACATAGTTTTGGAAGTCCTAACCATGGCAATCAGGGAAGAAAACGAAATAAAAGGAATATAAATCTGAAAAGAAGAAGTAAAATTGTCACTGTTTGCAGATGACATGATACTATACATAGAGACTCCTAAAGATGCCACCAGAAAACTACTAGAGCTAATCAATGAATTTGGTAAAGTTACAGGATACAAAATTAAGGCACAGAAATCTCTTGCATTCTTATACACTAATGATGAAAAATCTGAAAGGGAAGTTAAGGAAGCACTCCCATTTACCACTGCACAAAAAAGACTAAAACACCTAAGAATAAACTGACCTAAGGAGACTAAAGAACTGTATGCAGAAAACTTTAAGACACTGATGAAAGAAATTAAAGATGATACCAACAGATGGAGAGATATACCATGTTCTTGAATTGGAAGAACCAGTATTGTGAAAATGACTATACTACCCAAACCAATCTACAGATTCGATGCAATCCCTATCAAATTACCAATGGCATTTTTTACAGAACTAGAACAAAAAATCATAAAATTTGTATGGAGACACAAAAGACCCTGAATAGCCAAAGCAGTCTTCAGGGAAAAAAAACAGAGCTGGAGGCATCAGACTCCCTGACTTCAGACTATACTACAAAGCTACAGTAATCAAGACAATATGGCACTGGCACAAAAACAGAAATATAGATCAATGGAACAGGATATAAAGCCCAGAGATAAACCCAAATACCTATGGTCAACTAATCTACAACAAAGGAGGCAAGGATATACAATGGAGAAAAGACAGTCTCTTCAATAAGTGGTGCTGGGAAAACTGGGAAGCTACATGTAAAAGAATGAAATTAGAACACTCTCTAACACCATACACAAAAATAAACTCAAAATGGATTAGAGACCTAAATGTAAGACCGGACACTATAAAACTCTTAGAGGAAAACATAAGAAGAACACTCTTTGACATAAATCACAGCAAGATCTTTTTAGACCCACCTCCTAGAGTAATGGAAATAAAAACAAAAATAAACAAATGGGACCTAATTGAACTTAAAAGCTTTTGCAAAGGAAAGTAAACTACAAACAAGATGAAAAGACAACCCTCAGAATGGGAGAAAATATTTGCAAACGAATCAACAGACAGAGGATTAATCTCTAAAATATATAAACAGCTCATGCACCTCAATATTAAGAAAACAGACAACCCAATCAAAAGATGGGCAGAAGACCTAAATAGACATTTCTCCAAAGAAGACATACAGATGACCAAGAAGCATATGAAAAGCTGCTCAACATCACTAATTATTAGAGAAATGCAAATCAAAACTACAATGAGGTATCACCTCACACCAGTTAGAAGGGGCATCATCAGAAAATCTACAAACAACAAATGCTGTAGAGGGTGTGGAGAAAAGCGAACCCTCTTGCACTGTTGATGGGAATGTAAATTGATACTGCCACTATGGAGAACAGTATGGAGGTTCCTTAAAAAACTAAAAATAGAATTACCATATGACCCAGCAATTCCACTACTGGACAAATACCCAAAGAAAACCATAATTTAAAAAGACACATGCACCCCAATGTTCATTGAAGCACTATTTACAATAGCCAGGTCATGGAAGCAACCTAAATGCCCATTGACAGATGAATGGATAAAGAAGATGTGGTACATATATATAGTGGAATATTACTCAGCCATAAAAAGGAATGAAATTGGATCATGTGTAGAGACGTGGATGGATCTAGAGACTGTCATACAGAGTGAAGTAAGTCAGAAAGAGAAAAACAAATATTGTATATTAACGCATATATGTTGAACTTAGAAAAATGGTTCAGATGAACACGTTTGCAGGGCAGAAATAGAGACACAGATGTAGAGAACAAATGTATGGACACCGGGGGCGGGGGGGGCAGAGTGGCTGTTGGCAGGTGATGGTGTGATGAATTGGGAGATAGGAATTGACATATATACACTAATATGTATAAAATGGATAACTAATAAGAAACTGCTGTATAAAAGAATAAATAAAATTCAGAAACAAAACAAAACAAAGATAAATAGGTTCTAGAGATCTAATGTACAGCATGATGGCTAGAGTTAACAATTATATATTGTATACTTGAAAGTTGCTAAGATAGTAAACCTTATGTGTTCTCACCACTCACACACAGAAAAAGGTAACTATGTGAAGCAATTTATGTAACTAATCAGATTGTGGTAATCATTTCAGTGATATATACATGTACTAAATTATTACATTGTACATCTTTAAAAAAAATAACATTGTACAACATAAATATATGCAATTTTCTTTGTCAATCATACTTCAATAAAACTGAAAAATAAGAAATAAAAAGAAAAAATGTAAAAAGCTGGAAAAAATATATAGATTTAAAATAATAAATAAAATACTTAAAGTTAGATTCTGTAGTTGTTTGTTTTAATTTTGAAACATTTAAAGTTCAAATGAACTGGAAACTGAAAAGTGACTAAACACTACTATTCAGGTTCATAGGCTAAGTGGACACCTGTCTATGATGTAAGATGCATTTGAGCTGCTAAGAATTGCTCATACCTCCAATATATGTACACTGCCAGTGTCTGACTAATATCTGATGTTCCAACAAAAGATTGTCTCACACTGAAATGCACATATTTCAGAAAGTAGAGGCAGATCAAGCCAATCATCAATCACAAAAATTGTGTTGAAAATAACTTAAGATTTCTTCCAACCTATGGTTGTTCACCAACCAAAAGCACAAAGTGCTGTTGCTCTTCCCACCAGGCATCCCTATCATACGTCTAGGCTTCTCTACACTGTCAGCTTTAAGTCCAAAATACTAACATTTTTGCCTGAACTGCTAAAATGGAATCTTAACTGAATATATACTTTAATTCCCTTTTTCAGCAAATATATATGGGACTTCTACCATGTACCAAGCACTGTCATAGATGCTTGAGTACTTTTTTGAGGGGAAAGCATCCCTGTCTTTGTGGAGTTTATGTAGAGGAATTAGGAAATGTGTCTTTTCTTGTGTCCCTGAAATTTGTTATCCACACAACATCCAGAGTGATCATTTTAAAGAGAACTCTGACCTTGTCACTACTTATTTAAAACATTTTCAAACTTTCCAATTGCTCTTGATTAAACCCCAATACCTTGATGTAGCCTTCAAGGCCCTGTGTAACCTGGTTCCTATTGATTTTGCCATCTCATTCCATGTTGTTCTCCACCTCACCCACTCTGTCCCAGGCACACTGGCCCTCTAGCTAACGGTGACAATAACTAAATCTCTCCCATCTCAGAGCATTCACACATTTGTTTCTTCTTTCAGAGGCTCTCTTGCTCCTCACATGTCCACTTAGAATGCTTCCTTTATGTCTCAGCAGACACACCACTTCTTCATGGGTATATTTCCCTAACCCACTAAATTTAAGTCCAGTATCGCTGTAATACCTACTTAAAACTTCTCACTTATAACAATTGTAAATAATTATATGTATAATGTCTATCTCTCTAATCAGATTGAACTCAATTAGGACAAAGATCATGTAGGTTTACAATTGTCTTCCTATTCTTAGCACAGTACTCAATAAATATTTATTGAGTGTAAGAGGAATGAGGTAGAAGAGAAAAGAGAAAGACTATCTTGACTGTTGGAAAGGCCTACATTACACTGGAATGAGCTTAAATTAGAATGGACACTAATTTAAGGGTAGAGGTTTGGCTTCTGGGCAGAAAACTTCAGAGAAAACAACTTATTTTAGCCAACATTTTCCAAGTACATTCAATGGTGTACCATCCCCATAAGATGCTTCTCAAAAGCATGATAGCATGGTTAAAGAACTTTGCCCAATATTTTCTGCTTCTACAGATTCACACTGCCTATCATGAGCTCCTATTAAGAGCTCCAAGAACTCTTCTAGTAAAGAAATCTGTTTAACAAATCCCTCTCTTCCTTTAGAATAACTAGTAACATGCAGGGGCACTTGCTGAAAAATACTGTTCTGAGATATAACACGCCTCCTCCACTCTCTTATTGTTTCCCTTACAAGTAAAAGTATTTAGATGGAAAACCTCATTCTGCATTTTTCCTTGTCTCAAAAGAGAGTCTTGGATTTAGAAGTTTGGTTTTTACTGGTTGATTGAAAACTAATATATAACATCAGTAGTTTTAGCCCCCACTTTACAGTATAGGATTTATGTAATTTTTGGATAATTGATGTATCAATACATATGGATTTATAGTATAAGTAGCCACATACTTTCCACCTAGAATTCTTTTAGCCTAATAGTATTATAGATCGGAAATTGTCAAATATTTTTGCATGCAAATTCCCAGTATTTGTGTATTTATAATATTATAATATGCCACTATGTAATTTAAATATACAACTATACTTACATATAATTTATTTTATAAAACATACCCCAAAATAAAAACTTTAAATGCTGACATAAAATAAATATAATGAAAGTTCTTAATATTTTTTCTACTATTTCATGAATCATTTTGCATAATCCCTGGATTGCATGCATCCACCTTATCTTAGATCTAACTTTTATAAACTATGACTGATTTGGAGCTCACCAGGGGATAATGAGGCTTCAGATTGTTGTTCAAGAAAAAGTGACAAAAAAAGAATAAGTGACAATGTGTTTGAGGAGTTACAGGCTTCATTTACCCTGTAAATGACTCAGCTGCTATTTACTGGATATGGCTTGTTTAGGTGGGTAGAATGAACTAAATTTGGAGGCTTTGGAGAAGATATTGGGATGTAGACAAAGGATATATCTTTATAAAATTTGTGTCAGGATTGAGATGTTGCATAATTTACAACACAGGTACCAGACTGAGCCATGTCTTTACCTTGGTCTGGGATCCCAAGAGGACACAGTTACAAAGGCACATGTTTCTCCTAGATGACAAGACTACAAAGGCCATGTGATTCCTTGGGCATGGATCTATCAGGGACTCAAACGTGCAGAAAGTGAGGGTTAGGAAAAATTGATTCTAGGCTTTTGCCTATTGACTTTTACTCAAGGAAAATCCCAAAGATTGATTTTAAAGTTAGTGAATATGAAGAACCCTAGCAACACTAACAGCATATAATATGACAATACTTGTCATTTATATAATCAAATTAGTTTGATCCTCTATCCTGGTAGAGACTACCTTTAAAGAAGCCCTTAGAGGGGATTTATCACATATTTATACAATGTTATGAGTTTGGAAACTCCTTGAGATACACAGTTATTCATCTTTAGAGAAAAGCATTATGGTCACCTAAATGAGAAGTAGTATTTCTGAATGATTAGGAATACTGACTTTGAAGGGAGATGGGTCTGGTACCATTTTCCACTTTAAACATCTTAAAGGCAATATCATCAAGGACAAAATATTTGATCTCTCTGAACTACCATAAAATGTAAATAACTATAGTCCCACAAATCCTACCTTGAATTAAAACACTTAACAGAATGGTGCTATAATTAACACTTAGTAAAAGGTAGTAATGGTCTTCTTCTTCTTCTTCTTCTTCTTCTTCTTCTTCTTCTTCTTCTTCTTCTTCTTCTCCTTCTCCTTCTCCTTCTCCTTCTCCTTCTCCTTCTCCTTCTTCTTCTCCTTCTCCTTCTTCTTCTTCTTCTTCTTCTTCTTCTTCTTCTTCTTCTTCTTCTTCTTCTTCTTCTTCTTCTTCTTCTTCTTCTTCTTCTTCTTTTTCTTCTTCTTCTTCTTCTTCTTCTTCTTCCTTTTCTTCTTCTTTTTTACTTTCATGAAAGAAGTAAGAATAAATCTGTGATCCAAAGTGTTTTCCAGGTATGTCACTGAATTCTAAATTTGCTCTTTACATTTAATATAGATGCACTTGACTACATTAAACCTAGTGACCATATGTCAGCTGACAACTTTGATTAAGTAATCTTCAGTGTGAACTTGACTTAATCTTTAGTTCAAGTGGAAAATCTGGTAGTAAGGCTTTCTCTCCTCTGAGGTTCTGTCAAGCACTGTGATCCATAGAGACAGAATGGGAAGTTAAGCCAAAGAAGCACACCATAAGTAAAAATTCTGTGGAATTGAACCCAAAAGCAATCATGAAAGGACTGCAGAAAAATTACTAATCAACACTGCAAAGGCAAATGATTCCTGCATCCTGTACTGGATGAATCTGAGAGTGAAATAACCTCCACAAGTTATCTCTTAAGGATAATGAGTTACAAATAACACACCCATCAATCTTGATTTTTGAATGATATTCTAGAACAACTTTTGAGTTCTAACGCATTTGGAATGATTGTCAAAGTTCTCCACTAGAGACTGGGTTAAAAATTAATCAGCAATAAGTTTTATGGACTTTATATGTTGCATTAGTCTAATTAGCTACTAACCCTGCAGGGGTAAGGGCTGGAATTAGAGTTTTCAGATGAAATAAATTGAAAGTAGAAATGATCAATTCTTCCTTTTCCTCAAAGAAAACATAGATCTTTAAAAAGTATTTTTTCCTTTTACAGAAAGGGACCTGGGTCCATAATCTAATAGGTTAAAGTAGACTCATTGATTGCTCTCTAAGGATCTGGAACAGTCCATGAAGCAGGCACAGAATAAAACAGAAATAGCTTTGGCAGAGAACTGATATTCCCATTCATGCTCTGTGGAATTACAAATGACTGGGCTTTCCATTGTGATACATTTCCTCCTACACATCTGCAAAGAATTGTGCAATATGTTTAGGAAAACACTGTGATTTATTTTCAAGGTCTAGGAGATTTCAGCTTTCTTAACTCTTTACTATCCTGGAATAATCAAGACTAAGCAGGTTTCCTGAAGAAATTATTTTCATAAATTATTTTCTTAACAAAGTAATGTTAATGGAGAACATATGTAACGTTTTAAACTTCTGCAAACCAACACAACTTCCCATGCATGTAGCAAAGATTGACCACCATCAGACACCTTTATTTTTTGGACCAGTTAAAAAGTAGAGCACACTCACCTTGCACCACTAGAACCTGGTCATTTTTATTATGGTAAACATTGGATTCATTAGCCTAACACCCTCAAGGCAAAATTCTAATGACCACTGGATCATAACAAGATGGATGCCACAGGAGAGCCATTTAACTTGATTCCAAACATAAAATTATTTACAAAAAAAGATACAATTGAATTGTTTTTTGCACAAATGCTATAAAATATTTTTATTAAAGTAAAAACAGTGATAGGAAAAACAGAAAAGGAGAGAAAATATCCAAAAACAGCCAAACATATTTAACAGAGGTGAAACCCATTCTATTTCCCTGGGGTGAAAATGTGTGGTTTAACATATGAGAAGGATATTTCACTTGGTGTATGTTACCCATCATAGCAGCACCAGCAGGGACAGCTACAGAAAATGGTCCATTAGTTTTTCCATAATAAACTCTTTTTTCACTGGCACACTCTTGGGATTCTTTGACATTATTTCAGTGTAGTTATTGGTGGATGGCTTCAATAATTGGAACTCTCACAACCTGAAATTAACATTTTCATGTCACTCTAGTATATGTTAAATATTGCAAAACTTGGTTTTAAGGGCATTCTCTCCAATACATGTGATTTCAAAAGGCAAAGTTGTAAATGAAAAATGCTCTTTATATTTCTGCATTTTAGATTTGCACTTGTTTCTCAAATTAGCATGTCAAGACACCCATTCAATGTAACTTTATCATGCTCAAGGAAGGACAAATGAATGAGAGTTAACAGCTCCCAGTTGGAGTCTCCAATGTGTCTAACATATACCTAAGGCAATAGCCTCCACACAAGGGAGTTCTCTGAAAATATGTGCCCTATAATGTACAGGAACAAATAAGAATTAGATGGAAGTCTTCACTGAGGTTAAAAAAAAAAAAAAGTCAACACCTAATTGTGCCAAGTGCCAGGAAAAAGATATGGTCCTTATGCTAAAAAGAAATCACAGTCTAATATAGAAGCTAGAATTTAGGCAGCATAGTGAAGTAAGTTCAATCAGAGAAATATACAACCATTTAAGGCAGAACACAGAAGAAAGGTGATTTGTGCATGCCAAAACCCTCCTTGGAAAATTTTCTTACAGCTACAAATGATATTAGACTTCATCTGAATTTATGTCCTCTCTAAATGTTATGGATAAGACTAAAACCTAAAGAGATAACATGATTCATGCAGGGACCCACAGCTCATTTACCTCACAGCTCCAAATTCCAAATCTAATGTTTTATTGACTACAGAAAACACCCCTTTGGGAAATACATGGTAGTGTGTCCCTAATTCATAAGACCAATATGCACATTATTACTTTCTTCTCAAAGACTACAATAAACTGGGGAGGGTGTGGCCTGAGGGATGACAATTAATTTCTTACTTACTTTATCCTTCAATTGTGCTATTTAATGAAGGAATCATCACTGAGAGACAAGGAACTTAGAAACAAAGTTGAACTAAAGGTCTAAGAGAATAAGCAAAAAAGAAAAATAGTCAGTGTATTAGGTCCATGGAATAAGAGATGATCATTTCAGCATTAAAAAAATGTATCTTAATAACTCTTACAGAATGGGTAAGATTTCTTGAGGAAAAAGAAAGAAATAATAATCATGAAAATCCAGTCAGCTTAAATGATGTCATTCAAGAAATATTTATTGAACATTTATTATATTCCATGCACAACATTGGACACTAGATGTTGCACAAGAGATGTCAAAGTTCCTGTTTTTAGAAAGGTATTAGTTTAGTTTAATTTAATTTAATAACCACATGAATAATTCAACACAAGTCAAGTACTCTGTGATAGGAACATAGTACCATGAGGGGTTATGACAAAGGATTCTGACATAGCCTGGGAGGTCAAAGAAGTTTTCCTGTACAAACTGATACTTAAATGAGATAAAGGATAAACGAGAATTAAATAGGTTAAATTGATGAGGCAAAGGAAGTCATGTCTAGACAGGTAAGGGAAGAGAACTGTGAGATTGGTCTGTGATCCAGAGACCATATTAGTACATGTGAAAGACTGAGGTCTTTGTAGTAGATTAATTACACTAACAGCCCCAATCTATTGCACCTCCCTAAATTCATGCCCTTCTACTGCCTCCCCACAATGACTCCAAGCTTGCCCTGTGGATTGCTTTGGCCAACAGAGCAGTAGCAAGCTGGACCCAAGCAGAGACTTGAAATAGCACTTGCACCTTGCTCTTTCCTGTCCCTCCACCATGAGAACATGTTTGTGCTAGCTTGCTGAATGAAGAAATGTGGAGCAGAGCTGAGTTGCCCAGTTGTCTCTGCTGAGGGGAACTCAGGCCACCCAACCACTAGCCAGACCCTTGGAAGAACCCAGTCAAGATAAGCAAAGCAGCCTGGCTGATTTGTAACTAGTGAATGAATCCTGCTAAGTCCTGCTTGTATCAGTAGAGCTCCTCAGGTGCACCCAAAAGGACTACCCAATCGATCCACAGATTTGTGAACTAAATAAATATTTAATGTCTTAAGCCACTAGTATTTGTGATTGCTAGGTGGCATAAATATAGCTATAGATAACTGATATAGTGGTAAATGTGGAAAATGGATAGGCAGTGGTATATAGTGTGCTTGCGAGTGGAATGATTTTCAGACTATTGCAATAAGACATAATAGCAGCTTGGACTAAGTGATGGTGAGGATGAAAACAAGGCTACAGAATCAGGGCAATTTGGATTTAATTCTCTAGAAAATGGTGAATGATTAAAGGCTTTTAAGCAGGCAGATAGTGACAGGAACAAAGTTCTACTAATTTAGGAAAATTAAATTGACCACGCTTTCATGAACAGATTACAGCAGAAAGAGAGTAGCAGCACAGAATACAAGATCAAAAGATTGAACAACAACAACAAAAATGGTTAAATGCAAGGGGGTATCTCTTCACAACCTGATATTTAATGAAGAGCCTCATACAATGAAACCATTCTGAGGCCCATATTCAAGAATAGATTCTCAATCTTTCTAGATGTTAGTATCTTAATTAGAGGACTTTTTGACAGCTCAAACTCAGTTAGTTGGTTACTTGAAAGTGAAATGGAATCTATGGATTTAAACATGATAAATTAGTTCCAAGACTGTTTTGCATTAAGTGGTCTAGTGGATAAGAAATTAATATAAAGATATAAACAGTTTAAAGGGCATGAGATTCATTTTAATGTCCATTTCCACATTGTTGGCAAAGGCTCGCTATAGATTAAAAACCTAATATGGACAACAGGTTAATCCTTTCTGACTTTTCAAAATTTTCTCAACTTCATCATCATTACCATAATAGGAATCTTAGTCTATAATACATAGAGACACATTATAGTCTCTCAGTGAATGTTTAGTTACTCCATAATATTCATGGTATAATATGGAATAGAAAATGCTGAAGAGAGTAAGCCATAGATTTTAATTTTCTCTCTGTTTGAAGCCAACTCCTCCCCTTTGCATAAATCCTATTTCTTCTTGCTTATTTAAGGACATCATTCCAGGAATTCCTTGAACAGCATCACTCCAGCAATTCTTCCCTCTTCCTCCTACATAGATATTTTTCTCTCTTTCTTGTGTATAGTTGAAATCACTGTATATAAGTACAGTTAAAGAAATTCTCTTGTTTCATCTTCCCTGTCACTTTTCTACCCATCGCTTTGTTGTATTTATTGAAAAACTCTGAGGGAGTTATCTATTCTTGTCATTTCTAATTCTCTCCTTCCATATTCCTTCAAACCCAAACAAGTTGGGTGTTTTCCTCCATCACTCCATCAAAATGTTCTCATCATGTGTACCACTGATGTCCACATTGGTAAATCCAGTGGCCACTATCAGCAGCATACCCACTTCCTTGATACATTTTCCTCACTTGCATTTCATACCACCCACGCCCTTGATTTTTGTTCTTCTTCTTTTCTCAACCTTGTTTATTGGATTCTTTTCTACTCCCCAAACTCTTAATGTTGGAGCACCCCACAGCTTTGTCCATAGATTTCTCTTCACTATCTCCGTTCACATCTTTGATGATCCCACCCAATCACATGGATTTTAACATAATCCATATGGCAACTGCTCACAAATTTATATCTCTAGCCCAGGCATCTATCCCAAATAGCACATTTCTATCTCTGTCTACTTAACTATCCACTTGAATATCTAATGGACATCTCAAAATTAGATTTTGCCCTAAAATAAACACTAGACTACACCGCCTGCAACCTTTTACATATCAGTTGGTGGAAACTTCATCCATCTAATTGCTCAGGAAAAAAAATATATATATATATATATATATGTATATGTATATATCCTTGACCCTTTTCTTTTTTCATACTTTGCATCCATCTTATCAGTAAATTCTGATATATAGCCAGAATCTCATCACTTCTCTTCATCCACACTTATACAATCCTGGTGTGGGCTACCATGATCTATTACTTGAATTACTGTGATGCCCTCCTAATTGGTTTCCACGTTCTTCTTCTGACAGTCTATTCTTAACATGGCAAACAGAGTAATGCTTTAAACGTTAATACAACTCATATCATTCCTCTATTCAAAACTGTGCAATATCTTCATATTCATGCAGACTAAGAGCCAAAATTCTTTGAATATTAAATGTCCCCTACCTCTGTACCTGAATGCAGTTATCCCACTAAATTCATCTCCTAATATTCTCCTCCCCCCACCTCCGAGTACAGCTATGACATCTCCTTACTTTTTCTTAAACATGATGAAAACATTCTCACCTTAAAGGATTTGCTCTGAGTTCTCTGCTTATAACACTCTCCCTCCAGATGTATGCATCTCTAATTCTCTACCTTTCTTTAAATTTCTGCTCAAATGTCATCTTCTCAATGATGCTACCCTAACCTCAGTATTTAATATGGCAGTCTAACTCCCTTCACCAAACCCTGGTACTCTTGATTTCCTTTGCCTATTCTATTTTTCCCCATAACACTTATTACCTAAGAACACATTAAATAATTTACTTATTTATTGTATTAATAGTTTATTTTCTGCCTCCCTCCTCTTGAGCATAAGAACTGTGAGCTCAGAAATCCTTGTTCCATTCAACAAAATATTCCCAAGAATAAATAGAGGCTAACACACACACACACACACACACACACACACACACTAAATAATTATGTATTGAATGAATGGATGAACAAAATGATATTCTGATTTATATGAAATGACATACTCCACCCTGCAACTAAACCCTGTGTTGTATTATGAATTGTTTCTGTGATTACAATTAATGCCTTTTCTGTTGGCTTATATATCAGAATAAGTTTTTAATGTGAATTAAGGCATCTTTGTCTCACTATTCTCCCTTTTATAACTTAATCATCTACCATTACTGCTACTTTGCATGCAATGTGGAGGTCCTGCCCTCACCAAATATAAAATACAGGAATAACTGACAGTACCAAGTGACTTGTTGGTTGTGGGGAGTGTGCAATGACAAATAAGAGTCAAAACCCTATGAGACAGAAAGGACAGAAATCTAGTTGAGTGATTTACTCAGAATTACACAGTATATTAGCAACAGAAATGGAAGAATATGGGATTTCTACTTTCTGGTGAAGGTTATATCCACTAGAACTTACCCCTTAGAGTCTAGCTCAAAGTTCCATACATTAATGGCTTGCTTCCATCAGGATGAGACAACTGATGCCACAAGGTCTAGATGATATGTTCTTCTCATCCCAGGTCCATATTGGATAGTCCCCATAGTTTGAGCCTCACCATCCCCTTTCTCTCTCTCATTATATTCAAACTGAGGAAGCATAGTGTTTGAGTCCATGTATTTTCTGGCATAGCATTATGGCAATTATCTTGGTGTTTGAGTATGTGCATGTATATGTGCATGTAATGGAGAAAATTCAAAAAAATCAGAGATGGTGAGGGATTGTCTATGGTAAAAAATGAACAATGTCATGCTGACACTAGTAAAAAGCACACTTCAACTCTGCTGTTCTACCATTCTTCTTATATCTATCACATATGATTGCAAATCCTTATATGTTATTTACATTCTCCCTACATTTTGTTCAAGAGTTTTTCTGTGTTTAGATAGTGAAATTTCACAGAGCCTAACCAGCTAGATTGCAGAATATTTCATCTTTCCATGCTCTGACTCCTGTTTCACATCTAGACATAGTATTGATTGTTGTCGATACAAAATTGATGAGAAGAGAAACAGAATAAAGGCAAATAAGTGAATGAATAAACAAGTATGATTAAGAACTGGGAAATTCTCTTAATTAAACAATACCAAATAAATTGTAGCTAATGCAATATATCAAATGGTGGAAATAAGTTTCCCTTTCTTACAGTAGCTTATTTTCAATATTTTAGTACAGGTTTCCCCCACTATCCAAAAGTAGAGCATTCCTATGAAATCTTTTGTAAGCCAAAATGGCCATAATGCAAAGAAACAATTGCCTTTTTTTCATAAAAGTGAAAATCCTCTTAGGATTTGTTTCTGTTTGTGAAAATAGGTAGGTCTTTAGTAAAGTTGAAGTGGTGTAAAGCAAACTTTTGAAAAGCAGGGGATACCTGTACTGAACATTTTCATGACTTTTAAACTCTGATCTACTCTCATGTTCAATGAAGTTAACTGCCCAGGTATACTTATTTTATGTAGAATAGTGGATTCTGTTGAGGTTTAGCTAACTATTTACTTCAAAGGATGATTTTGTAGGAACAATATTTGAAACTCCTTCACTTCAATGATTCTAAATTTCCCACCACATATATCCAAAGGATGTGGTTCCTTATGCTCACAACTTCTCAAGGACCATGTTATTTCTTTTCTTTATCCATTTTCCAGTAAATTATCTATGATTTTGTAGAGTAATATCACTCTTGATCCAAATAAATACAAAACATTCTGATAGTGATAATAGTCATTACATTAGATTCTCAAATTCATTTTGATAGTATTGCCCTAACCAACCACATAGTAGCTCTGATGAGTTCTATAGCATAGGAATATTGAAATTGAAATTATTTGATGAAGTCTGCACCAGCAGATTAGTAAGAGGCTACCTCTCTCCTCCTGAAATGTATTTTGTTGCTAGAAAACCTGAGTGGGTGGACTTGAGAGAACTTAAATGGAAAGTGAGTTTATTCCTCACTTTTTCATTAACTAAGCCTGTGATTAAAGTGAGGCCTCAGTGTTATTTGTCTTTTTCTTCCATTTGTCTGTCTTTAAAGTGGTTATAGTGGTATTTTTCAATAACTGTTTGTGGTCAGAGATCACGTAAATAAATAATAATAACCCTTTAAAAATACAATGCCATAAAAGTAGAGTATTGAAAAAGCGCGGACCCCAGAGACGGGCGCGAGCCGCGGCTAAAAGCACGGACCCCAGAGACGGGCGGGAGACGCTAAGGCTGCTGCTGCCGCCACCAAGGGGCCTGTGTGCGAGCACAGGTCACTATCCACACCCCTCTTCCGGGGAGCCTGTGCAGCCCGCCACTGCCAGGTTCACAGGATCCAGGGACAACTTCCCCGGGAGAACGCACGGCGGGCCTCAGGCTGGTACAACGTCACGCTGGCCTCTGCTGCCGCAGGCCCGCCCCGCACGCCGTGCCCCTCCCTCCCCCCAGCCTGAGTGCGCCAGAGCCCCCGAATCAGCTGCTTCTTTAACCCCGTCCTGTCTGAGCCAAAAACAGACGCCCTCCAGCGACCTACATGCAGAGGCAGGACCAAATCCAAAGCTGAGCACCTGTGAGCTGTGAGAACAAAGAAGAGAAAGGGAAATCTCTCCCAGCAGCCTCAGAAACAGCGGATTAAAGCTCCACAATCCATTTGGTGTACCCTGCATCTGTGGAATACATGAATAGACAACGAATCATCCCAAATTGAGGAGGTGGACTTCGAGAGCAAGATCTATGATTTTTTCCCCTTTACCTCTTTTTGTGAGGGTGTATGTGTATGCTTTTGTGTAAGATTTTGTCTGTATAGCTTTGCTTCCACCATTTGTCCTAAGGTTCTATCCGTCCTTATTTTTTAAAAAAAATTATTTTTTAATTCAATAACTTTATTTTACTTTATTTTATTTTACTGTATCTTCTTTCTTTCTGTCTTTTTTCCTTCCTTCCCTCCTTCCTTTCTTCGTTCCTTTCTTCCTCACTCCCTCCCTCCTTTCTTTCCTTCTTGTCCTCTTTCCTTCTTTACTTCTTTCTTTCTCCTTCCTTCCTTCCTTCCTTCCTTCCCTCCTTTCTTTCCTTCTTCTTTCTTCCTAATCCTACTAATTCTCTCTACTTTTTCTCCCTTTTATTCTGAGCCGTGTGGATGAAAGGCTCTTGGTGCTCCAGCCAGGAGTCAGGGCTCTGCCTCTGAGGTAGGAGAGCCAACTTCAGGACACTGGTCAACAAGAGACCTCCAAGCTCCACATAATATGAAATGGCGAAAATCTCCCAGAGACCTCCATCTTAACACCAGCACCCAGCTTCACTCAACGACTGGCAAGCTACAGTGCTGGACACCCTATGCCAAACAAGTAGCAAAACAGGAACAAAACCCCACCCATTAGCAGAGAGGCTGCCTAAAATCATAATAAGTCCACAGACACCCCAAAACACACCACCAGACATGGACCTGCCCACTAGAGAGACAAGATCCAGCCTCATCCACCACAACACAGGCACTAGTCCCCTCCACCTGGAAGCCTACAAAACCCACTGAACCAACCTAAGCCACTGGAGACAGACATCAAAAACAACGGGAACTACGAACATGCAGCCTGCAAAAAGGAGACCCCAAACACAGTAAGATAAGCAAAATGAGAAGACAGAAAAACACACAGCAGATGAAGGAACAAGATAAAAATGCACCAGACCTAACAAACGAAGAGGAAATAGGCAGTCTACCTGAAAAAGAATTCAGAATAATGATAGTAAAGTTGATTCAAAATCTTGGAAATAGAATGGACAAAATGCAAGAAACATTTAACAAGGACCTAGAAGAAATAAAGATGAAACAAACAACAATGAACAACATAATAAATGAAATTTAAAATACTCTAGATGGGATAAATAGCAGAATAACTGAGGCAGAAGAACGGATAAGTGACCTGGAAGATAAAATAGTGGAAATAACTACTGCAGAGCAGAATAAAGAAAAAAAAAAATGAAAAGAACTGAGGACAGTCTCAGAGACCCCTGGGACAACATTAAACACACCAACATTCAAATTATAGGGGTTCCAGAAGAAGAAGAGAAAAAGAAAGGGACTGAGAAAATATTTGAAGAGATTATAGTTGAAAACTTCCCTAATATGGGAAAGGAAATAGTTAATCAAGTCCAGGAAGCACAGAGAGTCCCATACAAGATAAATCCAAGGAGAAATATGCCAAGACACATATTAATCAAGCTGTCAAAAATTAAATACAAAGAAAGCATATTAAAAGCAGCAAGGGAAAAACAACAAATAACACACAAGGGAATCCCCATAAGGTTAACAGCTGATCTCTCAGCAGAAACTCTGCAAGCCAGAAGGGAGAGGCAGGACATACTGAAAGTGATGAAGGAGAAAAACCTGCAACCAAGATTACTCTAGCCAGCAAGGATCTCATTCAGATTTGATGGAGAAATTAAAACCTTTACAGACAAGCAACAGCTGAGAGAGTTCAGGACCACCAAACCAGCTTTACAACAAATGCTAAAGGAACTTCTCTAGGCAAGAAACACAAGAGGAGGAAAAGACCTATAATAACAAACCCAAAACAATTTAGAAAATAGGAATAGGAACATACATATCAATAATTACCTTAAATGTAAATGGATTAAATGCTCCCACCAAAAGACACAGATTGGCTGAATGGATACAAAAACAAGACCCATATATATGCTGTCTACAAGAGACCCACTTCAGACCTAGAGACACATACAGACTGAAAGTAAGGGGGTGGAAAAAAGATATTCCATGCAAATGGAAACCAGAAGAAAGCTGGAGTAGCAATTCTCATATTAGACAAAATAGACGTTAAAATAAAGACTACTAGAAGAGACAAAGAAGGACACTACATAATGATCAAGGGATCGATCCAAGAAGATATAACAATTGTAAATATTTATGCACCCAACATAGGAGCACCTCAATACCTAAGGCAAAAACTAACAGCCATAAAAGGGGAAATTGACAGCAACACATTCATAGTAGGGGACTTTAACACCCCATTTTCACCAATGGACAGATCATCCAAAATGAAAATAAATAAGGAAACACAAGCTTTAAATGATACATTAAACAAGATGGACTTAATTGATATTTATAGGACACTCCATCCAAAAACAACAGAATACACATTTTTCTCAAGTGCTCATGGAACATTCTCCAGGATAGATCATATCTTGGGTCACAAATCAAGCCTTGGTAAATTTAAGAAAATTGAAATTTTATCAAGTATCTTTTCCAACCACAATGCCATGAGACTAGATATCAATTACAGGAAAAAATCTGTAAAACATGCAAACACATGGAGGCTAAACAATACACCACTTAATAACAAAGTGATCACTGAAGAAATCAAAGAGGAAATTAAAAAATACCTAGAAACAAATGACAATGGAGACACAATGACCCAAAACCTATGGGATGCAGCAAAAGCAGTTCTAAGAGGGAAGTTTATAACAATACAAGCCCACCTTAAGAAGCAGGAAACATCTCGAATAAACAACCTAACCTTGCACCTCAAGCAATTAGAGAGTGAAGAACAAAAAAAAACCCAAAGTTAGCAGAAGGAAAGAAATCATAAAAATCAGATCAGAAATAAATGAAAAAGAAATGAAGGAAACAATAACAAAGATCAATAAAACTAAAAGCTGGTTCTTTGAGAAGATAAACAAAATTGATAAACCATTAGCCAGACTCATCAAGAAAAAAAGGGAGAAGACTCAAATCAATAGAATTAGAAATGAAAAAGTAGCAGTTACAACAGACAACACAGAAATAAAAAAAGATCATGAGAGATTACTACAAGCAACTCTATGTCAATAAAATGGACAATCTGGAAGAAATGGACAAATTCTTAGAAATGCACAATGTGCCAAGGCTGAAGCAGGAAGAAATAGAAAATATGAACAGACCAATCACAAGCACTGAAATTAAAACTGTGACTAAAAATCTTCCAACAAACAGAAACCCAAGACCAGATGGCTTCACAGGCGAATTCTATCAAACATTTAGAGAAGAGCTAACACCTATCCTTCTCAAACTCTTCCAAAATATAGCAGAGAGAGGAACACTCCCAAATTCCTTCTACGAGGCCACCATCACCTTGATACCAAAACCAGACAAGGATGTCACAAAGAAAGAAAACTACAGGCCAATATCACTGATGAACATAGATGCAAAAATCCTCAACAAAATACTACCAAACAGAATCCAACAGCACGTTAAAAGGATCATACACCATGATCAAGTGGGGTTTATTCCAGGAATGCAAAGATTCTTCAATATATGCAAATCTATCAATGTGATAAACCATATTAACTAATTGAAGGAGAAAAACCATATGATCATCTCAGTAGATGCAGAGAAAGCTTTTGACAAAATTCAACACCCATTTATGATAAAAACCCTGCAGAAAGTAGGCATAGAGGGAACTTTCCTCAACATAATAAAGGCCATATATGACAAGCCCACAGCCAACATCAACTTAAATGGTGAAAAACTGAAAGCATTTCCACTAAGATCAGGAACAAGACAAGGTTGCCTACTCTCACCACTCTTATTCAACATAGTTTTGGAAGTTTTAGCCACAGCAGTCAGAGAAGAAAAGGAAATAAAAGGAATCCAAATTGGAAAAGAAGAAGTAAAGATGTCACTGTTTGCAGATGACATGATACTATACATAGAGAATCCTAAAGATGCTACCAGAAAATTACTAGAGCTAATCAATGAATTTGGTATAAAGTAGCAGGATACAAAATTAATGCACAGAAATCTCTGACATTCCTATATACTAATGATGAAAAATCTTAAAGTGAAATCAAGAAAACACTCCCATTTACCTTTGCAACAAAAAGAATAAAATATCTAGGAATAAACCTACCTAAGGAGACAAAAGACCTGTATGCAGAAAATTATAAGACACTGATGAAAGAAATTAAAGATGATACAAATAGATCGAGAGATATCCCATGTTCTTGGATTGGAAGAATCAACATTGTGAAAATGACTCTACTACCCAAAGCAATCTATAGATTCAATGCAATCCCCATCAAACTACCACTGGCATTTTTCACAGAACTAGAACAAAAATTTTCACAATTTGTATGGAAACACAAAAGACCCTGAATAGCCAAAGCAATCTTGAGAATGAAAAATGGAGCTGGAGGAATCAGGCTCCCTGACTTCAGACTATACTACAAAGCTACAGTAATCAAGATAGTATGGTACTGGCACAAAAACAGAAAGATAGATCAATGGAACAGGATAGAAAGCCCAGAGATAAACCAATGCACATATGGACACCTTATCTTTGATAAAGGTGGCAGGAATGTACAGTGGAGAAAGGACAGCCTCTTCAATAGTGGTGCTGGGAAAACTGGACAGATACATGTAAAAGTATGAGATTAGATCACTCCCTAACACCATACACAAAAACAAGCTCAAAATGTATTAAAGACCTAAATGTAAGGCCAGAAACTATCAAACTCTTAGAGGATAACATAGGCAGAACACTCTATGACATAAATCACAGCAAGATCTTTTTTGACCCACCTCCTAGAGAAATGGAAATAAAAACAAAAATAAACAAATGGGACCAATGAAACTTCAAAGCTTTTGCACAGCAAAGGAAACCATAAACAAGACCAAAAGACAACCCTCAGAATGGGAGTAAATATTTGCAAATGAAGCAACTGACAAAGGATTAATCTCCAAAATTTACAAGTAGCTCATGCAGCTCAATAACAAAAAAAAACCAAACAACCCAATCCAAAAATGGGCAGAAGACCTAAATAGACATTTCTTCAAAGAAGATATACAGACTGCCAACAAACACATGAAAGAATGCTCAACATCATTAATCATTAGAGCAATGCAAATCAAAACTACAATGAGATATCATCTCACACCAGTCAGAATGACCATCATCCAAAAATTTAGAAACAATAAATGCTGGAGAAGCTGTGGAGAAAAGGGAACACTCTTGCACTGCTGGTGGGAATGTGAATTGGTTCAGCCACTATGGAGAACAGTATGGAGGTTCCTTAAAAAACTACAAATAGAACTACCATATGACCCAGCAATCCCACTACTGGGCATATACCCTGAGAAAACCAAAATTCAAAAATAGTCATGTACCAAAATGTTCATTGCAGCTCTATTTACAATAGCCCGAAGATGGAAACAACCTAAGTGCCCATCATCGGATGAATGAATAAAGAAGATGTGACACATATATACAATGGAATATTACTCAACCATAAAATGAAACGAAATTGAGCTATTTGTAATGAGGTGGATAGACCTAGAGTCTGTCATACAGAGTGAAGTAAGTCAGAAAGAGAAAGACAAATACCGTAAGCTAACACATATATATGGAATTTAAGAAAAAAAATGTCATGAAGAACCTAGGGGTAAGACAAGAATAAAGACACAGATCTACTGGAGAATGGACTTGAGGATATGGGGCGGGGGAAGGGTGAGCTGTGACAGGGCGAGAGAGCGGCATGGACATATATACACTAACAAACGTAAGGTAGATAGCTAGTGGGAAGCAGCCACATGGCACAGGGATATCGGCTCGGTGCTTTGTGACCGCCTGGAGGGGTGGGATAGGGAGGGTGGGAGGGAGGGAGACACAAGGGGGAAGAGATATGGGAACATATGTATATGTATAACTGATTCATTTTGTTATAAAGCAGAAACTAATACACCATTGTAAAGCAATTATACCCCAATAAAGATGTTAAAAAAAAAAAAGTAGAGTACTTAAAAATTTCATTTTTCTTCCCAGATTGAAGCTTATTTAAGTAATGTTCTATATGGAAAGAATTCTGCTAAAGACAATCCATTTACCTGAATGCTCTCTCCAACATTAACACTGTTCCAGGTGTGGTTTTGTTTATTCTTTTAGGTCTAGCAAGCCAAAGAAATGTTCTTAATTTTTTTAAGTGTAGATTTCTAGGCACAGATAACATATCTGGCATTTTGACAAATTGCTTAGCTCTAAAATGCATATTTTTATTTTTTTGATATATGCCCTTTACTCCATGTCAGTGTTTCAAATATTCACTCAAGGAAACATCCCAGTCACAGGCTGAATGCTTTTGAGAGTGTTTATGACCACTCAGAGTTCAACTCAAAGACCATAACATTGGAATTGGGTTCTTAATATGCCTTTACTAGAGTTACATCATCTGTACTTTCCCAGAATGGAAATAAACTAGTGTTTACCTGTATATATATACATATTCAGGGAGTAAGGCTTGGATATGGCCATAACTAAACCCTACATAGATCAACCAATCATATTCAGTTGAGAGATATTTATGTCCATAGATCCTTAAGTGGGTAGAAGATCACAGAACGTTTGGAATGTATTTCTGATCCAATTGAAGATTGCAGTCCATCAAAGTGTAGAGGATGAAGGGGATGAAAACATCAGCCTATACAGTGTGCCAGGTATAGTTCTAAGCTTTATAAAATTTACATATTTAATCTCCACAATCACTCCTGAGGGTATCCCCATTTTATGGTGAAGGAAATTGAGGTGCACAGATATTAAATAAATTACCCAAGTTCACACAGCTAATAAGCGACAGATCTGGGATTTGAACCTAGGCAGACTGACTTCCAAGCTGTGCTCATAACATTAAGCTACACTGTAGCAAAGATCAGTAGCAGAAGAGTGGTCAGAAGACTACCATACGTTCAAACCAAGGAAAAGATTTCAGTGAAGAAGAAATAAAGATAAAAAGCATGGATATCTGATGACAGGTTCCATGAGTGGGTTAGGGAATGTGTTTGTAGTCACAGCGGAGGACGTCAATCAATATAACAGGCAAAACTGAGGAAGTAAGAGTGATTTTGGAGCAAACCTTACTACATTCAATGGGACAGAATCTAGATGAAATTTAAGGAGAGAACTAGAAGGGACCCTGACTCACTCAAAAACATTTCTAGGTAAAGTGGGATTTAGGGATTCTGCATTAAATAAATTTATGCATTAAATAAATTTATGCATTAAATAAATTTCCTATGAAAAAGGAAGAAGTGAAATGATCTGCTGCGAGTGAAAGGATAAAGATGTTGAGAAGCATGCTATTTGGATGCTACCACAGAAGAAGAAAATGGTGATCAACTGCAAATATGAAGCAGAATAACCTACCTCTATAATAAGATCATTTTTTAAATATGTCCAGAATACATTGATTTTTAGACTTTGTATTCCCTATTATTATTAACATTTCGCTACTTAATTAATATTTAGAGATTCCATTAATATTGTCCTTCAATGTTTAGAATTTTTTTGGGAATCTGGCATGCAAAATAACTGGGATTGTTTGAGATTCAGTGCCCACCACCCTATGTAGGCCACATGTCAGGAGTATGTCACCCAGTGCCAGATGTCTCTCCATCAACAAAAAAAAAAACATCCACAGAGAGTTAGCAGGACATTGAGAGCACTGTTCAGGCCATTTGAGAAATAATTTAGGAAAATGAAGCTCTTCTTCTAGAGAATCAAAGAAATGGAAGGACTGCTAAATGTCTTCTGGTGCAAGTGCTTGATGTGACAGCTTTCAGATTCTCCAGCAGATGTGACAGAGAAGTTTTGACTGTCTTTGCTGAGACTGACTCTTCCAATGGAATTCTTTTCCTTCTCTCTCCAGGAAGAAAGGCTCTGTAGTTGAGACAGCTAGATAGGGAAATATAATTCCTTCTTTCTTTCTCTAAAACCATGATTTTGAAACTCAGCTATACAACAAGTATCTCTCTGTTCTTCAGAATACAAAGCATCTTTTCCAAGTTTTCAAGACCCTAAAGTTTTGCCCCACACTATATATCCTTTTTTTTTTTCTTTCTCCATTGTACAGTCAGGCTAATCTTACTCCATTCTACATAAAAATAGGCAGATTGTTATTCTGTCCTAGTGGCTATTTTGGGTTTCTATTGCTGTATAAGAAATCCTTCCAAAATGTAGTGGCTTTAAAACAACACTTTTATTTTTTATTCACAAGATTCTGTGGATAGGAATTCAGGAAGGATTCAGTTGGAATGTTTTTGGCTTCACCTGGTTTCATTAGAGGTCAATCATTTAATAGTCATCTTTCAATATTATAAAGAATACAGTGTTCATAATGGCTTTATTGCATTATTTTTATAAAGGTATAATTCTATTTAACTAGTTCCCTATTGATGGGTATTTAGCTTGTCTCTAATTTTTTTACCATTGCCAACATTGCCATAATTAATGCTCTTTGTGGTTTTAAATGGGTGGGTCTCTTTGGACAAAGCTCTACAAGAATAGCTGAATAAATTCATATAAATTTTAGTACAAAATAAATAAACCAACAAATAAAAGGTATTTCAGTCAGGACCACCTTAAGAGAATGACCGCTTTTCCATTTTTCCATCTCTTCTCCATTTCCATTCTGATAGTGAACTGTATCACTGTTATTTTCATTTGCATTTCCTTGAGTATTAGTGAGGTTGAGCACTTTTTTTTATGTTTAATGATCATTTTAGTTTTTTCTTCTTAATTTTCTCTTCATACCATTTTCCCATTTTTATTGGGACTTTTTATTTTACATCTGTAAGCAGTGGATAAAACATAGATATTATGTCTGATGACTCTAGTGATTTTCCCCAAAGAAATTCTCTTTTAACTTTATTTATAATGTATATTTCCTATAAAGAAAATGTTTTAAAATGTTTGAGATAAAAGTTGTTTTTTTTCTTTTCTTTTACTACTTCTGGTTTTTGTTTCATGTGCCTCAATATTATCAAAATATTTACTTATATTGTGTTTCAGTGGTTTTGCTGCTTTATGCTTTATATAAATATTCCATCTATCTGGATTTGTGTGTGTGTGTGTGTGTGTGTATGCTGTCTGAAGTTTATTCTGTAATGCAATTACTTTGTCTCTTCCTCCACAAATGTAAAATAAATAAACTAAATATAACCTGCTTTAATTTCTCTAGCTATATGTATGTTTTGTTTTGTTTTATTTCAATATCTGTGACAAAAGTTTTTTGTATTATTGTCAAAATTTCTGGCTATTCTTGCAAATACATTCTTCTAAATGACATTTAGAAAAAAATGTTTACAGTTGTGTCAAACAGTATCATGCAACATTTTATTGAGTTAAGGTTAAAAATTAAGTTGGGAAAATTTAAAAAAAAATTATAACATTGAATCCCTTCACCAAAATGCATATTATGATTGTTTTATTTTACATTTATATAAGTATTCTGTTATAGTCCTAAGTTTCATGGAGTTATTTTATATAGTTATTTTCTTTTTATGCTGCAATAAAATTTTTCCTATTATATTTTCTTTCTTGCTTGCTATTAGTGGCATATAAGAAAGCTATCAATTTTTTACAATACTAAAATTTTTCTACAGTATCAAATTTTTACATTAACCAAATATTGGATCATTTAAATGTCTTAAGTAATTGTTTCTTTCAGCTTGTCATTTGAATAACAAATTTTCTAGGTAAATATTTATATTATGTTCAAATAATGATCTTTCAGAATCTGCCTTTAAATTATGGATATATTCACTTGTTATTGCTTCAGTGTTTATTACATTGGTTAGATCCTCTTAAATAATGTTAAATAACTTCTAAGTAATTTGAAACTTATAAAAATGTATTTCTTAAAAACGCTTAAAGCTGCAACTAGCACAACATTGTAAATCAACTATACCCCAATAAAAAATTTATAAAAACAGTTAAATTCTCTTGATGTCACTGAGTTTATGATGTGGTACCAGGCACTGTAATAATTACTATTATGTGGAATAAAAGTTAAGACAAGCTGGTCACTTCTTATGTAAAGCTTGTGCTTCCAATGTGTAATGTACCTGGCAGTAGTTCAGGAAATTATAAGACTGAGGGAAAGATCATTGACTTTGATCATTGAAAAATAAATGGTTACATTTGAGATTGGGGTTTACAATTTTTTTGTTTTGATTTTGATTATTTTGTGTTTGTCTTTCTTGGATGAAAAGAAATGTTTTAAAGAAAAATAGAGGAAAGATGGAATAGTAGGCAAGGCAAAAGCTGAGATTGATGAAGAAGCCACAGATAGAACATGAATGGATGTGTGATGACCAAATAATAAATAAAAGTGGAGAAAAACACATGTGTAACTTGAAGGAATGGGCCATGTCTCTCTTATTTTACTATATAATTCTAGTAGTTGGTAGTATGACCAGCACATAGAAGTGCTTAATAAATTTGTTGAATGAATGAATGAGGAATCGGTGCAAACCTATGGGCTACGTACCCACCTTTAACCTAAATGGCAGGTTTGTCCACCTCCAGATAATAATTCCCACAGGTGGATTAAAGTCTAGCTTTAACATCCTCACTCCCAATCCCAGTGAATACATCAGTCAGCAGCCTCATCTCCATAACTGAGAGCTCTAACTCACTTTTTAGGGCCGCCTCTGGTAGGAGGAGAGAGATCTTGGACAAGATAAGAAAGATAATTATTCAGGTAAACTGAATAAGTTCTTGGTGTTCCAGGCTGTCCTTCTCCTACTGAGTCCTTTCAAAGAAAATGGAAAAGTGAGGAAGTATGCTATTTGATGATGAGGGAGATTTCAGATTATCTACTATTGGTTCAAAGTTGCTTTGTGATCCATAATAATATGATACTGTAAATAAATAGAAACAAAAATGAATCCATCATCCAGTACCTTTTCTCTGAAACAAGACTGCAGAACTATTCACATGAGAAATCTGAGTCAAGAAAGTTACTATCTATATTACACCACAGGAGAAAGTTTTTAGTCAAGACCTAAACAAATTTGAGCATCTTAGCTCTGCATTGAAAAGCACATTTCTAAGCGTCCGTAACTTGGTAATGCCTAAATACAGAATTTTTGACCAGGAAGGTTTGTAGCCAGAAATACACTGATGATTCAACCAATCTTTAGGGTACTCGTTTCAAATGTCACAGTATTATACTTCCACATAAGAAGAGATGCAACATCAAAAAATATTAATTACTACAAAAAGTTCTGAAAAACTAAAACAAAATCCTGTGGCAACAAAAACTGTATAAGGAGATTTCACATGCTCTGATTTACTCATAGCTGTGGGCTTCCTTAATGTTTTTCATATGGTGCGTTAGTTCAAATATCACAGATTACTGAAATGCATATTACTGATTAAGTAAACTTCTGTATAAACCGTTTCTTTTGCGGGGGGGCTAACTTTTGGGCTGAATTTTGTCATATATTGGAAAGAATGTGGAGATGGGAAAACTAGGTTCTACACTTGGCCGTGATTAGCTCAGTGTCTATTGAATGTGCTATCCATGTAGTCTAATTTCTCTAGGACTTAAATATGAAATGAACCAGTTTATCTCTAAAGCTGATCCTAACAGACCTTTCCCAGCTAGGTAAGGCCAAGTGGGAGTGGGCTTTAACGTGGCTGAATTTTGAAGACTGAACTTGGCAGAAGGTAATTGAACTCATTGTGCTAAATCCAATAAATGTAAGCAATTTAACCAGAAAATTCAAATTAAAGGGAAGAATGCAGTAGGGCATAGACTGAGGTAGAAATTTGGTTAGGAAAAAACATAAGACATTCTTCTTGGGCCAGGAAATCTTGTGGTTTAATGTCACTCTACTTAACACATCAATCCTGGACACTCTGAGTGACTTCATTTGGGCATGTGCTTGAGGATTGAGTGGGAGAGAATTGCAGATAAAAATGCTATATCAATCCTAAAATATCTGATATCACCCTCTACCAGAACTATCATGCCTGGCTGTCAAACCCACAATTCTCAGCAACATCTGGAAAGATTCCATATCACAGGTTGTATCAACTGGGTTTGGCTGGGCCAAATAAGCTTACCACCTGCTCTATGGTGGACTGTATGTAGTGAGGTAATTGCAACAGGCTAGGAAGAGACCTTGTGTAATGGATACCCACTGTTTTTATCTATATGACCAGGTGACAACAAAACAGCCCTAAAATGGACTCTGCCCAGCTGATTCTGTTTCCTTGGCCATATCCATTGTCTGTTTGAATAATGGATACAATCTGTTTGAAACTCTGCTTTGAAATTCCTGGGAAGTTCTGAATCAGCTACGCTGGGTGATCTGGTTGTGTTCTGTCAATGTGGTCACCATCCTCACTTCAAATTCTGTGGCAAAACTGTTGAATGTGAAAAACTCAAGTGCGGGGGGGGGGGGGAAAGACTATTGGCATGTGATCTAGATTGGGCTGTTTATTATGCCTGGAGGTTTCTGGGAGACCAGAAGATTAAATTCTCACTTAGAATCTCCACAAAAGATATCCCAGTCACCCTGCGGAAAGGTCTGTACTTCACTTTCACACTTACACTCTTGGGAGATAGTAAAGGGGAGATGGAGGAAACAAAGCCAGAAATGAAAGGGCAAGGGTTCAATATATGTAAATGTTTCTACATAAGTTGATAAAAAACACATGACTCTGAATGACTTCCAAAATGCTTGAATCCTATAAGACACTCAAAAAAAAAATGAATGATCTGAACACCATCTGTTTGTCCTTTTGGTGCATGTGGTAATGGTCACTTATCTGACTACCTGTGGATATGGAAATGCATTTGAAATAATGAAGGACCCTCTGCTCTATTATAATGACAACTACCAGTGACATTTGTAACCTTAGCAGCAGGTTAGAAACTATTTATGTCCACTCCCATTAAGAATTTTACCTTTTTTGACACATCCATTTGATTCTGTTTGAAAGAGAAAATCATTAGTCTGACCTAAAACCACAAATGAAGACCAACTTCTCTCAAGTAATTTGCATATGCTTAACTATTCATGAGTTCCCTGCTGAGCATCAAAGGTGGTTATCAATCTACCTACACCCCAAACTTCTATAGACCACTCATTTTCTGTTAAAGCATGCTCAATTCCCTATGAAATAAAACTTGAGATGAGAAGCATACTAGGCAGTACTTACTTTTCCTTGGGGAGCATTTTGGCATTTTTTGCAATGAATATAGTTTATCCATTCATTCAACAGATATTTATTAAGTAGCTACAGTCTGCTGAATACCTAGTCTAATTTTGGAACATGTTTAGATCTTCGATAGTGTATTAAAATCAGTCTTATTTACCATTATCTATTCTTTCACCAGCATTCACAATCACTCCCTCCTCTTACCATAATTCAATCTGTCATTTGTTGATAGATGGGATAGATGACAAAATTTGGCAAAATACAAAACATGGAATATCTCTTATTTGAAGCATGTGTACTAGTAGAATGTTGGGTCTATAGCCTACACTAACAGCACTTGAATATGTACTTATCTTTTCAATTTTTATATTTATTTCAACTTTTCATGGTTTTGAGTTTTCATCTGATCAAAACAAAAGCAGCAGTTAATACTGCTGTATTTAATATCATTTCAGTGTCTACAGCAGTGAGGCAGTAATCTTGAGGAAATTACTGCTGTTGCAAGTAAATAAGTTATTCATTGTTTTGTTGGAGTTACATTTTCAACACGCAGTGCCTTATGCTTTGTTTATTTTACATTTTTTGATGCAAATGACTTGCCATCTTAATGGGAGTGCATCAGAAACAGTGTTAGAAACTTTGTCCAAGCTACCAACGCTCAGCATTTTGTCTGAAATTAGATGGGTCAAATAGCAAGAAGATTGTTTAGAAAGTACAGAATAGCATCAGAGAGATTTTGAAAAAGATAATGTTACTTCTGACCACTAATAACTTCTGAAATCTTTAGTTCACAGCAAGAAAAATACCTTAGAAACAAAACAAAAATATGTTTTCTGATGCCTCTTTCAATTAGTCTTTGCTTTTAGTATAAAATATAGAGTGTAAAAATAAATAAATAAAATAAAATATAGAGTGTATTTGGTTTCTATTTCAAAAGTGCCTAAAACCTATTGAATTCCAGCTGATACTGCTGAAGGCAATTTTTAAGATTTTCCATTGTATGATGAAAATTGTATTTACATTACTTTGCATCTTATTTCTGTGCTGTATAATTATCAAATAAACTATTTAGCAGTTATATGGAGAAAGAGAAGGGGGGAAAAACCCTAAACCGTCTTCCTGGGGTTTTGTTTGTTTTTCTTTCTCTCTTGCTTCTTAAAGAGTTTATAAAATGGGCAAGTCTAGGGAAACTTTCTAATCTGTGGATGGTGGTTCCAAGCTGTGCCTATACAGTTTTCTGACTGCTTAGTTCCAAAATGTATAAACACATTACCCTTCTACATAGCAAAATGCCCAGGAGAAGGCAATGTAAAAGAAATGAAGCAGAAGAAAATATATAGCACCATTTTCTTTTTTTGCATTTAATTTAAAATCGATATAAAGTGATTTCAGCTTTGAGGAGCTAGTGAACGCTTTCCATTTTCTGCTTTGTCACTTTATCTCAGCTGCCCTTGGCCAACAAACCAACCCTATGCAACTTCTGAGGAAGTCCTCTCAAGCAGGTATTGAAGGAAGATATAGTCTCTCCTCTGAGAGTCAGCAGCTGAAGTTATTATTATTTATTTTGAAGCTAAGTGATTTTTGGTTTGAAGTGTGTGTGTGTGTGTGTGTGCGCGCACACACGTGTGTGTGTGTGAGTGATTCTTCATAGCTTATCTTTGCTATGCAAACCAACTTTTCAACAGGACCTGCAAAGTTCAGCCCTCTGCCAGCAAGATGCTTGCTGCATCAGCTTTGGAACAAAATGTCTGGAAGTCAAACGTCTTAACGTATCCTACATTTTAGTATGTTGTATGCATAAGCAGTTGTATGCAACTGAAAGAAAATTCTATATTTGAGAGATTTGGTGGGGGCTAAAAAGCACAATTTTAGGCTGGAATTTCACTATTCTGTGTTGATTAATATAAAATACATGAGGAAAAGGTCAGGAATGCTTTTTTTTTTTTTTTTTTTTAATTTGAAGTGGGCCTCTCACTGTTGTGGCCTCTCCCGTTGTGGAGCACAGGCTCCGGACGCGCAGGCTCAGCGGCCATGGCTCACGGGCCCAGCCGCTCCGCGGCATGTGGGATCTTCCCGGACCAGGGCACGAACCCGTGTCCGCTGCATCGGCAGGCAGACCCTCAACCACTGCACCACCAGGGAAGCCCAAGAATGCTTTTGACACATAGTACTGTTGAACTAACGTAAGTTAGATTTGAATCTGAATGTTATAAGGCCTCAGTGTATTCCATGCTTTTGAGAAAAATAGCAAAGTATACTCCTCCTTGTGTAGAGGAAAGGCATGTACATCTTGTCCAAACCAGAGAGGTTAGCCTAACAAAAATTTTACTTTGGCACCAACTCTCCTGTGGCCATAAGAAGAACAGCAAACAATCCAGACTTTGTTCATGAATATGACAGGGGCTCAGAGACATGTGGTGATTGCCCTTATTCCTCTTGCACAGCACAAACAAAATTCTAGAAAGGGTAGTTGGCTGTCCCATTTTCTACCATTTACTCTTTAAGTAAATCTGCTCACAGAGTAGCTTTTTCTTTCACTCCCCATGGAAATTGTTCATTCCAAAATCAACCTGGAGGTCAGTGACCAGTGAAAAGATCAGCTTTCATGACTCATTTTTTGAGATCAATTTGATACATTATCTTCTCTTTGAAACAGACCTTAAACTCTGTAGCTGATTCAGTTCCTCTCTCCTTTGTGTTCTCATAACAAATTGTTTATAACTCTATTATTAAGGTCACCCTGATATGTTGTAATATATCTGTGTACAAAGTGGCTGCTCTAACCAGACTTTAAACTCCTTAAAAGAAGAAATGTTACTTATTCATTTTTGTAACACTAACATATAGAAGATATACTGACCATATTGTAAAGGCACAATAAATACTTATTGAATGAGTGAATAATGGAGAGATATCTGACTAGTCTGAGAATAGCCTTGTTTTGTTCTAATATAATATAGTATGCTCTATTATTTACATAAGGAAAAGGAATCAAAAGACAATGATTTTTAGGCATGGCTTTCTCTTACTAGCATACAGCCTTCCTGGAATACCATTTTTTGCTATTTTAAACCTCTGCTCAATTACGCATGTAACTAACATTAAGCATCTGTGAACAGGAGTCTTTAATGACTCCTTTTAGTCTATACAATCAAGTCAAAACTTCTTGCAATTGTCTAACTTTTTTTTTTTTTTTTTTTTTTTTTTTTTTTTGCGGTACGCGGGCCTCTCACTGTCGTGGCCTCTCCCGTTGTGGAGCACAGGCTCCCGACGCGCAAGCTCAGTGGCCATGGCTCACGGGCCCAGCCGCTCCGCGGCACGTGGGATCTTCCCAGACCGGGGCACGAACCCGTGTCCCCTGCATCGGCAGGCGGACTCTCAACCACTGCGCCACCAGGGAAGGCCCTGTCTAGCATTTTTAACATGCTTTATTTTTCCAGTACGTTCAACCAAAACTCATTTATTATATAGAAGATAGTGGTCTCTGACATCTTTGAAGTATCATTAGTTTACTGAATGATTCAAAGGTGGTGAAATGAAGGAAGAAAGCAAGGAAGGGAGGGAGGGAGGGAGGCAGGAAGGAAGGAAACATTTCTAAATGTATTTCTATTTCTTTATCAGAATAGGGGAAGTATTTCAAAATATAAATTCAGATTGATTTGATATTTAATGGCATTTATGTTTAAATTGTTTGATTGTCAAAAACACCAAAATATAAATTAAAAGCAGAATGTCAAACTGGAAAATAATTATAACAATAATTCAGGTAAAAGGTTATTTCCTTAAGGGAAAAAACCTCACTTCGAATTAAATTTTTCAATATGCAAATACCATACACACACACACACAGAAATTTGAATGGCTAGAAACCAATTTAATTGATAACGTGATATTGCTTTATCTATAACATATTATTTTTCACGTAAAAACATGGATAAATTTGGTTTTAATCTTTATTTTTGTTTTGTTTTGTTTTAGTTTTAACTTATAATAATCAGGGTGGGCTTGCATAAGTTGAAACAAGTCTTCTCACAAACTGATAGGGAGTTTAGTTAATACAAATTTTCAAATCTGAAAAAAATTCTTCAAACTATTTTACTCAGAAACTCAAATTCTCTACATTATGCCACTGAAATTAATCAAATAACAAAAAAAAAAACAGAGTAAATTCTCAGGTCACATTTTTGAAACAACAATGCAATAAAATAAACAATTTTCAAAACTATAAATCTTATACACACACTCACACAAGCATGATGCATATGCACACACACAACAACCATTTTGAGAATTTTGAGAAAAGGTTACCAAGAAAATATTTCCTTAAATTACTACTGGGTTAAACAGGACATCAAAATGACAAAGGTAGAGTGAATGCTTAGACAATAATGACAAGTAACACTACATATTAAACTTATTTGTACATTTCTGATTCAGGAGGAAGCTTCCACTTTAATATGGCAGACTGACCATGTATATTATTTTCTTCCCTCCAAAGCTTCCTTTGAAATGATAATAAACAAATAACACAGTTTAAATCAAAGTGACCAGAGAAATTGTGGGTGGGGTGAGAAGGGGATAATCAATAAGGCTCAAGAGAGTTTATCAAGTTTCTGGAATGTGGAAAGCAAGTGCAGGAGGAGTAAACAAGGAACAGACCAGAGAAAACTTCCATCAAGAGTGTGAAGATGAGTAGCCATTTTCTGCTCATAACCAAGGATAGACTTAGACATTGGACATAACAGATACAAAGGAAGGTGAGGAAGAGCCATGGGGTTCCATCGAACTACAAGTTATGGCTGCTACCAGGACACGTTGGACTTCTTTGTATCCAGAGACTCACAGCTAAGAAAAGGAGTCACTGCTAAGACAGGAATAACTGACGTCATTTCCACAGTGGGTGCAGGAAGGATGTCTCCTGTGCCCCCTTGCACCACTGTAACTGTGATGGGCATGTGCAGCTCCACCACAGTCTGAGGGGTATGATTGTCAAATTGTATGGACTGAATGTTTGTGCTCCCCCAAAATTCATACATGAAACCTAATTCCCAATATGATGGTCTTTAAAGGTGGGTCCTTTGGGAGCTAATTACACCCCTCATGAATGAGATTACTGACCTTATAAGAAGAGACCAGAGAACTACCTTTCTTTCCACCACGTGAAAATACAAGGAGAAGTCAGCTGTCTGCAACCTGGAAGAAGGCTCTCATCAGACAGAACCTGACCGCAATAAAACCCTGATCTCTGACTTCTAGCCTCTAGAGCTGTGAGAAATAAGTATTATTGTCTAAGCCACTCAGTCAATGGCAATTTGTTATAGTAGTACAAACTAAAACAACAGTCTACAGCTCAGACCCCACAGGGCTGAAGGTTTGGGTCACACCATGAAGCAAGCCCCTAGGACCTCCAGAGGTGATAGATGAAAATGAGGATTCCACAATTTGGAATGGATAGTGAAAGAGGAAGAGGATGAGTGGCAGTGGTAGTCTTGAGACTAACTGCACAACAGAGACCAAGTTCATCTCACTAACCTTCATCATTTTTTTTCTGCTCCTCAGGAGGAAAGGCCCACAGGATCCATGGACGACCTGCTCCCCACCCAGCAGATCTGTGAGACACATAGGAAGGACCATGGTGACAAGGAAAAGGCATGGCTCCCATCTCCTGCTGCAGGAAGCATAACTGATTTATTTCCTCAGCTGCTGCACTTGTGGATCCACCATTGTGTTTGCATTAGTGCCACACTACCCACAGGCTGCTTTCCACCTAGTGAGTGAGCACAGCGGGGGTTTCAATACAAACCCAATCTATAAGATGCAAGACTTCTTTAAGGTGTATCTTTTGTTCAAGAACATTCCAGTGGCATGGCCAAAGCTTTCTCAAAACTGCACAGCCATCTGAGACTGCTTCCCCTGCCCTCTTTCCTTCTCCTCCATTGCAGGTTTCAGATCTGTCTTACTCTCTGAAGACCCCCCTACTTTGTGCGGCTCCCTTCACTTTTTCCTTCAGAAGTGTTCCCCTAGAAAATCTCTTGTATATCTATTTCTGCCCTGGCATCTGCTTCTCAGAGGACTCAAGCCAAAATTGTTCCAAATTCAATGAAAAAAAAGTTACAGAATGATAAGAAGATATCAAAATATTTTTAGGAAAAAAATAAGTTGATTTTTAAAAAAATTGTAGTTTAATGCTGAAAAATATGACAGAAAAGATGGTAAACATAGAGGATTGATCCAAAAGGACCAATATCAGACAAGGAAGAATCTAGAAAGTGAACAGAGCAGAGAAAAAAAATGGAAAAGAATTTCTGAGCATTGATAAGAACCCCACAACTAAATTGAAAAATGTCCTGCTACCTTAATGAAAAGTGACGCGTGTATAGTCAGGTACTTTGAGGTTTTAGAACAATAAATATAAATACAAGATTCTAAAGCTTTCACATGACAGAACATGTCTACAGTGTGAACATGAATCAAATGGTAATGGAATTCTCAACAGCAGTAGTAGATCCTTAAAAAACAAGAAGGAACGAATTCAGAATTCTGACAGATAATAATATTCAGCCTGAAATTCTAAGCCTAGCCAACTTATTAATCAGGTGTGAAGATACTAATAGATAGCATTTATTGTGGCAGGAAGTATATGAATGGTTCATTTAATCTTTAACAATTCTATGAATAGATACTATTAACATACCCACTTTGCAGATGAAGAAACTGAAGCAAAGAAAGGTTCATGTACTTGCTCAAAGACACAGACCTAGTAAGTAGCAGAGTCATAATTCAAATGAAAATAATTGAAACTGACATCAATACTTGGAACTATATTGCATCTTGGTACAAACAAACTGTGTGGATTATAGGCTACACTATATATATTTTTAGATGTGCACAGTCAGAAAATGTATCGTCTAGGCACATTTAAGAAGAGTTTTTCAAGATATCCAGAAAAAATGTAGGTAAACATAAGACAAAACAGAACTGTGGTAGACAGAACAATCTCCACCACATCACTCCAAACATGTCCATGCCTTAATTCCAGGAAACTCTAAATATGTTACCTTATATGGACTGGCAGAAGGAATTCTGTAGGCATAATTAAGTTAAGGATTTCGTGAAGGGGTGACTATCCAGGTGAGTCCAATGTAATTACAATCTTGCAGCAGGCAGTCAGGAGAGAGGAAGAGTTTGGGAGATGCTATGCTGCTGGATTTGGAGATGGAAGAGGAGGCCATGATCCAAGGACTGTAAGTGGCCACTAAAAGCTGGAAAAGACAAGGAAACAGATTCTCCCTTAGTGCCCCCAGAAGAAATGAAGTCCTGCTGCTGATCCATTTTAGAATTCTAACCTCCAGAAATATAAGATAATAAATTGTGTTACTTTAAGCCTCTAAATGTTTTGGTAATTTGTTACAGTAGCAGTAGGAATCTAATAATAATAAGACCAAGACTGACAGAAATATGAAGTCCGAGGAAGAAGAAGACTCATCTCAGAAAGTAGTTAAACCTTGAAGCCCAAGATGATAGCTTTGCAGAAAGCCTAGAAGAAACCATTTTGGGTAGGAAGAATTAGACACGGGGATTTGTATGGAGGACGTGATTTGGAGAAAAAAAAGAAAAAAGATATTGTGGTCTTATTGGAAAAAATATCTGAGAATTAATGTAAGAAAGAAATAGCTTGAATAAATAAAAATGATTAGAAAGTCCTGGAAAAAAATATCAAGTAAAGGAAATGCAGTCATATACACAGCTTGCCTTGACATAGAACAATACCCACATCATCAAAATCTAAATACCCTTCATTGATTTAACTAAAAATAGTAATATAATTACACTGGAAAGGTGAGGGAATGAGAGGTAAAGTTTTACTCAAATGATAAATCAACATCTGCCATTAGATAGTTAATTGACAATATCTAAAATTTGTAAATCAATAAAGAACAGTACACATATTCAGAGACATAGGAGTAATCACGAAAACAAAGAGCTAAAAGAATGCTCTTGGGCCTGGGAAGTGGGGTGGGAATGGAGGAGAGGATATAAAAATTTTGTTACTATATTGGTATTATTTTATATTGCATTGGTATTATTTTATTTTTAACTACATAGAAAATTAATATAATACAACTCTTTAATTTCTAAAAAAGAAAAATAAGTAAAAATATAAAATTAAAAGATATATAAGTGATATATAACTGTGATTGTAAGCACAGAAGCAAAGAAACCACAAAAATGATGTCAACAATGTGATTCTTTAAAATCTTTGCATTTTTTGAAAAGGCCAAAAAATAAAGTTAGAAAGAAATGGCAACAGAGAAAATATATTTGCAACAAATATGACAAAGAATGTATATCCTTTATGTATAAAGAATACTCTGCAGATCAATAAGACAAGTTCAAATAGTCCTATGAAAACAATGGCAAAGAACATGAACAAGTCACAGAAGAATTAGGAAGGATTTATAAACATAAAAATAGGTTTAATGTCTGTAATAGTCAAATATATGTTTATTAAAGCAAAAAGTAGGTACTTTTTTCACTTATAATACTTATAATGATAAAATTGATTGAGAGCAGGAATTTAGTGATGTGAGAATTCTTATGAATGACATGAGAAGAATTAATACAGTTTTTCTGAAAGCAATTTAACAGTATATATATGATCTTGAAAGTGTTCTACCCTTTGAACTAGTAATTCCACTTCTAGAAATCTGTTCTGAGAGAATAGTAGGCAATAGAGTCAGAGAGTTATATACTTAAACACAGAGTTGTTTATAACGATGAAAATTGTAAATAATTTAAGTGTTCAACATTAGGAGAGTATTTTAAGAAATTATGACACACATATTTTATATATATATAAATTCTTGTTTATGAGGATTATTTGGCATGAAAAAAATTATAAGATACACTGTTCGGTTAAAAAATCTTAAATAGGCATACATGCTATTATACATTCCAAATGTATTCAGAGACATAAAAAAGAATGAAAATATTCCAGCTATTAATTCTGTTGTGTATGATGTTAGTATTTTAAACTTTATCTGCGTGCTTTTCCTTATTTTTCTACAGTGAATTTTCTTGTACATATGCATGAATATGTATAAATATGTATCAATCAATAAGAAACCGGCAAATGAACAGAAGTATAATATAAAGAGTATTTGTTTTATTTCCCGGGACTTATGATTTTTGTGTTGGAATTCTTAGAGGACGGTAATTTCTCTACCAAAGTAACTGGTGACCTAAAGAAATGAAATAGCCTCTGAGCCAAGCACAAACTTCAGAAGAGTATACTTCTTCAGTACTTGATTTTTTCCTGTGGTTCCATCACCTACCAGCTTCTGCCTTCACTCACTTCCCTATCTAAGCTTTGCCCTACTGTCACTAATTTCAAATTTCTTACTAATGACTTCAATTTACTCTTCGTCCTTCTACCATACTCACCAAGGCACTCTCCAAACATGGATGTATAAAACTATTTACTCTACCTCTTTCCTTCTCTTGGGACACTGAAAATATTCAGAGGAACGTATGAAAAATGATTAAGTACTTTTCAAATTTACATTTAACCCATCTTCTCAAGTGAAAAGACATGACTCTTCCTTCCCTTGACTCGCTCTCTTTCTCTTTCTCTCCCATATCCCCACCTGTCCTGTCCCAAATCTTCTCTCTTTCCTTTCCAGCTGCAAGGAGAATGTCGTGCCAAGTTCACATCCTATGAGGTCTCAGCTGTGAAGGCTGCAGAACTAAGGTGAGAGGCAAGGGTTCAGGAATGGCAAGGCTGGGCATAGGACCTGCTAACAGAGCTGCAAACTGCTCCTTGGGGAGAAATCTGGTAGTTTAGTTACCAGTGTGCAAACAGACAGGGGCCACTAATATTTCACCAAGAGGCAGTGTACCAGCATGAACTAACTCAGGAGGAAGATTCTCTAGGTTTAAATCAAGCTTCTGCCACTTATTAGCCCTGTGACTCTGTCATAATTACTTAACCCTAGGACCTCCGTTTCCTCCTGTGTAAAACAGGGCTTGTGTGACTCATATCATTATTAACACAGGAAATCTGTATGAGGATCAAAAGTACAATTCAGATAATTTATTATAATGCCTCACACAGTAAATTCTCAATAAAATTAGTAGCTATCATTAATTATATTCTTATCATTATCTGTCCGATCTGGTGGAGCTTCTATAACCAGATTCATATGGTCACACAGAAGGTATTTACATAGTCCTTATGTTTTCCCTCTGATTTGAAGCCAGAATTCAATGAAACAGCCAGGGTACAGCAGAGGTAAATATAGCTCTTGGAGTCTTAATGTACTACTAGCTTGACTGAGATAAATCTAGGTGAGCCTGCTAATTTGGACAGAAAGCTTTCCTGAGGAAGAAACATTTAAGGTTTGAGTGGGAGCTGGCAGATGAAAATGGAGAAAGGAAGAAGAAATGGCAGTTGCAAAGGCACTATGTGGAAAGGAGTCCAGCACAAACAGAGAAATCAAAGCCTGTGGAGTTAGTGTATGGTGAGCATAGGAATAAGCAGCTCAGGATGAGACTGAAGAGAATGACAAAAACCAAATCATTCAGACCCTGTAAAGGGAGTCATAGCAAGGCCTGGAGAGTATGAAAGGGAACGGGAAACACAATTCTTCTAAGATGACTTCTGCATCCTGTTTTACTTCAAATTCCAACTGATTCTCATAAACAGCCATCCCTTGCGGCCAAGCCAACCGTGACCAGTATTGGAAATGAAGCTGATACACACACACACACACCACATATGCAAAAAAAGTACAGATCTTCAGAGGAGATTTGGAACAGGCAAATTAGAAGAAATGAACAGCTTCCTTGTCATCCCTTGTTGACAGTTATCCCCCCATGGTACTCAGTGGCACAGAAATTAAGACATATAAGCTCTTGCTTATAATACCTGAGGAGTTGAGGAGTGTGACTGAAGCCCAGAGGAGCTGCCAGTTTAATGGGACATAAAGATGTAAAAGAGGTCAGGAAATGTGGAGTTGCAGAGATGCATCTTATGGCTCCAGGAAATCTACATGAGTAAATTAAGTAAATTCACTTCCCCAGTTGTTTCAGACAAAAGCAAGATAAAACATAGCCAAAGTTATCATATGACCCTTTCACAGGAAGCATGTATACCCTGAGCATCCTGAGAAATGGGCTATTGATTGAGAGGCTTACCTGTTGGGTTAGAAACTTATGAGAAGACTCATAGAACCTAAAAGGTTTAGGGACACTACACACATGAAACACTTTGAATCACTTCCCATCATCCTACACCTAAACCTAGCTTGATGACCAGGCTTAATATGAAGGTACATACGTAGTAGGGTCTAAATCTGATTTAGGCTTAAGATTGTGACAAAAGCAAAGCGACTAATAGCGGTGGTACTAAAAGGAACAAGGATGACTCAAAGAATTGCTGTTGCATTGGTCATATTAATTTACTTAATAAATATTTATTGAGTATTGCCTATGTGTCAGACTCTATTCTAAAGCACTGGGTTAAAGAGCAGTGAATAAAACAAAAATCTTTATTGACATTTCCTCTAGTTGGAAATGGTAATGCTGCTTCATGGTGAGGCTTTGATGTCCGATTATGGCTGTTACAATAAGCAGCCAAGTAAGTTTCTATTTAATAATTTGTGTGGTCAGAGGGACCTCAAGGCCTTTATTTCAGTCTGTGTCATCTGCATGCCATCACACACATAAGGTGAGATGAACTCTGCTCTGACAAATGCATTAGACTGGCCTGATCAATCAGCAGACAGTTCAGTCTGCACTGTTTATCTCACCCTCCAGAATAAACCTCACTGTGTGACTGTATTCATGGAAAGAAATTTTCCACATTTTTAGAGTATATGAAAATAGCAAGTTGTGAGAATCAAATGATAACTGAGTTTTGGTTTGCACTTGCTTTAAAAGAGGTGTAATGGGGCTTCCCTTGTGGCACAGTGGTTGAGAGTCCGCCTGCCAATGCAGGGGACACGGGTTCGTGCCCCGGTCAGGGAAGATCCCACATGCCGTGGAGCGGCTGGGCCCGTGAGCCATGGCTGCTGAGCCTGCGTGTCCGGAGCCTGTGCTCCGCAACGGGAGAGGCCACAACAGTGCGGAGGCCTGCGTACTGCAAAGAAAAAAAAAAAAAAAAATAGGTGTAATGAAGCCCCCAAATTTCTCTGTTTTTCCAACTATTGAGTATATAATTGGCATAGATAGGCTTGGTAACTCAAAGAATTGCCATATAACCCTAGAGATTATTTCCTATTATATTTGGACAAAGCAAGTGAAAATTATTGGAACTTTCCCACCTACTTTTTTTTTTTTAAAAAAAAAGAAGGATTGCTGTAATAACTTGCAATGAGTTTCTGTGTTCATTAAGACTTTGTTAGAGATCAGTGGGTTTTTGTTAAATTACACAGTTTGAAAAGTTGAAAAGATAAGGTGAGACATAGATAATGATTGTTAATTAATAAGTAGCTAATAAATCATGGAATAGCTTCGTATTTATACTACTTAGTCAGCAAACTTTCATTGACAACCTACTGTGTTTCAGGCTCTTGCCCTCATAGAATTTATAACCTAGACTATGATTAAAAAAAAAATTACAAAAATATAAATACATTTATAAATTATATTAAATATTGTGAATCAAAGTTTAGGGTAATTAAAAATATATATAAAAGGGATAAGAAGTACCACTTTGTGAGATGTAGAAGTCTAGAAAATTGGTAGAATTGAGAAGGTCATGAATTCGGTTTTAGACATATTAAGAAGAAGATGCCTATGAGACGTCCAACAACAGAGATGTTACGTTGAAATTTGCAGGTATAATTTACAAGCTGTGTGTTTTTTTTTTTTCCCCAAAGAGAAAATTGATATATCACAGTAACTAGAAAACAATTAATATAATAAAAGGATCTTTAAAATAACAGAGAAACAATGTTAAATGTGTGCTAATTTGGCCTGGAAGTGGAATGGAAACAATAAAAGCCATGACTCTGCTCCATGCATTCCAACTTGGCAAAATGCCGTACAAAGGGACTGTTTCTTCGAAGTTGTTCTGGTTCTACAGATCAACATAGTGTGTTTGGCAAACAAAATTTATTTACACTTTTTCAGGCAAAAAACACAAAGATAAATATTGAAGGATATTTATTTGACACTGCTTGATCACCACCACTCTGCTCTCCTACAAACAAAGTATTACCCCCAAGGCCATAGATTTCTCTGAGAAATTACCCACATGTCTTGGCACAAAAAGATCAACTTTTGAAAGTGGGAGTGGGGTGGGAGTACACCTAGCACGTTGTCCCGGGGAAATCAACAATAAGCACTCTGATCGAGTCAGAGTTAAGTGGCCCAAACTAAGGGTGGAGGCTGAGAAATGAAAAGCAATACATATTAGCAAAAAGACAGAAATAAGAGTGTTTTCTGAATTTCCACCAATTTGGTCGAAAGCCAACTTCTAAAATAAGAGCTCTTCAGTAAGCAGGTTTTGTACCAGCTCTGTAATGGAAGCTTAAAAGGTCAATTACTAATCTGAATTTCTCTGGGGAATAGGACAAATGCTTCCTAGACCATGAAAAATTTTAAGGTAAATGCTCACACTTGCAACTATGATGAGGTTGTGAAAACCGACGTCAAAACCTCAGCACTGAGGTTGTGGAAGAAGTTTGACAGCCCTGGAGTTCAAAGACTGATGTGTTTTCTTCCACTGGCTATATATATTGAAACTAAGTAAAAATCTTGAAAGTGAAATATCCTGAGATTAGAATCATTCAACATATAAACTTATTGTGATTTTTTTGAGAAAGACAAAGGAGAAAAAAGAAAAAGGGAGGAAAAAGATTCAACCATTACTTTTTTCTGTTGATGTTGAAGGCAACTATATTACTTTTTGGTATAATTTAATTTCAAACTATTAAATTCGTTTAAAATATGAAGGAAAGAAAAAGAAAAAAGAAAGGAAAGAATAGAGGGACGGAAGGAAGGAAGGGAGAGGAGAGGGAAAAAAAAAGCCTTAAGATAAAATCATTAAAATCCTAAAACTGCAAGGAGCCTGAGAAGTGTTCTAAGCCAATCTGGTCACAAGTTTGGTAATCTCTTCTTTGCCTCTAACTACTGTTTGCCCATCTTCTTGATCAACCACAGTGAAAGGAAACCTGGTCCATTCTCTTCTTAGATACACCTAATTTATTCTTCAGTTTTTCCTTATGTTGGATTTTAATCTGCATTCTAATAAACTTTTACTCATGGGTTCTTGTTCTATCCTCTAGATTTACCAAGCTATGCCCACTTCCTTTTTCTCATGAAAGACCTACAGTACATGGAGCCCTACAGTCTCAGACACCCAGGACTCTGATCCGTAAGGATGCCCAGTCTTAGCAGGAGCACAGCAAGCAGAAACAGACCATCCTTCAGAGGAAATGCAGCTTCGGGAGCAGGCTATGACATCACTGTGATTAAAGAAAATGTTGTAGCTGGACCCCTGTGATGCTGAGCATTTGTTAAACATTAAACAGTGAAGCCCATCTCCACAGGGAAACTAGAAAAACTGCAAATGGGGTCAGACTTGCCCAAGGGAGCCTGAGGCAGAAGTATTCTGACATGAACAGAAAGGACTGATGTCTCTGATGTAGTTAGTAAGGCAGTTCTTACATTGCAGTTTGGTTCAGTAACACTGGAATGATTTGATTCTACGGAAGCTAAAGCAGAAAGTCTGTTCACAAAGGCATTGTTTTGTCCCATGCAGGGAGACCACAGGGAACTAAAGAATTCATGAAGGAGAACAGAAGATGGTGAACACAGTGGAGCACCCTGCTCTGAGAAGACTAACAGGAAGTTCCACAGTGGCTCCAATGCAGGGACCCTCAAGATGATAGATGAGCCCTGCGTAGGGAGAGGGATCACAGTAAACTGAGTGAACTCAAAGCTCAGTCAGGAAGGAAACCAAGACTGAAGAGAGTGTGCTCCTTATAGAAAAGGGATCATATTTTTTTCTTCAAAATTTCAATTACAGATTTTCTGCAGACACAACTGAAATTGTGACACAGGAAACAGGACACAAAAAGCAAAGATCTGAAATGTGGTAACTAACAGATTTAGAATAAAATTTCTTTGTTTTTATAGCGAAATTCTCCACATTCAAACCCACTGGATAAAAAAGAGGGAACAAAATACCTGAGAAATTAACCTTAGATAAAAAAGCAAAAACTACCAGAGAACAAGTCAAATAGGACTAAACACACTAGAGGCAAGTTACATCTAATGGAAATAAGTCAGTGAGTTGCAGGTCCTCTGACCATTACGACAATCCTGATGACTTGTCCATAACCTTAGTGAAAGGAATGGGTAGGAATTGTTTGGATCCAAACATCAGATCTGAAATAGCCTCACCAATGTTGGGATAGCACTAATAGTAGGAAAAGCTATAATATTTTCTATAACTGTATGATTACAAATGAAATGTTAGAATTAGGAGAGAGAAATTTGCAAGTGATTCCCAAGCAAGAAAAAAAAATCTTTGCGTTCATAATACTGTCTTAGAGAAAAAGGTAGTAGGTGGTTTTTATGTTACTAAATTAGGCAACATTATTCTTAGAAATTACATCTTTTGGGTGGTTTCTCAACTCACAGTGAACTCTCTTAATGACCCATTTACCTTCTGAAAAAAGCTCTTGATTATTTATATCTGTCCCCAAGTTAGAGCAATCGTATTTTCCATAGAAGTTATGCAGAATGAATTCTAGCTCAGTCTGGGCCTGTGTTTTGAATAGGGTGATATAATCTCAGGCATCTGCAATGTGGTCTGAAAAGCAGAAGAAAAGCCTGCAGTGGAAGAAGTCTGCAATGGAAATACAAAGAGGCAAATATTAGGTGCACACAATCCTTTCTAGTTTATGGTTCCAATTTTGCTTCATAGTTCCAAATTTCTTCAGGACTGAGGGCTAACATACACCTTCCAGTATTTTTCATGAGGTACCTCTATATACATCTCTCTTTTGCTTTAACTAATTTAGTTACTTTTATTTGTTTGTTGTTGTTGATAACCAGAGTCCTACACACTATAGGACAGAACAGTGTTCCTGTTTTGAGCAAGATTTTCCACATACTTAAGCTCAGACATAAAATCATGTTTTTCACAGATGCTTCCTGCAGTCAATCTGAACAACCTAGCATAAGCCCAGGTAGGGCAAGCCCCTCAGAGAAGCCTTCTGGCAGAACTGAACATGTTGATACAATTCACTTTAGCAAACATACCTATACATGAGGCACCTGCCATGTGTTTGAACACTGATCTGGGTTCTGGGGTTTCACTGGGGGACAAGATGCAGTCCTAACTCACAAGGAAAGTGTAAAGTCTATGGAGAAGGCTAAAGAGGAAATTTCAGTGCAATGTTGTAAGTCCTAAAATAGGAGTAAACCTGGATGATATGAGAGCAGAGAGAAGGGACATCTATGCCAGTCTTTATGGACCCAGAAAGGGTTTCCAAGTGGCATGAGGCATAAGGCAATATCCAAAAGACAAGACAGAGTAAAAAGTTAGGGTAAGGGGAGCAGATTCCTTGGTCAAAAGTCAAGCATGTTACAAGACTTATAGGCAAGAGTTAGCATGAGAACTCCCCTTCGCTATGGCTGGCACCTAAAATTCAGAGTAGGAACTGGTGAGAAATAAAGTGAAAAAAGAGCAAGGTCCAGATCCAAAGTGAGGACCTTGGATTTGGTGCTAAAGGAAATGGAAAATATTTGATGGATTCTGTGCAGGGGAGTTACATGATCAAAAGTGTTTTAGGAAGATCATACTCTCCTAAACAGTTTAGAGGATGACAAGCCTGGCTTCAAAGAGACCTGGAGAAGGAAATTATTTCAGTAATCCATGCCAAACATAACACCCAAGATTAACAGAGTAAGTGTAACTATTGAGAAAATGAAAAAAGTATAGTGAGCTAATGACCAAAGCATTCAACTGGGAGAGAGTATCCCAAAAATCTGAGCTAAAAAGGTTCAGGTCACTTCTTACCACCATCCTAAAACAAAATGCATTGATGGCAAATATAACCACATCAGAATATTTCAAGAATTGCTTTTTGTTCCAGAAGAAAACTTGACGTCTTGGTAATTTTTATAGTTATCTTAGCCTCAAAGGGCTCCAAGACTTGTTTAAAAACTTTACTTAACCATTTTACTGCCACATAAGCTACAAAGCCTGGGGCCGGCCATAAAGATGTTAATTTAATGAATATTCATAATCAATAAATATTCATTAAACAACATTTCCGTTCCAGGCATGCTGTTGCTCCTGGCAGGTCCCGCCTGCATGGCAGAGTGCACTTGTTAAATGAGTGTTGCTCATTGCAGAAACACGTTATGGGATTTCATGAAAGAAGCTGCATTCATCTACAATACATACGGATGTGTAGAGACAAGTTTGAACAAATTCTGTACAAAAGAAAAAAAAAAAAACTTTTCCTCTTTTGTACAATGCTTGTGTTTCACACGTCAAACGTGTGGCCAAATATGGGAAATTCTATGGGGAAAACCAGGTAGACTACAAAGGGTTTTATTTCTATCTCTATATGCTAGGTAAGTGCAAAGGCAGTGGACCCTAACCAGTTCGATGGCTGCCTGATAGGTGATAATTTTTAAATGCAAATGGAGAGTTATGAGCATAAACACTCAAAAAAATTTTTTTCATAGGATGATGGCTTCTGAGAAAATAATCCATTCAATGTTAAATGAAGTTGCTATGATGCTGTATACATTTCAATTGGAGGATGTGTGTTCTGTTAAGATAAATTATTTTTCTGAAAAATGGAAACCGCTACTCACAAGTGTTTCTTATTAAGAAACCAGAAGAATTCTGCATGACCACCACCCAAAGAATCTTCACATGTTCTTACACACTGATAATAATTTACAAAACCTACTGGATATTGACAGTAAACAGATAAATACTACTACACAGTGTTAACTGGTTCAGAATCTGTGGAAAGAATCAAATATTCAACACTTTTCTACCTATTTAAGATGCTTCAAGACCCTTGTTTTCTGTTGCTTCCATAGATTGCCTCGGGGAAACAATTCTTCTCTGTTGTGTTCCAAAGTATGATAAGCCTCTAATTAGTATATAGTAAAATTATTCTTCTTTCAGATACCTCACATTTTTCCAAGCCTGGATAACCACAGGTATTACCCTAATTGGTGGGCAGTTAAGCAAATAGGAAAACTCCAGTTGTTCTGCCACCATGCAACTAATTCAATGAAGAAGAAGGTTCACCTGGCAAAGAGCATCTTAAGTATAGAGCTTCAGTCTCTTTGAAAGAGTAAGACAAGCTAAGAAGCTATGGAAGACTCAGAGCTTTATGGGAAATTCAATGAGTTTTGTTTGTTGTTGTTCTCGCCTTTCTTGTTCATGTTGACTTTCATCACTGTGTAGTTTCTCTTATTAAAATACCCTTCACATATTCTCAGCAACCTTCATTCCAAGAAAAATGTTTGCCTGTAGAGGTAGGTTTGTCCAGTTCTCACAATTCGATCTTTCTTTTTTTTTTCATCATATCGTGGAACTTTGACTAATACTCACACATTTTGGATAAAGTACTAAGGTTCATGATTCTATAAAGATGGCATATACTGCCATCTGCCTTGACAGTCTTTGAATAGAATATGTGAGAGGTGAAAGGTTGGTGGGAAGGGCTTATTGCCTCAAGCACACAGATGGAATAAGATGTCTCAGCAAGAGCACATTCTCAAAGGAAAAATGGTATCATTGTTATTTTTCAATCTTTGCTTTCTGAGAGAAACTTCTCTTAAGAACCCTTATATCACATGATTTTCCTTTTAAAAAGGATGATACAGAAACCAAAAGACTCTCATAACCAAAGTAACTGCCTGTCAAAACCAGGTCAGTAATTAGCCAAATTTAATTTTTCATATACTCAACAACCACTCTCACTACTGGGCACTTGCTATTTCTCCAAAGGAGGCTCTAATGGTCATCCTATCACCTAAGCAATTTTAATTGCATCTTGTGGCATGCCATTAGTTTTATCAGTGAGTTGCTTAAGCTTGCTTATGAATAATAATTGTAAAATACAATACATTTTTAAATACAAATTATAAGAAAAGTGAAATCAAATACTTTTCTAGGAGACCAATTTTAACTCAAGTTGAGCTTTGTCTATAAATTTAATTTTCTTTAGTCTGAGAATGAAATGCTACAATGGAAAATTTTCATCTAAACTGGCTCTTTGTGACACCATGACTTACAAAATTGTATTTTAGGGAAGTGTAATGAATTATCTGAAAACTATATATTACTACGAATGTCTTTGTTACTATGATGGCTTTGTCTAATAACAAAGGTCCTTTTTATCCTAGATCTTGATGATTTAGCAAAATACAGAGAATTTCTTTCTCCTCATTTGCAGAAAGATAACATTTCCAAGGGCATTTCAAGAAAAAAGTAAGTTCAAAAATAAAGATGTGACTATCAGTCCTGTCTTGCAGTAGAACTTGCTAGTCACCATAAGTACTGCATTCCATGTAACAAGGCCATTTCTTTGAAACACTGCATGAATATTGTCTTCTGGAGCAATGCAACAGGGTGGAAAGGATGAAGGTATTGTGTTTTCATATTCAAATCCTGTGCAGCTTACCTCAAACTTTACCCAATTTGAAATGGTAGTAGAGAATTAAATATGATAATATTTTCATTAAGGTAGATATTCTTTCAGTTGATTAAACATCTTAAGAAACTCTTTTGCAAACATGCTTCCTAAACTCATCTAAAGAAAAACTCCTCTCCACCATTACTGCTCTTCCCCAGTCTTTCTTCTCAAATAGAACAGACATTCTTGCCACCTTGACTTTATTCCAGATGTGTCTCTTCCCACGGTTTGCTCTCCATTTATCTAAGTGAGAAGTTACAAACTCAAAAGTGTGAAATGGCAGCTTGTAAAACTCTAAGGTGTCAATAAGGCTGGGGAAAGGGCGTCAGATTTTTTGAGCATTTGGGCTCACAACTCAGAACAAAACCAAGCAAAATAACAACAGCAGCAAACCTTACCAACACCATGTGCCCTTTAGCTTATTTTATCCCATGAGGAGCCAGCCAGTTACCCCTGTTCTAAATCCTACTGTTCAAAGCATGTTAACTCTTGAGGTGCTGCAGTAGATGAAACCAAAGAGCTGAAGCAAGACTCAAAAATAAAAAGATATGTTCAGCTCTCCTGATTCTGATATATGTGGCTTGGAGAACCAAGGACATGGAATAGAATGATGTCCGAGTTTGTACCCTGAGGGACACTGTCTCTTATTAATATCTTTCAACAAATCATATCTCCTAGCTGGGGTTGTTTGGAAACATCACCTTCAAAGCCAAATAACTTTTAATTGCTATTGTTATCAGGTTACTGATAAAACATATGACAGCTATCAGCCAATCATGTTTATCATATATTTAATGGGAAGGTTTATCAGCCACAGAGGAAACTTAATTAGGTATTCTCTATTGTAAAATAATACACAAACATTCAGATCACATTTATATGAAATAAGCAGCATGAGTCATAGTACAGTAATATACTGGTTATGTGACTGGAGAAACTGAGACTAAGCAATTAAAAATGACTCATTCCAGGGCTTCCCTGGTGGCGCAGTGGTTGAGAGTCCGCCTGCCGATTCAGGAGACACGGGTTCGTGCCCCGGTCCGGGAAGATCCCACATGCCGCGAAGCGGCTGGGCCCGTGAGCCATGCCACTGAGCCTACGCATCCGGAGCCTGTGCTCCGCCACGGGAGAGGCCACAACAGTGAGGGGCCCGTGTATCGCCAAATAAATAAATAAATAAATAAAAATATGACTCATTCGAGGACACAGAAACAATCCAGGACAGAGCTTGAAGAGAATTTAGATTTTCCTGCCCCTTGTGCTGGTTTTCAGAAAACTCTTCCATTATCACTGAGGGGCAACAATAGCAACTAAAGGCCCTTTCGAAATGTAAGTGCTTTGCATACAGATTTAAATTCACAGAAATGGAATTTAAAAGCAGCTGTTAGTCAAGTAGAGATAGCGGACTGCTAACTGTAAACCAATAATCTAGTTCGTTTTCTAATCACCATTCTCTGTGTTCCTCTAACTAAAGGAATAGTGGCATCCCTAAGTACCATCAAGCCTGGCAATTTGCTTTTTTAGCCAGATATAGTTTGGAAAAATGAAGTGTGTATGTCACTTTGCAAAACAGCATGACTCTGTTAGCCTTTGCTCGCTTTATCCTGAGCCAAAAATAATGCAGATCTGATAGCATCTGTTTCCACTACTCATGCTATCCCAATCATCAAAAAGGCATAAGGGTTGGGAAGGAAGTTCTGAAAGCTTTCACATGCCTGTTTCTTACCAAGAAAACCACTTCTTCCATGCATTCATTCTGCTTCCCTTCCTTGTGTCTGACTCACTTGTTCAACTGGGAGATAACTTAGGAGGAAGTCAAGGGGAAAAGATCAAGGGTTAAGAGTTCTATTAAGTTCCATGATTACCAAAAAAAAAAAAAAAAAAGTCAAGTGTTTTCAAATGGAAGCTAAACAGAATGATCTTTAAAAATAGAGAGGGTGTTCCCTGGTGTCCTAGTGGTTAGGACTCCGTGCTTTCACTGCCATGGCCAGGATTCAATCCCTGGTCAGGAACTGAGATCCCACAACCTGCGCAGCGGGACCAAAAATAATATGTTTTTAAATAAAAGTACCTGAAAAAGAGAGAGAGAGAGAGAGAGAGAGAGAGAAAGAAACAATCATCCTCAGATCCTGTGAAAATTGTATTAGCACATATTAGACTAGGCAAAAGAAGTTTAACTTTACTGGAATGTTCAGGAGGCAGATTAAAATGTCTTAAAATACAGAATAATGGGGAAAAAGGGGAAAGTAAAACATTTACTACCTCAATTTCCTTTTGGAGAAAGGAAATGGAAAACAGGATTTCTAAAAGCAAATGCATACAGTGGCATTCTCTTCCTTGCTGTTACTTTTTATTTTATTTTTCTTTAACTAAGTGCAAGAATAACTCACCAATAAAGACTGGGAAATTTAGAGGAAAGAAATTTAATTTAGAGAAAAGAAAAAATTTGTGTAACATTGTTAAACCAATGTGTTCAGCCTTATACCATAAATAACTCAATATATGTGGCAAGAAGATGGACAGAAGATCAATCTTCTTGTTGTGTGTGACCCTGAAGGATCTCGACATTCTTAACCCATTAGCAACATTAAAGGATACAAAGAAATATTTTGAACAATTGGATTATCATAAACAGTGCTTTGCAAAGCTTGTTAATAGGAAAATAATCACAGTGATATGAAGATGTTTTGTGACATTTTATTTACATTTCAGAAAGAAATATACAGAAATGAATATGCATTGATATAATTTCAACTGTTTATTATTCTATTTATAAATATCAATAAATTCATATAAAGACCACATTAAACCTAAAAATGTATTTATATCACTATGATTTTTTCCTATTAATAAGCTTGGAAAACACTTTCCATGATAATTCAATGTTCAAAACTTTCCTCTATACCACTTAACATGGGCAGCGGGTTAAGGTCGGTGGATTTCTCAAGGTTATGCACACTGAGTACTTGTGTCTCACTCTCTTTATAAACTAGGATTAGAGTTATTCATACATATTGAGATCTGATTCCCCAACTCTTACACATCTTTCACTTAAAACGTTCAGTGCCACATTTTTAATATTGGAGAATAGCCTGATCTAATATACATGATTTTGCTTCATATTTATTATTCACAGCTCTTTCTCTTTTCATCTGAAATTTAGTAATAAAAATCTAGTTATATGAGCCAATAACTATGTGGCATTAAGCCATCTGTCTAGCCTTATATGTTTTGACTCAATAACAGGCAATCAATGACTTCCCAGAACAATTAACAGAGGCTTTCACAAGGGATCAAAGGAAACTGTGCTCTTATAGTCTTTGGAGAAGTTAACACACATTAACCTCCCAAATAATACACATTCCTATTACTAAGCTCTCACAAACTGTACATACATCTATCACTATCTTCTGTTTACATGGTCATAAATCCTAAGTATTTACCCACAGATTTTAAGTGCATTCATTATCAAACTAAAGAGTAACTATGTAGAAAGTTTTGGGGGGCAACCTATCTAAAGTATATATTCATGCATGTCATTGAGCACATTGTGTTGTGGTTTTTAGAATATTTGCTAAAATTTAATAAAATAAATATGTTTCATAAATGTGACAGTTTACCAAGTCACTGTTTACTTAATTACTTACTGAGATAAAAGTAAGTTTAATCATAGAGTAGCCTACACATAAATAGAACACTGAGTTTGGATATATGTATCCTTATGTGCCAGCCCATAAGAACACATTCCAAAGATAGACTAATGCAATTGGGAAAAAGAGAGTCTTATTACACTAGCTTGCCCAGGTGCTCAAAGAAACCAGACTGGTTCTGACTATTCATTTGCACTTATGCATTGGGAACACAGATCACTTAAATGCATCGTAGTATAAATATGCAAACTCTTCATTAAGAAGTTTCAAAGCTATTTTTTTAAGTGGAATTTTTGTTGTCTATGTTAGCAAAGTAACGTAGAGGCAATTATTTAAACAATTCATGCCAAAAGAACATATTATTTTGTAAAAGATGTCTGCTTAAAAGGAAATTTATTTTATTTTTTACCTAAATTATTAGAATAATTATTTCAGTTCATTCCATAAGTATAAAAGAGATGGAAAAGTTGCTTCAGGATGTGACCAAAGCAAAATTTCTGTGTATCTGTGGGTCACTTAATGTTTCCTGAAAGATTAACATTTTGGAAATAAATAGATTTAGTTATAATTATTTAATTGATTTTTTAAAGTATTTATTAGTTGCTTAGACAGATATTTACAAAGTAAAATTTTATTGTTTTTTCAAAGCATGAACTTTTAAAAAGAGAACAAAGAAACAGAGAAACAAACTTTGGGCAGAATTGTATTCTTTTTAAAAATGGCTCAAAAGAGAAAAGATATTGGGATTTCTTGTACTTGATTCTGATTCCAACTAGGTATCTTACTTGGCTGTATGATGTTAGCAAATCTTTTAACCTCTCTGGGTCTGTTTTAGTAAGCAAGATTATTATGAAAAATTGGAATAATATTTGTGACCGGCCTAGTACAATATCTCTCATCAAATAGAAACCCAAAAAGAAGTAATTATCTTTTTAATATTTTATTATTATTTATTTAATTTACATAAGTTTTAACTTAAGTTGAACTACCACTTGAGTTGTAGACTAAGGTTTTGAATATAAAATCGAAATAATTAGTGGTTTGTTAGAGTCACACATGGACATGAACAAAAAAAAATGTAAATACATGGAGTGCTATTTTCGTGCTTCACATCATTTTCAGATCCAGAGTTTTAATTGTCTACCTGTAGTCACAGGGTGCTTATATCCTGCGGGTATGACCTAGAGAATCTCAACTTTCTCATTTCCTGACTTCCCTATATCTGCATCTGTAATCAAGTGACATAAAGAGTTTACAATTACAATTTAAAGAAGATAATTTATGCAAGCCAATGTTCCACTGTTAGAGACTATGTGTTCCAGTTTTACTGTGTCTCACCAAAATGTCATCTCAAACTTGGTGTCCCTTAAGCCCTGGTGAAGTAATTAAAGGAGTCCTTGGGTCCTATTATGTTGACTTGGTTTACCTCACTTCTACTTCATGTCAGAAATGTTACTGTTTGAGTGGTGGCAGCAAAATTTTTGAACAAATACAAGACCACCCAGAAATTATACTAAGATTTAACATGAGCCATTATCATGATCACTATAGTTTTTAAGTTAATGATGTAGAGAATTAAAGAAAACACTATTAGAATGAAAAGGGTGTAGGTGGAATAGAATCAGGGATGTTTTAGCTGATTGGAGTACAATTTATAAGTACTTAATTTTGCCATTTCATTGTTGTGATTTTATAAGATTTTTCTCCTAAAACTATCAGAACTTTTAAAACAAATTAAGAAATTATTATTAAAATGTTAGACAAATAAAAAGTTTCTTTATTGTTTTCAAAGAATTTTACCAGCCTTTCTAACGAAGAATTCCATATAGTACAGAAGTAAAGAGCTTGTGCTTTGGGGTCAGAGTAACGAGTAGAAGACCCAGGTCTGCCACTTGCTAGGTATCAAATCTTAGGGAAACCATTTAACCTTGAGAATTGCAGTTTCATCACCCAGAATATAACATAACAATATTATCAGCTTCATTAAATCAGTTGAAGATTAAATTAGATAATGAATAAAGTACTCGCACAGTATTGGCATATAGAAAACACTCTATAAACATTAATTATCATTATTAATAGAATTTCCACTACTAGCTATAAATATGTTTCATTTGACCAAGATAAATTTTATAGACAACACATTTTACTATACTTTTTTTTAGGTAAAGATATATCTTATCAGTGGGACTTGGAGACAATTGTTGCAGATATGATGTGTGTGTCTAAATTCTCTATTGAAGAATGAAAACACATATGTTCAACAGCACATTATTGCTCAGTGAGATGTCCCTGCCATGACAGGAAATGAACTTCTCAATGTAAAAACAAATAGATGTGATACAGCCATAACTGCCAGATCATAATTCTTTCTCTCTTAAATTGCTTAGTTGTCTGCTTCTCCCTCTAACACACAGTGAAATATACATTGCCAACATTCCCTTTATCACTTGAAAATTAACGAAAAATATAAGGTGCATGCAAATCAAGTAGTTCTAAAGCAAAACAATAAAGGGGGGGCCTAACTAACACATACTCATTATTTTTCTTTAAACTTTACTAAAATGACAGACTTTGAAATTACTTAAGGATGTGAGTGTCTTTCTGTGTGTCTAGTACAATGATGTAGTAGTCTCAAAGACAGCATGCAATGTGGCAGTTGCTATGGTAACAAGATGTTTTTCATTGAAGAGCAGTAAAAAATTTGTGGCATATAAATAACATATGTACAGTATATTGTCTTTGAGTGAATGACCTTTGCTCCCGGACCTTAAGAACATGTTTTCTTCTTTTCTGAAATTCTTGTCTATTTTTGATGTGCATATGTATCCAATAGACTGGTGATCAAACTGCCCTCTTTGAAGCTACACAGGATACAGATCTGTGGTGAGGAAAGAAAAGGTGGCTCAATATTGTATATGTGGTTAAAAGGAGTTGATGGGTTGGAAATTAAAGCACTTGAATTAGGTGCTGTGCTGAAAATATTTCATACTTTCCAAACCCACTTTGCAATGAAAACTTGTAGTAGACTTATATTTTCTTATAATTTGATAGGAGAAATACTATATATAGCAATTAATTATTTATACCCCCAAAAATAGTATAGCTGTAGGCAGAGTTCGAAATCTCTATGTTCAGAGAGTAAGTACTGTTGAAGAGAGAAGGATGCTGCATTTTAAAGCACCAAGATGGGTGGCCTAGATTTATCCCTGTCCTGCTCCTTGGGCAAGTCATTTAACTGTCTTATCCGCAAATTGGAGATAGGGTCGCAAAGAATAGGCAAGGGATCAAAGTAACAAGAGCAGATGAGACTGTTATGCAAATGTAAAGCATCGTTCTTATCAAGGATTATGAAAAGAAATACTTGGTAATTCAAATTTTGGAAATAGTTTGTATCACTTGTCTTTAAAATGACAGACAAGGGCTAAAGGCAATTCAACTATTTTTTTTTTAATTTTATGGTCAACTAGTCAATGTTACTCAGCTCATAACTACTGAACTTTCAGATTATAATATATGAATGGGCTAGTTTTATAAATGGGTTGACTTATGTATTCAATAGTATGGCAAATATTCTGAATGCTTCTAAGATAATCATAATTGGAGATTAAAATTATATGCGTTTATGTATATATGTGTGTATATAATCTATTCAGCTGTATGTATAATAGATAATATATATGAATTGCATACAATGCATATGTGTAAGTATGATATATTCAAATGCATATATACATATATATAAAGAGTGAGAGATGGTACATATATTAGACATCTAGATATTTCACATGTAGGATACAGAGATATAATGGGTATCTATATATAGATACTATATATGTGTATACACACATGCATACATACATGCATATATGTATTTAATTACTGATTGGACACACGAAGAAAGATTTAAAGAAACCAAGAACAGTGTAAGAGCAGAACATTTAGAAGGGTACTCGTTTGGCCCTTGAGTTTCTGCCAAATTCTAGAAAACTTGCGATTCTGTATCAACACTTGCATGGAGAACAGGGAAGGAGAGGAAATAAACCTTAGAGTGAAAAGTCTAGTAGGAAATCCACTATTAGATGGATCCATGAAACACTACAGACTTAGTGTATAAGGGAACAAGAAATAAAGTTAAACTTGAATGTATGAGTACACAATAAGAGACTATAAAGGATGACACAGTAGATTTGAAAATGAGCCAAGGACATTCTAAAATTAAAAGAAAATCAATAATAATGCTATGACTTTTATTCATCCCTTAATTGGAAGTCTTAGAAAGCACAGTAAGATATTAAGAAAGAGATAAAATATAAATAATATAAGGGAAAAACAAAACATTCACAGTTAATATGATAGTCAACATAGAAATTCCAGAAGAATCTACATATCAATTATTAAAATTAATGAGTGTTTAGCAAGGCTGCTCAATACAAAATCAATGTATAAATATTGATATATTAAATTGTAGTCAACAGCAGGAGCAATATGTTTCAAATATAGAATATTCCATTTAAATAACATAAAACAGTTCAATTGCCTAGAAATACATTCAACAAAAAAGTGCAAGATTTTGATGTAAATAAGTATATATCATACTGAAATACATGTTTTAAATTTAATTCAATTGAATTATATACAACGTTTATGATTGGAAGACCCAATACCATAAAAAATATAAACTTTCCCTAAGTTCAAAGCAATTTCAGCCAAAATACTAAAACAAATTTTTTTATGGAATTTAATGAGGTGAATTTAAATTTTGCATAGAAGACTAAATGACCAAGATTAGTTTAGATAATTCCAAGAAAGAAGAGCAAGGTAGATAGAATGAAGATAGAAGAAACATAGATATTAAGATTTATTGTAAAGCTAAGATATTAAGATGGCATAGTGACAAACTGCTAAACAAATACTCAAATGGAACAGACTAGAGAACTCAGAACAGGCCTGTGCATATATGGAAACTTGATTTATAACAATGCAGACATTATAGATCACAGTGGAAAGAATATGTTTTTTTAATTTATTTGTTAATGAATTATCCTGAGATAATTGGTTACCCATAAAAAAAGAAATTGGACCCATAACTCGTATATGCACAAAAATTAGTACTAGGTAGATTAAAGATTTAAATGTGAATAGCAAACTATAAAAATGTTAAAAGACAAGCTGAGGAAACATTTATTATACATATAGTGTACAAAGAATTAATATCTACATGTCATTAAGAAAAAGAGAAACAACGCAGTAGAAAATTGGGCAAAAGAATGAACAGGCATTTCATAGAAGGAAAACACAACAGATTCTCAATCATATGAAAATATGTTCCACCTGGTTAGTAATCAGGGAAATTGAAATGAAAATCATCCTGATATCTTTTCATAGGTATGATACTGGGAAAAAAATGGAAATTTAGACAATGTTGATATTGGCTAGAGTGTGGGTTAACAGAAATCTATCTGTGGGATGTGTGTAATTGTACAACAATGCGGCATCACCTACTCAAGCTGGACATTTGCAGATTCTCTTCATCAGCATATTTTCTGTTATGTACCCTAGAGAAACATTTATTTCTCAAAATTCATGGGGATATTTTTTTATGTTTATAGTGGCATTGCTTAACATAACAAAAATCTTGGAATTAATCAAAATGTCCTGCAAGAATAAAATAGATATATACATTTAGAATAGTCATAAAATGGAATATTGTATACCAGTAAAAATTAGATTTCACCTACATACATCAACATAGATTAAAGAAAAAAATGAGCCAAACAAGTTGCAGAAAAATATACACAATGTGCTTCCATTTATATACATTTCAACCCAAACAAAACTAAACCCTATATTATCTAGTGTTCAATACATCTGTAATAAAAAAAAAAGATGATTAAGATCATATTCAGAATATAGAATAAATTTGTAGGACAAAGAGGAATTATACTGAGGGATTCTAAATGGCCACTTACATTCCATTTCTTTTACTATAAAGTGGCTAAATGAACATTCATCTTATTATTCTCTTAACTGTAAAACACACGTTTTACGTGCTTTCATATATATATATATATATATTTCATAATAAAGAATAACAAGATGTCATTCATTAATTAGTTTACTCCTACATAGTCAGTGAATGCCTATAATCTGCCATTGTACAGATGTTAAATTGAATAGATAAGTTCTGTCTCTTCAAAGAGCTAAATACTTAGTATGAATTATAGATAAGCACACTAGAAATAACAATACAGTATTATCACATTGTTCCATGCTAGATTTGTGCACAGAGAAAAGAAAGGTAAATTCGTCTGGGGTTTGGGGCTTGGTGGGTTCAGAGAAGACATCTTACAGATGTGACAGCTCAGTTGAGAGTTGAAACATTCATGAGAAGGTGTTAGCCAAGAGAACAGTCCCAAAAGTGCATTCCAGGAAAAGCCAAAAGTATGTGAGGAGGCAGACATTCTAAAGAGTGCAGGTTTTTTAAAGAGCTAAATGAAGCTGATAATTTGATGGCAATTACTATCTGATTGCCTTAGCCCTTTGGAAGGAAAAAAAATATTAGATTCTCAGGGGGCTTGGGGTGTGAAAACTAGAGACTTAGAAAACTTTCAGAATCTAGCCCTCCTCAGGAGTGGTGTACTCCTGTTGATCTAACACTTGAACAGAAGGCTACCAAAGGGAATTAGAAATTCTATATGCGGGCTTCCCTGGTGGTGCAGTGGTTGAGAATCCGCCTGCCGATGTAGGAGACCCTGGTTCGTGCCCCGGTCTGGGAGGATCCCATGTGCCGCGGAGCGGCTGGGCCCGTGAGCCACGGCCCCTGAGCCTGCGCGTCTGGAGCCTGTTCTCTGCAATGGGAGAGGCCACAACAGTGAGAGGCCCGCGTAACGAAAAAAGAAAAAAAAAAAAAAAGTTCTATACATTTTTTTACCTTGATGTCATACCAAGGGAGTGTTTCTGGCCACTGGAAAGTTGATTAGGTAGGAAACATTTTTTAAATTAAAACTGGTTAAACTCCTTGAAGAGATGAAAGAACATACAAAATTCTCTTCTACTTCTATCTTTTCGGAGAAGAAGAAGAATTACCCAATAAAAGAGGAAGTTATATGAAAGAAAAACAGCAGTTTGCAGGTTCAGAGAAGGCCAATACAAATAGAAGTAAGTTGGTGAGGAAGGCAAGATAAAGATACTAGTCTTTTAGGCATCACATTTTAAGAAAGACCAACAAACCCTAAAACATCCAATTCAAAGGGTGGTGATTAGAATATTGAACATTCTAAAATGAGAGGGGAAGCTAACAAAAACTGAAGTGGTAAGGCCTCTATTACTTAGTAGGAACTAGACAGCTAATAGGCAGAAGTGATAGAGTAGTGATGTCAGACCCAGTAAATATTACAATCTCTTTCAAACCAGAGATATTTTTGAGCATTGTTTTTCATGTTTCTTTCCATAGTTTTATGGTATCCATTCATAACAGAGTATATGCATAATAAAGAATTTTATATAATTTAATTATTGAAATAAATTGTTATTTATAGAATTTTGTAGAAATAGGTAGAAATCAAGCAAGTGAACACAGGTTATCTCTTATCTCACATGACATTTACAATTTGAATAATAAAATATAATGAGACATAAAAACCCTTTTGAGAAATTCTAATAACAATATGTTTCAAAATTAAATTGCTATAAAGGCTATAGAGTAATTCGAGTCCTTGCTACTGGAACTAGAAAGATAGTCCAGATCATTGCTACCCTTCTTCCTTAGACCTAGAAGTAACTTTTCCAAACTGTAAAAATGTTGTATGAGGACATGCAAAGACTGTTGCTCAGGATTCCAGGAAATTACAGAAAAAAAAAAAGTAAAAATATAAAGTCTCCATGCAATTTATTTGTGATTATTACTGGAAACACCATGTTCACATGCATCAGCTGACAAGACCCTACAAATGATACTTGTGATGTAATGGCCTTAACAACAGCAAATTGCATTAAAAAACCTCAATTCCTCTGAGTCTCTAGAAGACTTCAGATAGTTCAAAAATCAGTTTCTGAAAGAGTGTGCAAATTAGCACATCACAGTACAAAGATTATGAACTACAAACCCAGCTGCCCTGAAGCCAAATATGTTTTTGCTTTCCTCTACAGGAACCAAGAATCATTCAACTCATTCATGTCCTGAATGAATTCAAGCTATAAAATGAAAATTTATTAGTGATTTCCAAGCCCAGATGGTGTATTTCCTACTTCCTTCTCTGTCTTCAGATTAAGCTATGTTGATTTATGTTTTCTCTAAATTTTTATGTAAATTTGCTTTATTAAAGGGTCTTCTCCTAAAATTTGTTTTGAAAAACATTGGACAAGATGATCTTTATGACCCTATACAGCTCTAAATTCAGTGAGAGCATATACTATGCCTGGCTTTCTCATCTCCTATTCCCAAGTCTCAACAGTGTCTAGCAGTGCTTAAGAAATATTGCTGTATAGATGAATGAATAAATAAAATGTAGATGAATATAATTCATAGTGTGATGGTTAAATCCAGCAAAGGATATAAGGAGCATTACCAAGAAGTATCTTTTAAATTTGTTCATTCATTTTCCAAATGAGTATTCAGCAACAATTGTTTTCAGGTATCATTTTACACAGTTGGAATTCATCAGTGAACAAAAAAGAAAAGAACAGATGATAAAGAACAGACATAAATAAATACATAGCTTGATAGAAGGTGATGACAGGTCTAGAAATAAAAGGGTAAAGTGTGGGACTGGGTAAAAGCGTTCAGGAGGACCCAGGTCATGGAGGTGGCAAGCTGTAATGATAGGTAGGGTGGTCTTGGATGACCTCATGGAGAAAGTAACTTATGACCAAAGAATAGAAGATGGTGATCAAATTAACAATGCAGAACATCTAGTGGAAATAAATTCTAGGAAGAAGAAATAACTAGTTTAAAGCCTCTAAGACAGAAAAGCACATATTATGCTCAAGGAACAGGAGAGAGGCCCATGTTTCTAGATGGAAGTGAGGAAGTAGGGGATAGTGGAAGATGAGATTGTCCTAGTTGGCTCAGGCTGCCATAACAAAATAACATAGACTGAGTTGCTTATATGTATTTTCTCACAGTCTGGAAGCTGGAAGTCCAAGATCACAGTCCAGGAGAGGTGGTTACTGGTGAGAGTTCTCTTCCCGGCTTATAGATGGTTGCGTTCTCACATGGTCTTTCCTCAGTGTGTGCATGCGTAGTCAAAGAAAGAGAAATCTCTCTTCCTCTTCTTCTAAGGCCACCAGTCCTAAGACCTCACCCTTATAAACTCATTTTGCCTGACATATCCCCTAAAACCATATCTCTATCTTCAAATACAGTCACATTGAGGATTAGTGTTTCAATATATGAATTTGGAGGGGATGTAATTCAGTCCATAGTAGAGATCAACAAGGTAAAATTGGGAGCAGATCACATAGGGTCTGGTGGACCATTGTAAAGACTTGGACTGGTAATCTCTGAAATTCTCCACACAAGGGAGTTTTATGATTCTATGTCCTATCAGCCAATAGAATTGTTTTCTTCCCATTATTTTTGGCTTTTTATTCAGGGCTGAAGTGGCAAGAGACAAAAGCTAAGAAGATACTCAACTTGAGTCTCGAATGTCTGCTCTGAATACTGGTTTTGAATATAATTGGAATACTTTGCTTGAGCTTATTAATTGAATTCTATATCACAAATCTTGGAATTAAAGTCCCTTTAATTTAACATGCAAATCTATGCAGAAACATGCAAAACAGGATACACAAAGCAGCTGAAACATTTCTTCAGCCTTTACTATAGGGATCAAAGAATGGAGATGGAAGGCAGGGAACATGAATTGTTTAAGAAGAATTTTGGTATGACCTAGTATGCCAAATTCTATTTTGGATATATACTGGTAAACTAACTACTTAAGCCAAAAGTGGGGTGAGACACTATTTAATGTAATTATAAAAATTCCTAGTGCATGCTTATAAAGTATACTAATGGTCTAATAGATAATGTATAAAGATGTCTAATCGACACTAAGGATTGACTATTCAGCACATATGTGCCAGGACTTTTTGGCAGAGTATCCTTCCATTTAACCAGAAAGTAGCCTAACCAGTAAAATAATATAATTTGATCTTTGTTCAATGTCACTAAAAAAAAAAAAAATGCAGTTATGGGAAGTAAAGTTATGCATTAGAATTATCATCAAAGCTGAGCTAATTGTAAAAATTTTATAAGCTTGTATTATTTTCAATCTTAATAATAATTATTATTGTTATTATTACCATCATTACCACTATTAACAGTGACTCACATTGTTTTAATCCAAAACCAAGTTTCTTTATGTGACAGAGTATAGAACATGCTACCCAATGCAAACCTATGAGAAGGAGAAAAGGAAGAAATTGCATTTATTTGTAAATTAGTTCAAGCAGGACCTAAAACATCAGTTGTCTAAATCTTCTCATTTTACAAATGAGGAAGGAGACTCAGAGAGGTTAAATAGTGCAATGTGAAATTAAGATGGTTTGCTTTCACACAGATTTAATGGCTTTATCCCTAGCTACCCATTCAGCTTCAAATCTAGTCAAACAAATAAATGAATATTTTTTGTTAAATTATTTCTGAATCATAGGACTGACCAAAATGTATTCTCTGATGTAAGCTCTACCAATCAAGTGGAGATTTCAACCCTAGATAAGAGAACTAACATTTTCTCAAGATGGTGAGACTACAAAATTTCTATCGTTTTGTGTGTTAGGACTGCCAACTATTTTATTTGTGTGTGTTTTTTATTTAACTCATCCAGGAAAAGCCGAACATCTTTCCGTCCTGTTTCAGACACATCCCCCAAATCAGTTTTTAAACCCTAAAGGGAGAAAGACATCCAAATAAAAAATTAGTATCTATGCATAGATTTCTCTAAATGAAGAATTTCACACAAGGTAGATCTGTGTTCTTTATCTACATCAAGCCATATTACCAAAAGAATACCTCAAGAACAAAAAAAGAAGGGCATAAAAGACCTTTGTTATGACCCCATGTACCCAAGGATCATTGGTCTATTGCAATCCATCTTGTGGTTATACTCATAAGATGATGACTTCTATAACACTGTCACGAATTATAACCCTGAAAGTAATATGAATCAGAGAAACCAGCAAAGCTGACCCAACCAAGATAGATATAAAATTAGCAGCAGACTAGAGATAACTTTATGCCAGTTGCTAAGGGCAATGTACAACTGATGGATAATGTAATAACACACCTTAAGCCACAGTTATACAAAATAAGTTCACAACATCATTAATATTCATAGCAGCAGGAGCACCAAGATGACTGAGGTAAGCAAAGGTGTTGATGATGACTATACCTTAGGGAAAGGCCTAACCACTTAATGACCTGATAGGATTCTTAACAGGAACGGGGGAAAAAGACACTGCAGTTTCTGTTTCATTTGTCCTTGCTTTTAACTTAAATCACCCCTGGAACTCTGTTTCTTTCCACTGCTGCCACATTTTGCATGTCCCTCTTATTGAAGGTAAGGGATGTATATCTATTTTTATAATCTTATGGACATAGCTTCTCATGTCAGCAAGTCTCCTAATTTCAACTGTGTCCCAAATGCTCTTCCCCACGTATGGACTGCTCCTTTGGCTTAACTATGCTTTTCATTTTTATTTCTTTTTCATTTCATTTCCTTCTCAGAAATGTTGACAACTAACTTCTATTAACCAACTCCTGCCTGCCATTCCAAGATAGAATGGTGGGGAGGAGGAGAAGAAAAGAAAAGAGAGGTTTGAGGAGATTGTGCATATATGAAGGCTATCTCTAGACAAAATCATGAAGGCAAAAATAGTCTGGCGGGCTTCCCTGGTGGTGCAGTGGTTGAGAATCTGCCTGCTAATGCAGGGGACATGGGTTCGAGCCCTGGTCTGGGAGGATCCCACATGCCGCGGAGCAACTAGTTCCGTGAGCCACAACTACTGAGCCTGCGCGTCTGGAGCCTGTGCTCTGCAACAAGAAAGGCCGCGATAGTGAGAGGCCCGTGCACCGCGATGAAGAGTGGCCCCCGCTTGCCATAACTAGAGAAAGCCCTCACACAGAAACGATGACCCAACACAGCAAAAATAAGTTAATTAATTAATACAAACTCCTACCCCCAACATCTTCTTAAAAAAAAAAAAAAAAAAAGTCTGGCAACTGCCATTCCTTTAAAGTCTTTGTTCCCAGGTTACCAGCGATGTATTTACCACGACATGCCAAATCTGGACCTTTCCTTGTCCCTCTTCCTCATGAATGCCCTCACCATTATCCTTTTAGGAGCCAGTTGTCTTAATAATTTGATAACTGCTGCTAATCAACTTATATCCTTCTGATAGAAAACACCTTGACAGGAGTGAATGAACCAGAACAAATGTAGACCTAATGTCGGATCCTGGAATATGGAGCAGAGAAAGTTTGAACACAGGATATCATAGTTTCCTTAAATAATACTCTCTAGTGGTCAGCAGCTCTGTGTCCTGCAGAGCGGACTTGACCTATATGAAATCACAGGTCCAAAGAATGTTAGAATTCTCAAGAACCTTAGTTAGAGATTATCTAGTCAACCACTCTTGCTTTGCATTTGAGAATTTAGTTAGCTTGTCCAAAGTCAGACCATAGCGATTATAACTACAGTGATCCTGGAGTGTTCTCAATGAGTAATAACCTTTGAGACCTGTCCATGAAAAACATGGACTCTGGACTCAGGTTGTCTGGTTTTCAGTCCTGGTTCCAGCACTTACTAAGGCTCCCTGACTTTGGGCAAGTTATTAACCTCCCCATACCTCTTTCCTCATCTGCAAAATTGTATTAATAAAATTATCTACTTCATTAGGCCAATAAGATGACTATAAGGATTTAATAAAGTAATAAATGTAAAACACTTATAATAGCCTGGAACATCATAAGGCCTCAATTAATTATATCGTTATTAAATAAGTGGCAGAAAATCAACAGGGATGGTCAATACTTCCAAAGCACTCTCTTCGTATCTCTTTTTATCTTTCCCCTAAAATTTCTCCACTCCCTCTTTCTCTCCAAATTCATTACTCTCTTCCAAGAACACTTCATCAAGGCTAAGACATAATTTTGTTCACTGTAGCAAATCCAGTTCCTAAAGCAATGCCAGACACATAGTAGGTAGTATAAATACTTACAAAATAAACGTATACTAGATATGAAACCTGCACTATCTCCAATAAGAGAGTTTTCTGTGGTTTTGAAATTTTTCAGAAAGGGCAATGTGTGTATCTTTTTTAAAACTGTGTTTTAACTGTATACTCCTAAGATATATTTGGAATTCTGCCTTTCCTTCTATCATCCCCAATGGCTGTGGCTAAGTCAGCTTTACACTTCCCAAGAAACTGGGACCTAAATTTCTCTGTGGCTATGGTATACTGGAAGGCATGGTGATGCTCCTTGACAAAGCACTGTGCTTTGTCATCTGCAGAAACTAACATTTTTGATGAATTGAGTTAAAAATCATTGAAAGTTTAAAGATTAGGATTGGAATCTCAAGTTTACTATTAATCACCTGTGTGACCTTGGACAACTCATAGACCCTCTGGGGCTCAATTTAAATCTCTATAAAAATGAAAAGATAGATTTAGGTGATTTATTTCTAAGGTCTCTTTCAGTTCTAAAGACCCTAGGCTCTATAAGTAGGAAATACTACTGCTTTGTAGCTAACAAACTTAACACACTTGAATCCCACTTTAACAGTATTTACTCTGAAATCTACAGAACTTCATGCTTTTTCCATAATAATTTTGGAGGGACCACATTGCTGTATCCTAAGAGACCATGGCTTCCAATTCATTTTCACCTTAGTTTTCCATTTAAACTATTTGGAAGTCCTAAAAATGCATCCCACATTAACAAGGCTTGAGAAGTGAGGAGAAACGTTGCAAAGAAGGTATTTCTGACATGATTTCATACTCAGGTACACTGTGGTTTTGTTGTTTATATCCATTTAACACATCTTATTGAATATTAAGGACATGAGTTTGTTTATTGGGAATGCTATGCATGAGGTAAGGGCCTACCTAGCCAATTCCTTCATTCTTCTTTATTACTTCCCTGTTTCACTCTGTTTCAGTTAAATGCTTAGTGTGATTTAGAGGAAATTCACTGCATAGTCTCTCTAAATCTCAGTTTCTTTATCTATAAATGATTAAACAATAATGACATCTTTTTTATTGATTTGTGTTTGAGAGAAAACATAACTGCAAATTTACTGTGTAAAAGCTATTCTATAAAATTGTAAGTATATTATGAATTTGAGTACTTCATTATTCTCTCAATTTTTCTTTTGTGTTAATCAATGTTCCTCTAACCAAAATCCAGGATTTTTAAAAAAGGGATCATGTTATTTAATGTAGCAAACCAAGCATTGAAAGAAGTGGCAGAAAACCTAGTATCAATCTGAATTGACCAGTAGTCACCCTAATGTGTAGCCCATAACCTTAAATTAGTCATTAGTTTTCTGAGACTTGTTTTTTTTTTTTTCTTTTTCAACCTGTAAATTAGAGTATAGTGCTGTCTGGTATGATGGTCACAGTGATGACACAGGGAAAATATTTTTAGTTGTGAATTTATTTTCTAATAAAGTACTTCTTATTCTGTAGACCTCATTGCTTAGTTCAAGGTACATGTTAAGCACTAAATAAGAACTTGGAAATATAGACTACTAGAAGGGGAAAGGACCTTGGGGATTGACTATTCTCATTTCCACATTCTTTCAGGTAAAGATACCTCTTGAAAGATCAATTTAAAGTTTCCGGAATCAAACTGAAACATAGATGTTCATATATTGACTAACAGTGTACTTTGTTCTCCCAGGGATGTCCAGGATTCTGGATTCATTCGTGTTGATACAGGAGTGGATGGAGTGATCCACTTGTGTTCCCTAAGCCACAACAAAAATAAAATAATACTGCACTGACCTGCAACAATTTCTGTATATAAAATAAGAAATCTATTTAAAAAATGATGAAAGACATAATGGCACTAATACAACTCATGGGAGGAAAATAAATGAGCAACACAAAAATTTTGTCACATAATAGAAATCTCTATGATCTACAGTAGATCATAATGAAACAATCTATCAAATCAGTTTGGCCACTGATTCTCTGATCGCTCATATGCGCTCCACTGTAAATTAATTTCATTCATATTTTATGAATTTCAGTCTTAGTACTGTTCAAACCACTGAACTTGACTTTGCCTAAAATAACTGCCCCTCCAGTACGAATAATGTCTCTAATCAGTCTGTTAATGGAGGCTCCTCAGACTTTCAGTTTCAGCCAATTACTTATAGGGAAGTTGGTGCACTGCCTTGCCTAAGACAGCATAACAAGGCTGGGGCAGATAATTTAAATCTGTATCTTTTTAAACCAGCTGTTTCATTAAGAGGTAACCCAGTAACTGATATTTTTAATTTAACATTCTTCTCTGGAGATCTCCTATCAACTGCGATGTGTGCCAGAGTAATACTCTCACAAGGAAGAAGTAAAACAAGCTTGAAACAGTTTAGTGGGGAAATAAAAGAAATTGATCTAAGGTTATTTTTCACAATCTAAATGATTCACTTGGTAGTCACCTAATACTAAATCTAAATTCACAGGCTTTGAAAGAGGAGTGATTAAAAGATTGTAAAAAGAGATGTGAGGGCTATAGAAATTCAAGTCAGAAGCAAAAAGGGGCGGGGAATGGCCAAAAACAGGACACTTTCTGAAAGTTAGAAAGATAATGAGAAATCAGAAAATATTTCTGTATATGAGTTTATCATCTGTTTTTTAGATGACTCATATATTAAAATACTTTGGGACCACATTATGCTGAGTCCAGCATAGTGCTAGACTCCACAACTGATCCAGGTGGAGATAAAACTGAGGAAGAAGAAACAGTTAATACAAAATGTAATGCATTAATGTGCTCAGATACACATAAGCAGAATAAGTACAATCATAGTTCAGAGAGAAAAAATAAAGCACAGTGTGGGTAAGACTTCAAAATTTTTCTGCTTACATGTTGGCTAAATTATTTTTCATCAAGTTTAATGGGTTGCATAGAATACAATTTTTGGTATACTGTAAGAATTAATATTTATTAAATAAAACAACAGTATCATTTTGTAAAAAGTATCTAAAAAAACCTAAGCATCATAGCAATCTGATACCAAACAAATCCATCTTAAAATTTATGTAAGCAATGTTTCCTGTAAATCAGAAATTTTATATTATTTTTTCACCTCTTGGATTCATATTTCTATTTCAATTACATACAAAATCATACCTTAATATAACATATTTTATGCTTGTCTTTTCTGTCACAGAAATATAAATTGAATTTTAATTTTTATGAAATTTCCTCTGACTCTAACTTTGACTTAATATTACACAATCTCTTTGACTTAATATTATACATTGATAAAAACAATATTTTGATAGCTATTTATTAAGTATAAAAAGCAAACTTTATTACAAATAATTTCTTAATAAAGTGAGTGATAGTCATTTTTAATTAGTTCATGTGTTATAAAAGAATACAACTTTTGGGCTTCCCTGGTGGCACAGTGGTTGGGAGTCCACCTGCCGATGCAGGGGACACAGGTTCATGCCCCGGTCCGCGAGGATCCCTCATGTTGTGGAGCGGCTGAGCCCGTGAGCCATGGCTGCTGGGCCTGTGCGTCCGGAGCCTGTGCTCCGCAATGGGAGAGGCCACAACAGTGAGAGGCCCACATACCGAAAAAAAAAAAAGAATACAATTTTTAGTAAAATGTTAATGGAATCATTAACAATTCTATTCCTATTTTTTATTTGCTTTAAAAATGTATTTGTTGAGAAATTTTTTTTATATATATAAGGAAATATGAATAGAAGACTAGTAGTAGAAACACTATACAATTCTTTGAACATTTTCTAAAGTACATATCAAAAATGACATTGTTATCTATCATAATTTTTAATGATCTATCAACTGACAACTCAATTAGGTCTTTCTTCCCTTTTGTTGAATGCCACAAATGATTCAATAAATGCATGTTATCCAGTCATTAGAATCTTTTACTTTCTCTGTTTCAGGAAAGGGTTTATTATTCTATATTCCTATAATTGTCTTTATTTGATGAAAAAAGCAACTTGGAAAGACCGTCTTTCAAACTTTAATTCCTATCTAAGTCAGCTGATTTTGTAGAACAATCCATTTTTCACTAGAAACAGAGGACAGGTGGGTTTTTCATTTTCAGTGAAAGATTGAAGAGTTTACATTTTCACTATTCCGCATTAAAATAAATTTGAATTAAGACATCTAAACACATTCCAAAATATTCTAATTCTACATTTTTTTATTCATAGAAATATATATATGACAGAAACAAGTCATAATGTTCCAATTCTCTACATATAATTTCACAAATATTTTCATAGCATAGATCATTGATATTCATGTTCACAAAGGGCGATAATAATAGGAGAGTGTCAAAATGGCAGATTAACTAAATATATCCAACTTCGGAATATACAACTTAATCATTAAAATGACTACACTACTAATACTCTACATTTATGGAATGCTCACAATCTTCAAAGCATTTTTCCATCAGTATTAGTCCAGATCCAGTCAGGAAACAGAAACTACTCTTAATCTTTCCAGTAAGGGAATTCAGTACAGTGAATTGGGTATATAGCTAACAGGAGAACTGAGAAGTCATATAAGCAATGATAAGGCAACTAAGATGTGCAAAAGCTGGAAGTTGCTACCCCTAAGTCTAGAAGGACAACAGGAGGAGGTGGTAATACGAGAGCTCAGAAGAAGGACCATATGGCAAGAATGCAAACACAGTGGGAACTGTCCTGCCAGTGTTTGGACCATGGAGCAAATGGCTGGCTTGTGCAGGTTGGAACTAAGAAGGAGCCCCAGCTAGACATGCTACCTAAAGAAGAGGGAATGGAGGAGCAATACCCAGGAAAGCCTGGGTAACTCACATCATTGAATTTTCTAAAACTGCTTCCCATTGCCTGAAACTATGCAAATGTCAGAAAGCAAGAGAGCATGGAATTGGCCATTTCCTGCAATACAGAACAGCAAGTAAAGAGCAGAGAGTGGATGGAAAGCAAACAGGTAATTGGCGAGCACAGTATCCATCATTTGATTCTCACAACCATTTTAAGAGATAGACAAAACATAGTGCAAGCGTTCTTTTGTTTTTCTTTCTTTCTTTCTTTTTTCTTTCTTTCTTTCTCTCTCTCTCTCTTTCTTTCTTTCTTTCTTTCTTTCTTTCTTTCTTTCTTTCTTTCTTTCTTTCTTTCTTTCTTTCTTTCTTTCTTTCTTTCTTTCTTTCTTTCTTTGTCTTTCTTTCTTTTAAAGATAAGACCACTGGCTTTTTGAAAGTTCAAGCTGCCAAGAAGTGTCAAATCTGATCCATAAACCCAGGCCTTTTATTCTAGGAATCTTTCAGAATTTGATGCACTATTTTAATCTTTCTGATCTAGGCTTATGGGGGGAAATAAGCCTTGTGAACATTTGGGCTTGAAATAAGGAAAGGTGACTCCTTGAATGAGCTTAGTGGTTGTCATTTTACCATATTGAGATTATTTGTGCTGCTTACAAACCAATAACCTAACTATAAAATTAGTAATTACGTGTTAAAGAACCTCTTGCCAGACTATTGTCTGTCTTATGTAAAAAAAAAAAAAAAATTAATTAAAAAAAATAATAGACAGAAACCTTTTAAGTAGAGTCAGAAGACCAGAAGGAGGAGCTCTCATGAGAAAATAGCAGAGCCCAGGAGGAAGAAGAAAGACTCCTCTTTTTTCATGGCATGAACTGAGCCAATGAAAAGACATGAAATTTTTGCTTACCATAGCCCTCTCAACTTCCTTTTCCCTTCTATAAAACAGTTCTCCTTCCCTTGCCATGCAAGACTTTCATGTGGTTTGCCATGGTTGCAGATCTTGAATTGCAATTGTCTGCTATATGAATAAACCCATCTTTTCTGAAGAAATATCTGGCAGTCTATTTGTTTTAGGTCAATATTTTGGTGACCCATACAGGAACCAGAGAAGATCCTGGAAGGCTATAGGGCTGGTGAGCAAACAGGTGTAGTACCCATTGTCACTCACTGCTGCTCTTGCCAATCCTGGAGTTAGAAGGTATGTCTTTCTCCTGTATCCAAGCCCCCATGGCCTTTGAAACTCTCCAGGACTTATTTAAAGGTTTTGTCTTCCTGGTTAAGGCCTTATTTTGTATGCAAGCACTCATGTGGCACTTTGGTGTGATTTTGAAATCAGACTATCTCAATTGAAGCTGACCAGCCAATTTCTTCAAGAGCAAGGGTTCCTTCACTAAAACTGTGCCAGTTCAGGTGGTGACCCATTCCTTTGTATTAGGGACTATCCTCTGTAAACTGGTGAAAAATCCTTTAGTCTGGCTCCTCCAGGATGAAGCTGTTTCCTTAGAATTGGCTGGTATTTGCTTGCAAGCTATTTGAGTTGAGCTGTTTGAACTGTATAAGTTGTTTTTAGCTCTTTGAAAATCGTTCTTTTACTCTGGAGAAAAACCTCTGAGAAATGGGATTCCAGGTATCTAAATATTTGGAGGACTCCTCTCCTACAGAGACTCCAGCCAATTTTATGTTTAAAAGACAGCGTCTCTCCTTATGCACATTTCTAACTAAATGAATCAACCTGACCAAAGGCAATTTAGAATAGTAATTGTCATTATGAGAAAAATTTGAAATCCCCAAACTTAATTTTCTTAAAACCAAATTGTATTACAGTAGCCCAAAAATGTCCAGAACTGAGTGATATGCCTATTTTTATTGGTATTTTGAGGCTTTTAAACATTATCAGTTGCCTAAAATTGTGTCTTTGCAAATAAGATTTAAAGATTAACTGAAACAAACAAGCAATTAAAGAAAGATAAGATAGCTTCCAAAGCTATCTTGGCTTCTTCTTCCTTGGCTTCTTCCTTGGCTTCTTCCTTGGCTTCTTTGTTTCAGGCTCTGCCTCTGGTATCATCTTGGCTCTTTGTGGCCAAATTCTGCCTTTTTTTTTTTTTTTTTGACACCATCTTTCTTCTTCCCTTCTATGCTGCTTATGTCTCCTCTATACCTTCAATTCCCCCATATTAATTTTCTCTTGCCTAACTTCCCCTTTTCTCTGAAATTCCACACACTCCATTTCTCTGAACTTGTCAGAACCTGTCCCTTTAAAATTAAGCCTTCTTATTGGATCCAGAGACTAAATCCTTAATTTCTAATATTCCCTAAACTAAACCTGAACTGCAAGTTATAGTCAAAGATTTTCCCAAAGTAAGTAAAGAGTCTTACAGATTTCCTGAGGAATTTAATATAGTCATTCAAACTTATCAACCTAGTTTTTCTGAATTATATCAGCTAGTTCACTTGCTAGTCAGTGAAGGCTAGGCCCAGCATTGGATGAAAACCACTAATTGGAAAAGTCCTGAAATGTTTCTAGAGTTATAATCAGAAGACCAGCCCACTAACTTATATGAAAAAGCTTGAACAATTGCTAAGCAACTTCACTGAGCAAACTTTAGGGCTTTTCCAAAGTCTATTAATTGAAGCAAAATTCAGGCTTGCACAAAAAAATTCTGATGAACCTTGCTCATGACTATCACAATTGACCTTAGATTATTTCTTCTAATTTTGGTCTTCCTTCAAATATTGATTCACCCAGGTAGCTTTTAAATCTATGTTTATTAATGAGCTAAACAGGAACATTTTCCCTCTATAAAAAAGGACAAAGATGGAATGGGAAATTATGTCCACTCCAGATTCAATTAATCTGGCAAACCAGCTCTCTCACCCCTAGATTAGTCTCCTCAAAGGAAGACCACCAAAATTCTAAATTTTCAACTGCAGCAAATGAAGGCTCCTAAACAAAAGTCAAACTTCCTAGTTTCTGCTACTTTTGCAAAGAACCAGGACATTGGAAAAGAGATTATTACAAATTGAAGTGCTTTAGGCACCTTTAGCTCTCTAGCCAGCCTTTCTAACATCCTGCCAATTCTCAGTGATTGAGCTGAGGAGCTACAGGGCTCTTCCCAATCCATTCTCTTATTTGGCTTGGAGAAACATTTTTCCAAATTGGAAATGAATCTCTTCCAATCCTAACTGACACCAGAGACACACTCTGAGTGCTCAACCTCGCTACTATAAAACTGCCTTGGAGTAGTAAAACAGCTCAAATAGTGGGGATCTCTAATGAACCTCAAGAAGTTCCTGTCTCTGAACCCATTCCATTTTGTTTAGACACTTTGAGAGATACATACCCTTTTCTCTTTAATTTCTTTGCTCCTTACCCGTTTATTAGATCAAGAGTTCTTAGAGAAGTATCATGCCAGAATTTCTTTCTCTCAGAAGGGGGAAATCATTCTAGAATTTGACAGTAGTCATCAAAGTAACCAACCAGGTGAATTAAATGACCCTTTGACATCTCTTATTTGTTCTGTCTCTGACAGTACTAGAGCTGATTCTGGAAATACTAATCACTTGTCCCTGTTGAATCAGCTACCACATTTCTTGTGGGCAAAATTTCCAATTGATATTGTTAAGTTTCACAGTGTACCTCCTATGAAGATTCAAATAGATCCTTCAAAACATCTTCCCAGAATTAGACAATACCCTATAAGTAAAGAAGCACTTCAAGGAGTGTAAAGCTCATAATAGAAGACTGCAAAGCTCAAGGCCTCATTATCCCTTGTATTAGTCCATCTAACCCTCCAAATTTACCAGTGAGAAAACCTAACAGCCGAGGGTGGAGGTTTGTCCAGAACCGCAGAGCAATAAACAACATTGTTATCCCTCAACACCCTGTTGTTCCTAATGCTAACACATTATTAACATCCATCCTCACTAGAAGCAAATTTTTCATTCTAATTTATTTATGCAGTGCATTTTTTAATATTTCAGTTGATGACAGTAGCCAGTGTCTTTGGCTTCACATGGGAACAAAAACAATTCACCTGGACAGTAATACCGTAGGGTTTTACTAAGAGTCTTTCTTATTTCTTACAAATCCTGGAGGTAGATCTGGATAATATATATTTACTAAAGGTTCTACTTTGTTGCAATATATGAATGATATGCTTCTTTGCTTCCTTTCTCATGCCTACCATAGGAAGATGGCTTTCACTTGCTGAACGTTTTAGTCTTAGAAGGATATAAGGTCACCAAAGAAAAATTGCAGTTTGCCTAAACCCAGCTTTGATATTTATGGCATCTGATATCAGAACAAGGACTATACCTGGATCCAGATAGACTTCATGGTGTCCTCAGTTTCCCCAAATCCAAAACTAAACACCAACAGTGAGGTTTTCTCAGGTTAGTTTGTTGCCAAAATTGGATCCAAATTCCTCTCTTATGTCCAAAAAACTCCAGCCCAGTTTTATGGTAAGAACTGGACAACATAACTTTGAAGTCTTTTTGTTAAGTGTTCCTCACATAACTCTTTTATGTTGTAATAATCTTAACACTGCTACTCTTCTCTCCTTGATCACTGACATAGTCCCTCACAACTGCTTAATGCTTATGGATCACCTCCTGACCTCTCTTGATGATCTGCAGGAAATTCCTTTGAATAATGCTGACTGCTGACTTCTCACGTTTCAGTAAAGGTTCTTATTTAAAAGGTAAAGATGGCAAATATTGTGCTGGGCATTCTTTTGCAATTCCTTTTGATATTGTTGGGCAGCATCTTTGTTTATGGCTGCTTGAGCCCAACAGGCTGAATTATACACTCTTACTTGGGCTTGTACTTTAGCCAAGGAAAAACTGCCAATATTTTCACTGATAGTAGACGTGCTTTGGGGATAGTTCATGATTTATTGAGCAATTATTAAGATTCTGGGGCATTCTAAACTTGACTTGAAGCTAAGGGAAATCACTATGCTGATATTTCCACAAGGAATTCTACCTTTAAAGGGACCAACAGCAGCCAAGCCTCTGTCATGTTCCAAAGGAACATTTCCCCAAATGATAACTTAGAAAAACTGGATCGAGAATCCCAACAGTTGGCCTCAGAAAAGGAAAAACAAGATTGGAAATTAAAGAATTGTTCTTTTGATAAGAAGAGAAAGCTTTGGTTTGGACCAAATAACAACCCAGTTCTAACAGAGACTCCAAAATTCCCACTCCTCACCACTGTGCATGCATTAAATCATTGGTGTACTGACAAAACAATAGCATTCATGAATCAACATTGGTGGGGAAACATTAACAAGACCACAAAAAGTGTCTCCTTCACTTGTCCCACATGTCCAATGTACAATCCAGGGGAGCCTGTTCGTACTGCTCTCAGACCTTTTAAACTGCCTAAAGGGCTATTCCAGGTTTGACAAATGGATTTCATACAACTTCCTCTATCTCATGGATATAAATATGTTTTAGTCACGGTCTGGAAGTTTTCACACTGGACTGAAGCCTTCTCTTCTGGACAGGCTATTGTCTCTTCTGTGCCTAAGTCCTTTTGGAAATGATTATCCCTATTCAGGGGAACTCCTCTCAAACTTCATACTGATCAAAGGACACATTTTACTAACCAGGTATTTCAAGACGTCTGTGCTGTTTGATCAGCTTTACAACACTTCCACTGCATTACCATTCTCAATCTTCTGGTTTAAAAGAATGCACCGAGGACATTATTAAGACTCAGTTGACAAAATTTGTAGAGACTTTCCAAATAGCTTGGCCAAAAGCATTGCTGTTTGTCAAAAACTCAGAACCACCCCTTTTGGAATTCATAAACTTTTATCTTTTCAGATAGTCACAAGATGCCCAATACACTTGGCTCCTGCTTCTTTTGACCCACACAGAGAAAAGGAGAAATACTCCAGTATTATAAAGACTTAATTGTTTCTATTAAAGGTAACCATGTTTTGGTAGAGCAATCTTTTCACAGGGTATTCTCAGAGATGATGACTTTAAGCATCATACCTTGCAATGTGGAGATATTGTCTATTGGAAAAGACACCTCCAGAAGAATTCTCTTCAACCTTTCTGGAGAGTCCACTATTAGGTACCACCAATCAACCTCTGTGCTGTAAAACTCCAAGAAATAGACTCTTGGATAAATGTGACACACCTAAAGGGAGAACTGAACCCTGAATAGACCTGAACACCTTCTGGTGACCTGAAAGTAAAGCTTTCCCAAAACTGAAGCAGATGACATCTGATGAGATAGCTTTCCCAAGATATTCAGACCAGGCCTATTGAAAATTTATCACCAAACCTTTGATGATGACATAATGCTTCAGATGATCTCCATTGTCTATGATATTGAGAACATATGGACTTTAGTTTAAAAAATGCCTGAGAATTTTCCTTTTTACCCCTTCTTGTTACTTGAATGTGACCTCACTAGGTTTCCAATCTGTGCATACTTTCTCTGACATGAGACACTACACTCAGGAAAGATCCTTCCTTACACTGAGGAACAAAAAGCCACTGAATCTAGAAAATCTGACTTTTGATCAGTGATGCTTTTAGAGAAAATCTTGATCAAAAGGGGGAAATGTAAAAGACTTAATGAACAAAAGGCTCAATTAAATAGTTAGGAGACCAAACTGGGGAGCTCTCATGCCCTCTGAAAGTAGCAGATCCCCCAAAGAAAAAAGACTGCTCTTCTTTCCTGACAAGGACTCAACCAATGAAAAGACTTGGACCCTCTTAACCACAGCCCTCTCAACTTCCTTTTCCCCTCTATAAAAGTATTTTCCTTCCCTTGCCCTGCAGGGACTTTCATGTGACTTACCCTGAATTGCAATTCTCTGTTTTTCCCAAATAAACCCATCTTTCCTGGAGAAATACCCGGAAGTTTGTCTTAGGTCAAGACGTCTCAGCAGAGAAAGAAAAGGCCAGATTCACTAATGACAATACTTAATACTTATACACTTGTAACTAAGCTATAGCCACAAAACAATATTCTCATGGGTATTCTCTGAAATAATATAAAGGTGGTTTACCATGGAGATAGATTAGGAATTGTTTATTTTATAGCCTCTGCTGTAACTCTTCTCTCTGCAGGATAATATGGCAGTCTAGAAAAGAAAAAATAATATTAACTGTAAGATTCTTAAACAGAACTTATGTGTCCCTGAAATTGAGTGAATGTGTGTATTATGGTTGTGTTTTAATTGTTGATCTGCAATAACTATTGCATTATTAAGAGGTACAGCAAAGATTCTACATTGGATGACTCTTTTGTCTTTATCAAACGTTTTTTCCTGACCTGAACGTAGAAATTATAAATTCTCCTCCAGAGAAGAAAAAGAAAGAAAGAAAGAAAAAAAGGAAGAAAGAAAGAAAGGAAGGAAGGAAGGAAGGAAAAAAGAAAGAAAGAAAGAAAGAAAGAAAGAAAGAAAGAAAGAAAGAAAGAAAGAAAGAAAGAAAGAAAGAAAGAAAGAAAAAGAGAAATGATACACACTTGTTAGCCATTCCCTCCAAAACTGGCTCCCCATGCTACAGATCCCTGTGAATTTTACACTACAAAAAACGATTCTCAGCTCTGGACTCCCAAGAGTTGTTTAAGGCAGATATCCATATGATTTAACATCTTGCCAAGCAGAACCCTCTCAACCAGGGGAAGCAGGAAGAAATATCTCTGATATTCAGAATATTTGTCTTAAACACATTCAATGCTATCTACTGTCAACACTCAGGAGGTGACACTCAGAGAATGATGAGGTTGTCGAGAGGGTAACACAAACATTGCCACAATTAATTATAATTCCTTGCCCAAGGCTTTGAGAATAGAATCCATTGTTGGGAGAGTCTGACTCCCAGAGAAGACAATTAATACATTTTTTCCTATGGTATATTGGACAATGCAGTTTTTGCAGTCTAGGGAAAGTTTATGAGACTGAAACCTCTTATGAGCCTAAAGCCTGTGAACAGAGAAGAGAATTCTGAGATATGCCTAACCAATTTCTTGCAAAGTCATCCAAGAATGATTGGTAATGTCATCGTCAAGGATAACAGCATCTACCCGAAGAACAGAAGGGCGCAAAATAATGAAACTTTTGTTTTCCTTTTTAATTAGCAGTGTTACTTGGGGCTCCATATTTTTATTCATTTGCCATGAATGATGCTATGTTTTGTGGTTATTATAAGTCTGCAGCCAGATATCATTAAATGAGAAGAGTGACTATTCTCAGTTAAATTTATTTTGCATAGATCAAGCCAAATTTCTTTTGGTATTAGTTTTCTTGCTGTTAACAAATTACTATAAACTTTAATGGCTCAAAACAACATGAATTTATTGTTTCATAGTTTCTGTGGGTCAGGAGTCCAGGCATGGGTTAGCTGGGTCCTATGCTAAGGGTTCCCAGTTTGAATTCAAGTTATCAATCAGGCTGTGATCTCATCTGAGAATTGGGGTCCTCTTCGAAACTCTCAGGTTTTTGACGGAATTCATTTTCCTGTGATTGTGTGGCTGAGGCCCTGCCTGCTTTCCCTGCTAGTTGTCTGTTGAGGACCACTCTCAGTTCCTAGAGGCTGCCCTTGGGTTCTTGCCTCCTGACGCCCTCCTTCACAACATGGCTGTTTGTTTTCTTTTGGGTCAGCAGGAGAGACTCTCTCTGACACTTCACTTTTTGTTAAAGGGCTCATCTGATTTGGTCAGGCCCACCCAAGATAATATGCTTAATTAACTCCAAATCAGCTGGTAAATAGCCTAATATTGTGAGTGGTATCTCATCATATTCACTGAGAGGGGTCCTGCTCACCCTCAAGGGGAGAAAATTATAGGAGGTGTTACATCAGGGAACATTTATCTTAGAGTCTATCTGAGAATTCTACCTAACACAATTCATGAATTCATTTTGCAAATTGTATACCTCAGTATTGGTAAGAATAATTGTAAATAACTCAGAAGAACAGATATTCTAAGTAAATTTTTTTGCCAGATAATGTATCATAGTTACCATAAATTATGAGTTTACCTAGATAAAGCTTGAGATTATTAAAAACAATCATAACAACATCTGAATATATTGATGCAGAAATATAATTGACAAATATGTAATGCATATTCTGGATTAAACCAAACTTATGCAAGGTTGAATGCAAGGTATTAGCCACATATTTCCATTTTTTCTATGATTTGAGAGATTCTGTATTACTCATGATCACTTTTAAATATAAAATCTTAAACATAAGTATCAGCTGTATCACTATGAATATATAAGCAGTCATTACATGGTATTATTTAGTTTTAAGTATGCTTATCTAGGACAAATGGTAAATGTGTACATAGTTTTAAGTTCAAAGAGTAAGGACAAAATAAGAAGTTTGACTCAGAGGGGCAAGTCCTTAGTCAAAGTGTGGTGCATACTGTCTTAACACAGGCTCTGATTTGGTTTGAATGCATAAGGCTTTGTTCTCTTATTTGCAAATGCTTGCAACTGACAAAAAGAGCTAAAATGATAATTTTTAGATCATACGAGGATCTAAAAGAAATGTTTTGCATTTCTGTGTCTTTTATGTTACTATTCAAATTGCACTTATCAAAATGAGCAATATTTTTAACTAATAAGCCTTATGGAATAAAATGGAATAATGCCCTTCCTACAACTTGGAGATGTTGTCAGTCTAGCTCATTGTGGTAGAGCAATGTATGAAATATAGGCTTTACTATTTCATAGGCATCTTCTTAGGAAAAGCAAGAAGGAAGAAGTGATTATTAACTAAGTCTGTTCTCCAGACCAAGAAAATGTAGCCAGTTTGCTGTTTTCAAACAAGCAAGGGCAATCAATTAGCATTTTTTCTATAGGCTAGTAGTGGATTTGGGAATTCAGGTATGTGAAAATTGTCCTGAACTGCCATGTAATTGCTTTCGGTAGTGTGGAATGGTGGGTGTTTCTGTGGTATCTATACTTTATGGAATAATTAAAAAACTCTACTCTGGTTTAATGTGCTATGCCTACTCATGGAGACTGATGAAAGAAGTTTTATGTAAAAGTTTGTTACTGTGGTTGTCACCAAAATGCTACATGGTTGCTCTAAATTAATGATATTTAAACATTTCCCTCAGTAATTTGACTTCAAAATTGGAAAGAAGATACATTTCTGGAGTGTACTTTTTTATTCCTTTAAACTAAATGCTCCTTATAATACAAAACAGCATTCAGTGATCCATGCAGGCTTCCATTTATAATATTAATAGAAGACATGTTCCATGCTAATCCATCTCATTAATATTAAAGAAAGGACTCCAAGACTGGTGAGCACTTAATCATTTGCAATTAGCACCTAACTGTTAATTCTATAGAGGGCTCTTAGAAGAGAAGAGAGAAGCAGAAGAAGTAGCTCCCTTTTGCTACATGTTAGCTGATTTAACTTAGAGTATTTAATTCTGGGAAAACTCAGTAATTAGAACAATTCATGTAGCTAGACAAGTCTAATTGATCAGTTAAAAATAAGAGAGTCCCCAATTGAGAACAACCATAAGATATACATTTTGGAAATGTCCATGACAGAGCCATTTTGCTAATTTATTTTATTAGGTTCTATGTACTTCTAGGCCAATGGATTTGGCATCTGAGCAGAGGTGAATAAACTTCCAGCTCAGGCTACCTCAACACAGATCCCCAGATCCAATTAGCAAAATGGACAGGTTGTCTGGTTTGGCTCCAACTAAAGCAGCTTGCTTCCTCGATGTCAACTCAACCTGAAAAAAAGAATGCCTGTGAGGTTCCTACTTTAAGAATAAAAAGAGTGTCAAGACACAGAATAAGAGCTCCATGCCAATGACTCAGAGCAAAACCAAGCTTCCCACTGTGGTGCGGCCTCTCTGCTTTCCTTCTACATTTATCCTGCCATTTAATGGGCTCTCTCTCCTAGCTCTGAAATCTGCCTCTTTTATAGGGACAGATCCTATTATCAATCATTTGCTGAAAACTTCTTGGAAGAATCAAAGGCTTTGGGAGAACCTATTACAGAGCACCGAAGGGGACTTGACCACAGGGTAGCCATGCTTTAAGGAAAAGAATCTGTTTGCATCATCTTATTGACCCAATTTTTCTTAAAGCTACTTCCAGCATCTTTTTTTTTTTTTTTAATCAAAGAAAAGCTGAAGTTGACAGGATCCTTTAAAAGGCAATGGGATTCTATGAAATGAGCAGAGACTGGCTTGTCCATCTCTTCTGTTAGTGTCATTTACTCTATTAGTAATGATGGAGCGCCCCCAGGACATACCACACCAAATGTTATCTGTGGAAACCTTTAGCATTAGTTCCACTGCCAAGTCTAGCAAATTAACCAGATTTAACTAAGCACAATTCCAACAGTTTCTAATTACTGTGACAATCAAAGCATTTTTAATATATCTCTTTATGTAACATTTTCCAAAATTCTCATCCTGCTTTCTCACATCTTCCCTATACAGTTTTCTTATTTTGCAATGTGCTATGTCAGTTGCTCTTCTTCCTTTCTATGCATTTTGTTGTCATTATGGCTGTCCTCTTCCTAGTCTTAAACTTGACTCTGCCTCTATTCAGTTTGATAACAAGACCATCTGCTACCTTTGCCAAATGTTAGGCTCTTATTTTACAGCATCTTTCCAGATGTGTGTGGGCACTACAGCTGCATAGCCATTACAGATGGCATGGAGAAATCTGTTTTCAGCCTTCTGCCTTACAATATACCCTAATCTTCACCAGCTGTATTGAAGTGCCTTAGCCTTTAAGGATTTGGATGAAAGAACATGGGTAACGCAACAAAAGTTATCACCATCAGATGCATACCTGACATAAGGCTCCCTCATGGCACAGGATAAACTAGAATCAGCACTCCAGATGAGTCCTGTTGAGAATTAAGTGCAGACACAGAAGAGTAGTGTGTAGATGGTATATAAATACAGACTCCATATACGGCAAAAAGCAGGAACCAGTTTTTGAGGCTCCAGGCTTACCTGGAGACACCCTGAGAAAGCTCACTCATTCCAAGGGTGGATTTGGAGAGTCCTTGTGAGATTTCATGATTAAAAGCAATATATACTGGGGGGTAAGAAGCACAGTCTAACAGATCATGACTTTGTTTTTGTCTCTGCTACCCACTTGCCAGTTTGCTTCTGCAAGATGCTAAATTTATCTGAGGGTATGTCCTCATATATAAGATTAGGATAATAATAATGTTTACATCACAGGGTTCTATGAGGATTATCTAACACCCTGCACTTAGCACTGTGCCTGGAACAAGTGTTCATAGGTGACAAATATCAAAATTACTATTATTTTGGGTAAACATTTAGATAGGTGGCTTCTGGCATTTCTTTCCTTGACCTATAGCAAGTCCAGAAATCTTCCCTCAAATATCCTTTGAAAAATAAAGGCAGGGAACAGTTGTGTTTCAAAAAGTCTTACTGTTGGCTGCATGCAAAATAAAAGGAAAAAGAGATGTCAACTAAGTAAATAAGTAAGGAAAGATGCCATTAAGCTGGAAAGTACGACTTGTCTTGGATTGGCCAGTATTGTGAACTCCAGGATGAAACCTCGGCATGTGAATAATTGCATAGGTTTTGATGTTTGTGTGCTTACTGTCCCTCAAAAATTTCACTAGTCCATGATTAAGGTGTGTAGGTAGCAAAATGAATAAAATTAGGATGCCGTTTTTCTGTCTAATGCTTTATACTTAACAAAGTTAGGCAATGAGAAAAGGCCATAGAAGCTGGGGTTTAATTCCAGTTTAACTGTTATTTGCTGTGGGATATGAAGCAAATTATGAAACTTCTCTAGACCTTAGTTTCTGCATCTGCAAAATGGGGGAAATAATGCCTATTTTGCAATAGTTATTGAAAAGATAAATAATTCTTTTAAAATGCCTAGCTAGTTTTGTGGCACACAATAGCACTTACTAAAGGATAACTGTCATTACCACAAACGATCTTTGTAGTAACTCTATTAGATTTCTATTGCTGTGTAACAAATTACCACAAACTTAGCAGCTTAAAAGAATGCCCATTTATTAGCTCACAATTCTGTAGTTTAGAAGTCCAGGCATGGAGTAGCTGGGTTTTCTGATCAGAGTCTTACAAAACTAAAATAAAGGTGTCAGATGGGCTGTATTCTCATCTGGAGTGAAAGTTCTCTTCCCAGCTCATGTGACTGAAGCAGAGTTCATTGCTACAGGACTAAGGTCTCTATTTTCTTGCTGGCCATCCGCCTGGAGCCACTTCTATCTCATTCCTAATTTTCCTTGATACCTACTCCCCTTCATCTGCAAAGCCAGAAATGGAGAGTCTCTAGTGCATTGAATCCCACTCACACTTTAAATGAATCTCTTTTGCCAAGAAGAGCTCCATCCCATTTAAATGCTCACCTGATTAGATCAGGCCCAGGGAGCACAATTTCTTTCTTGGTCAACTGATCTGGACCTTAATTACATCTGAAAAGTCCTTTAACATCAGCACATAGATTAGCTTTTGACTGACTATCTAGAAGAAGGTGTGTGTATAGTAAGGGGCAAGAATCCTGAAGGATATCTTAAAATTTTACCTACCACAGTAATTTAGAGAGTAAAATATTATCCATGTCATTACTTTCGAGGAAACTAAGATTCTAAAGGTTTAGTCGACTTGCCCAAGGACATCCAGCTGAGAAATATTTCTTAGTAGAATATCTCTAGGGGATATCTGGCAACGTTTGGAGACATTTTTGATAGTCACAATTGGGGAGAAGCTGAAAAACTTTTAGCTGGTCCAAGTTAAAATTCTATTAATATACAAGAAAAAGAACAGACACTGGGGACCTGTGGCAGTCTCTGCCAAAATTATGATCATTTATGCCAGGCAATTCACTGAGAATGCAGCTGGAATGTAATGGAAACAGTCCTCAGCCAGCATTTACATTTTACAAATATATGTCAATAAGAAGCTTTCAGTTTGACGCTGGATTTCTCAAAGTCAGCAATACTGACATGTTAGGCCAGATAATTTATCCTTATGGTGCTTTCCTCTTCATGGTAGGATGTTTAGCATCATCCCTGGCATCTAACTAGATGTCAATACTGCCTCCACACCCTCCCCCCGTCCACTGACAAATCATGACAAACAAACCCTCAGTTGAGAACCACTGCTCTAATGAGAAGAAGCAATTCTTCCTTCAACTCCTCTCCCTTTTATTTTGGCTTGAAAGCAGACATGAATTCTGTAGCCAGAGTAGCCATCATGGACCACACTTTGGAAGCCAAACACTATGGATGCTGGAGACAAGGCTGAGGGAACCTGATCCCTGACAATAACCTGGACTGTCTACATCTAAATTCTTGAAAATTATGGAAATAAATTTCTATTCTGTTTAAGCCACCATATTCCACGTTTCTTTGTTACTATAGCTGTTTTTTTATCCTAACTCATACACACTTCCTGGGAAAGTCACTTTTGTAGAGCCAGTAAGTGTTTCACATATTGCTTTTACCTTAAAATCTTGTAGTTCTGTTTCCTTTTTGTTATCCAGCACATTATCCTTATGATATAGTCTGTCCCTAAAGAGGCAACTTACAATGAGAAGCTGTACTTGATTCTTCGGTAAATACATAAGTTGTTTGACAGTGTTCTAACAACCCAAATGGAGTTTTCCGTTGTAAACATTTGTTTCACAAGCAAACACATCCAAATTGAAATGTTTCTTTTCATTGCTGCAGTGGAATATCCATTTGCTTTCAGGCCATTAGGGACTGCTGAGTGCTTTTGTAAATGTTTCCACAGGCTGCTGGCCACTCCAGGCCCATCTCTCTCCCACTGCTCAAGAATTTCCTAATAGTCAGGAACTCCTGAGAGACACACAGGATTTCAGTCATTGTCTGATGGAAATAATGACCAATATGAGCTTGCATTTGAGAAAGTGAAGACTGGATTTTTTTTTTTTTATCAGAACAACTTGTTGTCTCAGTGAATACATTATTCTCTTTGGGTATATTAAGCATATATATAAGAAGCTGTATTAATGCCTTCAAACCATTCATCAATAGTTTACTGAATTTTTTTTGTGATCTTAAGAAATTACCTCTATATCACATGTTGGGGATATTTTTTCTGCTAAAACAATCAAATGCTTTTAAATAGCTTTTAAAGTAAAGATAAAACGTAAGAGATAAAATGAGTTTGGATATATTTATATCTATCCATACTACATGTTGCCTGGGAACAAGCTCCCAGAACTACCTGAATGCTTTCCCCTCCCATAACCATCTATTGAAATGCTACCTGTACTTCAAGACTTGATCTCACTTCCTTCTCAAATAACTACAAACCTCAAAGCTCCTGCCTGTTGAAAAGCTCCCTAACGAAGAAAATGGCCTCTGCGTGTGTGTGCACATGCGTATCCGTGCTTGCATTTCTTTAAAAATGTATATGTGTTGTGCTTTTCCCTATAATGGGTTAAACCTGTTCTACTGCCCTGGGAATATTTGATTGGACAAAAGATTGTCGCAGTAGTCAGAAGCAGACCATCTATATGGTGAACAACAATCACTGAAGGTTCTTAGCTGAATCCTCTGCTCACTAGTGGATGGTGGCAAACTAACCAAAAAGGGACTCTATTTGCAAAGAATAAGTGCAATAAGGCAAAACCTTTCAAGCTTAGGTTGTTGTACTCTGTTAAGCTGGTGAGCAGCCCCTTCTTGATGGCATTGGGACCGCTCCAAGTGAACACATACATCACTGAGGGAATCCATCCCCGTCATATAGTTATCAAGGGAATATTCTTTTCTTTTTTGAAACTGTATACAGATTAATATGTGGATATGCATTATAGCATTTATCTTAATCTGCCTTCCATCAAATTTAGATAAAACTTAAAAATTAAGGAAATTCAGAAATAATAGCTAGCATTTGTTTAGGATTTACTATATACCAGGACTTACCTTCATTTTATCATTTAATCCTCACAGCTCAATGAAAGAAAGAATTATTATACTAATTTAGTTGCTAAAGAAACTTAGAAGTACAAAGGGTACTTGTGTGTCCCTGCATGTGACATGTGTGATTTTCCCAATATCAATGGCTAGTAAATGGCAGAGTGGAGTTTCAAACCCAGGTTGTCTTAGAAAAATAAACACCAACACAAATTTTAATATATGCTATGTAATAAAATAATGCTAAAAAAGAATAAGAGCTTTATGAAATCCAGTGGATATAAAAGGGAGACAATAAAAGTAAATAAACAAGTAAGCTGTAGACATAATCTTCCTGGTGCAATGGCTCTATAGCTTCTGGGACCTTGGCCTTGAGTTGTCTACTGGAGAACCTCAAAGGTCGAGCATGAAGGGCAAAGAACATGACCTGGCAAGTTCATTTTTTGGCAAGTTCAGCACCCTCAGGAGTGGGGCTCTGTAATTTACAAAGCTAGAGTGACCAGCCTTGAATTGGCCCAGGTATCGTGAACCTCTGTTCTTCCCTGGCTCACACAGTCAGAGTGGAGCTAACTTACTCAAGTAACTTACTCCCTTCTCAGTGAGCTCCATGGGCCTGCATGGCATTTCTCAACAGGCATGCTTATGTCTGGACTTGGATCTTGGTTCTGCAACTTCCTAGCTGTAGACATGAAGTCAAGGTTTTTAAAATTCATGCACCGCAGGTTAGGCACAGTGCTATTGTTTAATTAAATAAGATAAGATTTAAGGCACTGGTCACATGCTGGAGCCCATAATGATTAGGTTTGTGTCATCCGTGCTCAAGGTATCAGTCAAGTCATATTTGAATTTGTACCACCATGGTCAACTCCTATAGCCAACTGAGCACGTGGCTAATGTTTAATTAAAATCAATTTACCACCAACTTTAAGAAATTCTCCATACTCCTTATTTACTGTCATTGAATCTGAAGTTCAGAAATGCCACCCCTATTTATGATTTTTTTTTCTATCTTCAGGTTAGATAGAAGTTTTGTGGTAATGATACCCATTGTAGTAAGGTGTGACCTGTGCGTTTCTTCCTTTATATTAATACAATGCAGGGAGAAAAAAAAATAGAAAAATGATGACTGATAAACAATGTGATTTGAATTTCTTGGTTGCTCTCATGCTATGATTTCCCAACTTTAAATTTCTGAAATGATTATTTTGTGGTAGGTTTGAACTGGTTTCTTCTTATTCTTTGGAAGAATGGGTGTGATTTCCAGGCACATTTCTGTAAAGAAGAAAAAATTAATACACTCATACCTAGAGAAGATGCTCAGTTATTTTGATTGTGTTTCCTGAATGAACACATTGTTTCTTAATGGGTCTGACATCCTAAACAGTTCAAAGAAGAAATATAAATTCAGACAGCGAACACGCAAGTGATTCTTCTACTGTGGCAGCACTAACGGAAAGCTGATACGGCTTAAAATACTGTTATTGTTTAGCTCATCTTTGAAAATCTGAAAATAAGGAATCTTTCTGTTCTGACAGTCACTCAGGCAATCACTCCTGGTGTCTTTCATACCAGAAGGGGAGTTGTGGCAGGACAAGACAAAGACCTATGATATAAACCTAATATCTTGAAAAGAAAGGCAAAGTGGAAGTAGTGGAACACAGGCTGGGACAATTTAAAGCTATTTCCTTTCCAAGCACCCCTTCTCACCTTCAGATAGGCATCATATCAATCTTATACTGATTAAATGTAAGCACCTACATTAACACAGTGGTTAAAAATAGATGCTTTGGGACAGAAATCTGTGGATTTAGATCCCAGACTGTCACTTAATAGTTATTTGGCCTTTGGAGAGTCACTTGTATTCTTTATGCCTAATTTTTCTCACTTGTGAAATAGTGATACTAGTGTGATCCACTTACAGAGTTGGTAGGAGGATGGAATAAGTTGTTAGAACAGTACCTGGTATGACATAAGCATATTAACACACATACCTAAGCTAAAAAATATTAGCTATTGCCTTTATGAATTTGATGACATTGTACATATATTTAACATTATTTGCCAGCTTGGAATGCCCACTACTTTTAGAATCCAGCCTATTGGTTTTTTGAGGCATCAAAAGGAACACATGTAACTGCCAGTTTTGAGACTGAAAGGATACAGGAGTAGAAGGGGGTATAAATAGACCTACAGACAAATACATAAATGAGGCAGCTAAGTACTCTGTTTATATCCAGGTATCATCATGGATGATGGGCCACTTTCTTTTTCCAAAAATAAAATAATTAGGAATATATTTCTGCCTCTTTTGTATCAGCTCTAACAGTCTCATAATTGGCAAAAAATCTAGTGACTCATTCATGCCTATCAACAAACTTTGCATTTGATGGCTGTATTCTGTGTCTTCTAAAACCACTGGGCTTTGCTTAAACTATTGTTTTCTAGAAATGATATTAGGATGAACAAATGAAATACAAGAGTGGAAGAAGCAGAAAGTAATTCACATACAAATACTGAAATAACACAAAATTAAAGCAAACTGCTGTTTCTTTGAACTAGAGCTTGCCACTGGATCACTGTGAGTTCTCATTCATAATGCAAACTTTTTTTTTTTTAACTTCTATTACATTTTTATTAAGTGCTTTATGGAAGAACTTAAGTAAGATAGAAATTCCTTACAGAAAACAAATGTAATCTGAGAGCATAGAAATACATACATATTTATTCATACACACACATACACACACATCCTAAAATAATACAGTAGCAAGTGTTCCTATATTCATTGTGCTATCGACATGTCTGACTGATGAATCAGTCATAGAATTTTTCTCACTAAAAACAGATCGAGCTTTCTTACTTTGAGAAGGACCTATAACCAAGCTTAAAGGATTTGCCTTTTCTTCACCTACTTTATTTCATAGGTTGCATGAACTTACTTTCCCCTTGAAATGATCCATCACTTAGTTCCTGGTCACTCCATGTTAACCAGCGTGTCTTCTGGTCTTATTTTCCAGTACTTGATAATGGAACAGATTGTCTCATGATATTTTGAACGTTTCCTTCTGTTTTTCCTGTATTCGGTAACATCTAAAATGGTGATAAAGTTTAACCAGAATGACTTGGTCAATATCCTTGTAAAACTCCTCATTCTCCTGATTTATGTCTTCCCTTTGTACTCCTCCAGGTACATCCTAAGAGCAGGGCTGGAGTCTTATTCATATTTGTATGTTCAGTGCCAAGAGGCCTTGTATAAGTTAGATCCTCAAGATATTTTTCCTAGGTTATTGAATTGAAATGACCAGTTTCCTTAGTTTTTACACATGCATTTATTCTACCTCAGATATATCTGTGCTCTGAGCTAGTGGCCAGTTAAGTAGTTTTTATCTACTTTTAGCTTGCATGAAGTGTGTTGGGGATAAGCAGTGAATCATTTTGCAAACTGTCATGGAAATGTATAGAAAGACAGCAGTTCCCTCTAAAGCTTTTGAAAATCAGATTTCTTCCTGAAAGTAAGAAGATTTTTTTGTTCAATAGTTCCCTTGATCATGTTCATAACCAAAATCAAATTTCACGAGACTATTTAGTGATGTAGGACAAGTTCATGCTATATGTGCAAGAAGAGTAAAACTAGCCTGGTGTCCTGCCTTCTCCCGAGACAGATGCAACCAGCACATTTCCTAAGTTATCTCTGTAAGTCCAAATCTAAATGCTTTAGCTGAGTCTTCTGTAGTTTAAGTATTCTTAACAGGTACATGACTTAACAGTGTCATGTTTCTTATCCCCAGAAGGCTGCCTGGTCACACTTTGAAAGACGAAGTATATATAAACAAAAGTATCTAATACTGCTCTAAGAATGTGAAGTAGTCTCTCCAGTGTTAGAGAGGTGACTTTGCACAATATAGGAAACTGGCATTATTATCCTCATGCCTTAACAGCTACAATACTAATAACATTTATACGGCACCCACTGTATGTGAGGCACTGAGTGTATTACACAGATTTATTCATTTAGTCCTCATACCATCCTGTGAGGAAAGCACCGACATTATCCCATTTTGCTTTTTGTATTTTCACAGAAAAACACAGTCTGCAGTTGAGGAAAACAAAATCAGAAACTGGAAAATGCCCCAGAATCCAAGAATGGGATTAACTTCTTGAGGGCCTTCTCCTTAAACTATGAGGAAGTAAAATTGAGTAAACACTCTTTACAATTGTTTTCCTTTCATTTTAATTACCTTTTAGTTACCCTAAGACATTAGAAAGTCAAATATACAGGCACAGACTTGAGTTGAGATACTGCAAAAAGTAAATGGATGAAAAATAAAGGAAGATGTACCCTGCTTTACATACCTCTAGCCCCTACATTTTCAAGGAGGAAGCAACATTCACAGGGAGACTGTGTCCTGAATCTCCAACGGAGACCAGCAGAAAAGTTAGAGGAAAATCTGTTCCTAAATTGAGAGTAGCAGGGGCAGAATATAGCTCTAAAGAACTAGTTGGACTAACTCAGCAAAAATAAATATCCTTCCTCATGCTACATATTATAAATTTGAGGTGGTGATTTTTGTCAGAGAGTGGGTATAAATGCTGGCACTAGGGTTATATGTTGTCAAGTGATAAAAGCAATTAAGAGAACAGTTTGATACTAAAAGGTAAGTCTATGTGCATATGTTAGCAATGATGGCTGAAGAAAGTATGAGTGACTTTTAATTGCTTTTTATAGTATTGTGTATTTTCTGATATAATTATGGTTCATAAAGACTACATTTTTATATCAGAAAACTGTTATTAAAAAGGAATTATAGATATATAATCACGGATGGTCAAGCATGGCACTTAGAAAGGCATATGCCATCTCTTTGAGACCAAGGACATCGATGCCAAAAAGCTGCTCCACGGCTTACCAGCTTTTGACTGTGGGCAAAAGCTCTTCTTGCTTCCTTTTCATTAGCTATAAGATGGGGACAATATTAGTTTCTCATATACAGATTGCAAAATGGATAAAATGGAATAACATATATAAAGCACTTAGACCAGGACACAGCATACAATAAAGATTAGCTAGTATTTTTTTTTTTCAAATTCTCACAATCACACTAAGGAGGATAACAAGGCAGAGAAGTTTCAATCACTTGTCTAAAGTTAAAAACACAAGAAAATGTTAGAAACAAGATTTGAATACAGCTATGACTGGCACCAAATTCAGTGTTCTGTCTAATATTTCTATTACTATTATTGGTGAAATACTCAAAGACTCATGGCATGATTGAATGAATGATTCTTTGGCCATCTGATTAATCTGTTGAGATAGAGCCCAAATCCTTTTCCCCGTCCTTCCTTTCTTTGCAGTGTTTTGTTCTTTCTGACTCTCTAGTCCAGGGTGATGGGAATATAAACACAGAAGATAATAACATTCATGTTGTAACAGATTAAGATGTTTAATTTTTTTTAAATCCCCCAAAGACAGTGCTAAACAAGACAATTTTATTTCTCTTTCTCATAAAAGTTGTAGCATTCCAAAGGTAAGCCATACAGAGTTGGTGGGACAATGCTACCATCTTTGACAGGTGGCTTCCAAAGTTGATCCTGGCATCATCATTTCCCAGCCAGCAGGAGGAAGGGGAAAAAAGAAGTCACATGGAAAGTATATTTAAAAAGAGAATTAAGAAATTGCACATATTACTTCTGCACCCAGAAAGCCAGAACATTGATCAGCAAGGCCAAACCTAGGTGAAGGAAAGAATGAGAAATATAGTCTGCAGGTTCTATTGGTAGATAATGAAGGGGAGAACAGATGTAGAGGGGACAGGTTCAGGCTCACCCACAGGAGTATAGTGAGCACAGGTACATGATTACTGATGTCTCAGAGTTTCTTTTATAAAGTATATTTGAATCTAATGACTGATAGTAGAAAGTTTGATAGCCATTGTGCAAAGAACCCATCACAGATTTTGTTATTGATCAGCGCCATATTGCTGAAACCAGAACCTTCCTTCTGTTATAGTAATTGGTGCTTTTACTTCCTACTTCAGTACTAGCTACGTGAACAGTGCCCCCAGAACTGGGCAATGAAGTGACACTGGTAGAATTGTTTGGATTAAATTGCTCTTTAATGCTCACAAGTCACACTGAGTGATGTTACAGGAAATAGTCTTATGAAATATGCCAATGCCTTTATGTTTTGGGCGGGGGGAGGTTATTGAGATGTAATTAATTCAATCATTCAGCCTTCTATGAAGATCCGCAGGAGAAATTTCTCCTAGGCCTAATTGGTGTTACCTTTTTGATAATTTTTTTCTCCTATAGAAAAAATGTGAGTCATTTAACTATTTTGTTTTGGTTCCTAGGAAACTCAGTGTAATCCACAGTCAACTTTCATAAATTTATAGGACTGGTATGTAAATTTTTAATTTTTTATACATTTTTATAATTCACCTGTAGGAATGATGTGTGTATACAAACAAAAAACGCAAAGGCTGGAAATTTCATCATTGAATGACACTCTGAAATTCTATTTCTTTTACTATATGATTTCTTATATAATTAGACATAACTGAAGATCACAATTTTTACTTTAACTTAAAGCATCTTCAACTTTTAAAATGATAGGAAATTCATTAATAAGTTTGGTCACTCCTTATAAGAAAACATGAATGTAAAACTGTGATTTGGTAAACTGAGAATTTATTTTTAGTTTGGAACAAGTGCTATCAATTTAATTTATGGTTAATTAGAAAAAGGTAATGCTTACATATGGTGTTGTATCTTCAGTAGATTTGCAAACGAAAAAGGATTTTTGCTTATGATAGAAAACTAAAATGCCCATAGTGACTCTAACTTTTTTTTCATCTTGAGGGTGAAAAGATGGATCACTTTGGGAGAAAAAATTGTGGCTAACAATACAAGTTTTAACACCTTTCCTGTGATTACCTATACCTCTGGCACAAAAATGCTTTCTGACCCCATGGGTCTTTGCCATGGTTTAAGCCAGTTGGGACTTTTCAGAATGGTGGATAATCAATTTATCCTGATTAAGTGTAGATCCCATCTTAAATTATGCAAAATGTAAGGACCCATGGGTTAAAACTGAGGTAGAACTGAGAGTCTTAGGCATTCTAGCAGTAAAGCCATGGAGGGTTGTGGAGACTGTGCTATGGGAATGTGATTCTTAGTTGAATTGCCTTGAATAATTCTCCTTGCTTAGAAGCTAATGATGATGCATGCTGCTCAAGTCCAAAGAAGCAAAATAGTTTAATGATTTAGATTATGAACATTAATATGAGAAAACCTGAAATGTAAAGCCCCTTCAGTCAATAACAGGACAGTTTTGTAAACCACTTAAGGCTGTGATAAAATCCTACTTGACTGGCCCACGAGCAGATGTGACAAGTTGAATTTATTTCCTCTCTTACCAGGAAGCTTTGCAGGAAACTCTTAACATATGGTGCTTTTCGCTTCCATCTAGAGCTATAAATGTTATTGGAAAAGGATGTTCCCAAGAGCAGTGAGTTTCTGACGTCTGCCAAATGGAGTCCAAATGATCCTTCTGTGGTTCTGAATTCCGAGTTCTTAGGAATTGGCAACCAAGGGTCTCTGATCTAAACACAGCTCAGTAATTTAATTATTTTATTATAGATTTGTGGAAGCTCTTTCAGACCAGTGACTTAGCATCTGTATTGTATCTAGCTATACAGGAAGCACAAGTTAGAAGGGTGTAAATATTTTGTTTCTTAACTGCTTTCGTTTGAAAACTTGGAAATCATTTCACACAGAAACCAGGCACCACAAACTGAATACAAAAGAAAGTGAAATTGAGATAAGTCAAATTTGCAGAAACTTTTCCCATGTTTAGAGCTTTTCATATTATATGTAGATGCACAGTCTACCGTTACATAGTGATGCAGTAGTAAATGCTCACAGTGATTAGCAATCGTACAAAAATGAAAGATTGCCAAGTAAAAATCGTTGACTATCTTATGTATCATCTTATGTAAGACTCCACAAAGTGCTGAACACACACCAGAGAGCACATCCTTATTTAATGCCTTTTTGGAGCATTTAATTTGAATAAAGTAGAAGGAGAACATTTAAAAACAAAATTAAATAAGTTAATAACTAAACTACTAAGCAATACAAAACCTGCTAAAATTTCATTTTAAAGTTCTTATTTTTGCTAACTTCTTAATATTTAAGAATCAATAAACATCCTAAAATTATTACTAATATTCACTTAGAATACCCTTATTGAAATAATGATTTTAATTTCATCTTTTCTTCAATGTAATATAATCATCAAGCTCATTGCATCACTATGTTGTTAAATAAATTTCTAAGTTAACACAACATTTCCCCAAAGTTCTGAGAAAATATTATTCTTTTCTATTGACATTCACCCTTTTCAGGAGACTAAATTTAATTATTGTGAGCATTCAAGTTATTTTGGAAAAACAGGTCCCCTATAGCAATGCCAAAGAAAGAGAACACAATTCTAGATGTCATTTAAATTTCATCTTATATATGCCATTAAGCAGATAATTACTTAAATTAATACTGAGACTTTTTGTATATGCAATATGATTTATTATTAATATAAACACACAACCATACCATAATTTACTTACTTTCTCAAATGTTTATTTTTCAAAATTGTTTTGTTTTGTTTTAAATGAAAAAGAACATTTATAGGACACCTAACATAGTAGATATCATGACTTCACTAATTTAACTTTTTTTCTTCCAGTTTTAGGTATTTTAATTTGTCCTAAAACTAATTATAGGTTTTCAAAATATCCAGGAGAAAAATCACATTAAAAAAGATTCAGTTGGGCTTCCCTGGTGGCGCAGTGGTTGAGGGTCTGCCTGCCGATGCACGGGACACGGGTTTGTGTCCCGGTCCGGGAAGATCCCACATGCCGCAGAGCGGCTGGGCCCATGAGCCATGGCCGCTGAGCCTGCGCGTCCGCAACAGGATAGGCTACAACAGTGAGAGGCCCGCGTACCACAAAAAAAAAAAAAAAAAGATTCAGTTGTTTGGTATCCATCATGCCATGATTAAATAATCAAACACAATTTGATGGTTGACTGAAATTAGATGTTGCAAAAACCTAAATCTTAACTCATAAAATTCTCTTGTTTAAAGGAAAAAATAATCTACAAAACTGAGTGTGGTTGAAACCAGCTTTAAAAATACAAAGAGCTGTTTTCTAGACTCATCAACATTTTAGAACTAGAAGGAGGTTTAGATGTCATTTAACACAAACCCCCAATTTTTTATATAATGCAAACTAACCCAGAAATTATAAAACAACATAGATTTTTGATAGCTGCAAGGACCATTAAGAAATTATGGAATAAATTTAAGTCATGGCGCATCTGGTTGTTTCATCCAGACAAGTGTCCTGAATGGACCAAATTGTTACTGTTCAGAGCTCCTTACATCTTGACTCCTAAGAAGTTGTTTCATTCACATTTTCACATATGTTGAGTAAGGACAATTGGAATAAAAAGGAATTGAGCTTTTATGTTGGAAGGGCAAGATTAACAAGTCCAATGCTCTCTATCAGTAAGTGAGGCCTAGAGAAGTAACACCAATTCCCAATTAGATTTGATGTACTTTTTAATTGCATGTTCCAATTCAATGGGGTAATTTGCCTACTCCAGATTTTGTCACCCAGGCAAACACAGAGAGTTCAATGGAATATAAAAGTCAATTCAAGGAGGAAATTGGAACTTCACTGAAAAAAAATTTACCACTCATTATTTCCATGAGTGTGAATAAATAATAATGACATTTCTTTAAACATATGAGGTTTCCAAGACTGCTGATGAATAAAGGATATTTTATTTTCCGTAAAACAGATCATAAAATAGTATCTGACTAATTAGTACTTTGGCTTGCTAGGTTACGTACCAGTCACTTTTCACATATTATTTGCCTCTTCCCAGTCTTATGCTTCACATTACTATTTTTCTTTCTTTCAGGTTTCCTCTGGTTTTCCATCACATTTCATTTTTGCTAAACTCTCTATGACATTTCCTCTTATAATAAATGTTCTAGATACTAAAAGGGGTCAACAGTGAGAGTACAATGCTAAGAACTTGAAGATGTACCTCTGAGAGTTTAACAGTGATTTGATTTGTTCTTGATCTGCAATATTGACATATATACAAACTAAAAAGCAGACGACATTAAAAAATGAGGTTCAGTGAAGAAATTTTTTTCACTATCCAGCAGAGAGAAAGAAATATTAATTAGGTAGGAGAATGTTTAAGAGAAGGTAAAGGAAAGAGCTAACATGAATACTCTGGTTACTAAGGATAATTTATCAGATCTCACGATGACCCTGAAAAGTCAACTCATTCACCACCATTTTCTACTTCTTACTCTCTGAATTGTTCTGTTTACCCAGATTATGATGACATTTGGAAAGTTGTCTGTCTTAAGTCACTTTATTTTGAAATTGTAACCCTTTCGTGTCACATATCATAGCTCTGACATCTGGCAATCGCTACCCAAGCTAAGACAGCAACCTTCTCCAGCTTTATAGCACTGACATATAAACCCAATTTAGTATAGCTCAAATGCAGTAATCTTTTAAAGCAGTCTTAAAACCCTCAAGATTTGAACCTCAGAATACAAGGAAAATATGTTTCTTACCATTAGCTTATGGTGTCCATGACTATTTCTGAATCTACTCTTCATTTTGTAGACAGGCAGCCCCACTAGATTGGTCAGAAGAAACCTTCTATCCCAGTATAAGAGATATGGGAATTTGCACCCTCCTCTACAATCTGCCACCGCCTTGACAGGTGGAGATACACAGACCTACTTCACTGTTGCCATTCACTGTTCTCCTGCCCTAAAATGAGAAAAAAATTAAAAAAAAAAAAATCTAAGAGTGGTGTCTATACTGTGCCTGTTATTTTAACACGAGGCAAGTCCATAGCGTTACATATAAATACCTTCTCTTTTTTTTGGGGGGGGGGGTAGGAGTTTATTAATTAATTTATTTATTTTTGCTCTGTTGGGTCTTCGTTTCTGTGCGAAGGCTTTCTTCAGTTGTGGCAAGCGGGGACCACTCTTCATCGCGGTGCGCGGGCCTGTCACTGTTGTGGCCTCTCTTGTTGCGGAGCACAGGCTCCAGACGCGCAGGCTCAGTAGTTGTGGCTCACGGGCCTAGTTGCTCCGTGGAATGTGGGATCTTCCCAGACCAGGGCTCGAGCCCGTGTCCCCTGCATTAGCAGCAGATTCTCAACCACTGCGCCACCAGGGAAACCCTAAATACCTTCTTTTAACTTTTATTTTCTCTGCTTTCAAGTAATTAAGATAAAGTTTATACACTCAAATAATCATGCCTGAAAATTGATACTGCTTCTTCTTATCAAATACAGATTGACAATTATATTTATAAAATGTGAGAATATAATTAAACATATATTCATTTTTGAACTAGGAATAAGTCAGCTATATCAATTAACACATGCCTACAGGTTCTAAGCATCAAAGAAATACTGAAGCTTTGTAAACCAAAGGCAGTGACAAAACTCTAACTCTGACTCAGGGCACCAATCTTGAAGGAACACTGGCCTTGGAATCAGATAGTTCTCTCTTCTGCCATTTACTCTTTGTGACCTCAGGTAAAGTACTAAACCGCTCTGGTCTACAGTTTCATTATCTTTAACAGGAAAATAACTCTGGTTTTCTGTGAGGATTAAAGAAATTCTTGTTTATAAAAGTAGCCTTGTTTATGAAAGTATAAACTCATCTACAAATCTGAAAGATTGTTGCAGACAATAACTGTCAATGTATCGGGCCTATCAGATACATAGTCCTTGTGACGGAATTTGCAAAGGCACTTAGAAAGTTAGCTTTACTTTTTTTTTATTGAAATATAGTTGATTTACAATATTGTGTTAATTTCAGGTGTACAGAAAAGTGATTCAGTTATACACATATATATGCATATATCTATACTCTTTTTTTCATTCTTTTCCATTATAGGTTATTACAAGCTATTGAATATAGTTGCTTGTGCTATACAGTAAATCCTTGTTTACAAAGTTGGCTTTAAAACAAACAAGCAAACAAAAAAAAAACAACTACAACAATAACAAACTTTGGTTAAGATCAATCCCATCTCAAATCTTCAGAGTATTATCATATGCCTTTTGTTCCTCTTCTAATACGATCTGAACTGAAGCTAAAATAAACTCTGACCACAAACTCCTATTATTAGAAGTCTCTTATCCCCTCACTTCTAATGAAGTCTGTTCCTCAGTCTCATTATTACCCCTCCCCTCCCCATCTCTTGATAGCTCACTATTGTCTCAGTTCATCAGTCCCTTTCCTGGCCTCTTTTGCTTGCTTAACCAGCCTTGATACTAGGGTCAGCCACTTTATTAGATTTTCACACTCTCTTGCCCCAGAGCTGCCATTCCAATCCCCAGGAATGGGTAAATACCATCATTCGCCTTCTCAGCTCCCAGCCCAGGCTGTGAAACGTTGCCTAAGAAAGTCACAAAGCCAGGTTGACTTGTTCCACTACAGTCCCAAGCTATCCAAAGTGAGTTGGGCCCTCACTGCTGCTTGACAGTACTTGTTTTCATCAATGATTTACAGTCCTCTGTATTCCCAATAGTGTCAATTCCAAGATGTCTTATGTGATTTCTCCTAGTTCTCCTGGTTTCTAGAGAAAGTCAAGGTCAAAGCTTGATTCCTCCTCTTTCCTTCTCTCCAACAAAAAGCTCAACTTTTCATTCTGATCTCATAGGCAACTGCTCTCCTCTCCCATGTTAACTCTTTCCCTAAGTCTTTATCACATCATTTTGTCTACATATCCCCATAACAAGTTTTTTTCCTTGTCTAGGAACTCTCTGGATTTGCTATTTTGTTTCTTTTCTTGAAATATTTTCTTGAATGGAGAGGGTAGTTTACACTTTATTGTTTCCTCTCTTTTGCCACCTACTCACCCCTTGTGATCTGCCTTCTGTTCCAGTGATGACTTTTCCACCCTCCCTCTTTTCTCTGTAAAGTAATTTACATTACTGGCACTGCACTGTCTTGAAATTCTCCACTGTGTTCCCTCCAAAACCATCCCCTTCCAGGTCACATTTCATTTCAGTGCTTCCCCGATATCTTCGCAGATGCCCAGGATTCAGACATCAGTGCCAGGCTTGCCTCCCCACGCTTCTCTGCACATTATGGCCAATAGATGACATGTTCTACTGCTACCACGTCTGCGATATTTCTCACATTTATACTCTATCCAAAATTACTTTTTCCAGAACTACTGAAACTGATTAATACAACTTTCTCTTAACCCTTTTTCTTTCAAGTCTTTTCCCTGACAACATATTTGCATCCTAAGATTTTCAAGTTCTTCTTCAATCTGTCTCAAAATTTAGTCTTAGCTCTTCCTACCTTTACCCTATTAAAAGGAATTCCTTGCTCTTCTCCTTATAAAACCTGAGATGCCCAGCCAGTTACCTCTACCCAGGGTGGGAAGTAGGGGAGTGGGGGAGGGGACCAGGATAAATTACGCTATGTGGCTTTTGCCCCTCCAAAACAAATAATGCTGATACATAGGACATCTAACTAAAAAGAATACAAAGTGCTTGGGTACATGGATGTTTTCAGGTTCCCAAAATTCATCATCCGTATAGGTATGGTCTATGCATTTTTGTTTGTTTGTTTATATACTGCATTACCTGTATGTATAATTTACTTTGATTTTTTAAAGTATGAATAATATGCTTTTATGCATTTAGAATATACTTCAATAGAAATTTCTAAAAAAACAGCAACAAGGACAGACTTAACTGAGCAAGAAAGAGGAAAAGATGGAAACATATAGTCTGAGTAACAGGTTTCATAGGATTAAAAAAAAAAAAAGCAAAACTTGTTATTGGGATTCACTAATTTATTATTTTAAGGATCTGTCTCCCTGAGTCCTTTCAAACATCTTGTGCCCAAAGCAATAGAACCTCCACAATATCGAGATTACCCATATTCTAGGAGAAACTTTGTTATCTGGCCATTACTTTTTTTTTTTTTTTTTTTTTTTTTTTTTGCGTTACACGGGCCTCTCACTGTTGTGGCCTCTCCTGCTGCGGAACACAGGCTCCGGACACGCAGGCTCAGCGGCCGCGGCTCACGGGCCCAGCCGCTCAGCGGCATGTGGGATCCTCCCGGACCGGGGCACTAACCCATGTCCCCTGCATCGGCAGGCGGACTCTCAACCACTGCGCCACCAGGGAAGCCCTGGCCATTACTTTTGACTGCACTTTAGACAGGACAGTTAGTAGAGACGTTTGCAGTAAAAAGCATATCTGAATTTATAACATCATATTTTTCCAAAAATCTAGAAATGACCTTTGCCATTGGATGACAAGACTCATGTTGCTGGTGCATTCATTTTCTTCACTTAGGAATGGGATATTAGTACTATTCTTGGATTAAAAAAAAAAAAAAGTCTCAGGGTTATCTAAGTAGCATACTTCAGTACTTAAGTGCAGGTTTGAAAGTCAAATCAAACAGACCTGAGTATTGATTCCAGCTTAGCTACTTACTCGATATGTGACCTAGGAATATAGCCTGGACTCCAAGAGTTTCAGTTTCTTCATTTGTAAAACAAACACAGCAACTACCTTGCAGAAATGTACTGAGGATAAGAAAGGACATTTGTAATTGGAATAACACGACACTGGAAACAATGCACACATTTAATAAATAGCTGTTTTCATCTCTTATGTAGAGTAAGGAGGACAAACTAGAAAAACTTTACAGTTTCCTCCAGTTCTTTCTAAACTTTCCGTGTTGCCATTACAGAGGTTCCCTTTTCCATAACAGCAGGCCTTCCTTACAGGTCCTGAGGAAATAGTAAAATGTGAGACAGTCAATCTGATTGATGGAATCCTAATGATGGCATAGTATCAGTCGACATTTGGGGAGCTAAAGTTTGGGCATTAGCTTATCTCGAAGAATAAACTACTCCCCAGTTTAGCATCCTCAAATCAGCATGTGAAATTGGTTTGTGCTTCGATTTCAGAGTCGTTTTCCAGAGGACTTTTTTCCTAATTTCTCCTTTGTTTTCACTACATTTTATGATAGCCATTCTACTCCTTATTGATAGATTAGATAATAGGTATTATACACATTAGAATGAAAACAATCTTGGGAAACTGAAGTTTAGGTTTTCCGCTACCACTTAATTTACAAGGAAATGCAAATGCAAGAGAATACAGAATGTCGATTGTAATGGATGCTGTGATGTGTTACCCAAATGCTTCAGGAATGAGGCACTCATTATCCCAAATATCAGGAATGTCAGCTGCTGACCTGTCATGGCTGAGTCCTTTGCTGGTCTCACAAAAGTTTACAGTTCCCTCCCCAGAGGCAGCCTGATAATAGATTCAAGGTTCCGTGGTCTGGCCGCCTCTCCTAAATTTAAGGCAAGTTTAAAGGGCCATCCCAGCCTCAGAGATTCCCATGGAATTGCCTAAGCCTCTCTTGTAATATTTCCCTCTGCCCAATCTCGCCTCCTTTGTCTTAATAGGTATTGCTCCCTATAAATGAAGCATCTACATGCAACTCCCTATTTCAGAGTCTGTTTCCTGGGAAACCTGTTCTAGCACATCCATTATTATCAAATATTGAAAATAATTGGGAAGACATTTTCAACAAATAGGTTTAAAATCAAATACTCTGCCCAAGCTTGCAGTCCAAAGTCACTCTCCCAGACATTTTGAAGTCCCTCTCATCCATATGACCAGACTTAAATTATCTCAGTCAACTGCTGCAGATACAGGAAGAGAAGGAATGCAGAATCCAGGGTATCTGTGAAACAAGGATCCTATCTGGGTTTTATACAGCACCTAATAAAACCTGGAAGACCTGTGAATAATTGGGGAATGTGACCCTCTCCATTTGTAAAATAGTTGACTGTTCAATTTGCCTGTGGATGAAGTGTGGATCATACTGAGAATGCTATATAACCTCACAAACTCCATGATGAGATGTGATCACAGGAAAGTGACACGTTCCTGGGAATCCCATAGAGGCCAAAGGAAAGTGGCTGCAACCAATTAAGTATCATGAGGAACTGGAATATTTGATAAATGAGTTAGTGTTTATTCTCCCTTCTAGCCATTCTGAACCTAAACGCGCCTGGTTAGGTGACTACCTTTCTATTGTCAGATACCTACTCAGCCAGGGCCCAGGGTGCAAACAGTTGGTGCTTATACCAGCAAGAGAAAAGTGTCAGCTAAAGATTGATCCAACCAGTTAACATAACTCCTCTTACCCATACATAAGTACACAGGTGAGAACTTAGCTCAACAAGAACTACTTGAGAGTAATAGTCTAATAATACAATGTACAGAAACATGAGACATAAAGTAAATGTCTAGCTGTTATCAAAAAATTTGGACTCAGGTACCCTTTATATTAACACACCATTGAGAAATCGAAAGAGCTTTCGTTATACATATTAATATTTACCATATGAGGGATTAAAACTGAGAAACTTTAAAAAAGTATTTGCTTATTTTAAATTACAATAATAAACCCAGCACATAATATACATAATACTTTTATTTGAAAAATTTTTCCAAACAAAAAAATTGGTGAAAAGAGTGGCATATCTAGTTTTGTATTTAATCTTTTGCAATATGTTGTTTAGAAGCATGTGAAGGCAATCTGGCCTCATGTAGATACGTAGGTGGAAAAATAGGAAGGGCTATTTTAATAGATAACTGTGGATATTCTTTGATATTATACCATATCTTGATATGATAGTTTCTTAAGGCTACTTGCAATGTGGAATCTGAAAACATATCATAAACCCTTCATACTTGACTATATTAAAACTATTTGACTAACTTGCATTTTGGATGGATATTTTACCCAGGCATGATTTTATAATATCATACATTGGAAGTTTGTAAAATACTGACATATAGAGTAACACAAATATTCCAAATGTTGACACACTTATGTGTCAATAAGTGTGTCAACACAATAAAAAAATTCACACTTATGAATACTCCCACCCATCTCATGAGAAAAATATTTAAGTATTGGGAAGCTACCCAAATTAAACATTTTCCCAAATTCTAATTCTTAAAATTAGAATTTTAAATTTCTTTTTGACTTGAAAGCTCAGATCTTATCATTGACAACAAATGTCGCATTTTTTCCTTGAAGTGACAAGTTTAGCTGGTTCATTTTCAATGAAATATCTGCCAAATACTTGAGCGTGAATAACCAAGCTTGTCTGCCAATCGTTCTTTTAAGTAAAAATGATGTTCCATGGAAAATGCAGCTAGTTCAGCTCACAATTCAAACAATCATGCAAGTGCTTTTCTCTGAGACAAGAATCATGCTTCAGTGTGTAGCAGAATTTCCTTTTACACTCTTCCCATTTTTTCACACTGAATATTAAAATGAGACAGAATAAAGGGCAAGGTTTCATGAAATTAATAATTCTTACTGCTACATCAACAACGTTTTTGAGGGAAATTGACATTGCTTTTTTGTTGAGTACCTGTCAGTGAAGAATATGATGACTCGTTATAGTTCCATGTTACTGCCTTAATTCCTGGTAGGACACCAGCAGTTTTATCCACCATTGCTTTTACATCATCAGTACAAAAGTTATTGCAGTGGAAACAACAAATAGCATCATAGTATTTATATAAAAATAGTTTTGAGAAAAAAATAGTTTTGACCTTGCAGAGTCCTGAAAATGTCTCAGCTACACCCAGGGGATCCTTGGATCACATTTTGAGAACTACTGCTTTAGATCCGACTTAGTCCAAGGGCAAAAACCCCCAGCATTTTGGGTGAACATTTGACATTTGTTAGTGTTTCATATCCTACCAGGGCAAAAAGGAGAGTAGAAATTCAAATCCCAAATGTCCTACTCTGTTTTCTTTCCATCCAATCACAAATACAAATATAAGGTTGAAAGTGGAAATGAGTTTAATGGATGTAAACATTTTTTTTTTCCCTTGTGGTAGCAGCCTTATAAAATATACCCATTCAGCCCTTTTCATTTATCCCTTCTGAAGATGAAAGTGACCTACCTACACGGCTGGCTCAGTCTTGTCAGTGCTAATGCCAAGTAAATGTCCACTGCCTTGCAGTCTTAGATATCTTGAAGAAAAACTATTGCAACAAATCCTTTCACAGAGTGCTTCTGTGTAAAATATATTTTTTTCTTCTCCCAAAAATGTTTCTTTCTATCTAAGGCAAATCTAAGGTTGCAGTATAAATGTCCCCCTTTTACCTTCTTGTTAGGTCCACGTAAAGCAGCTAAGTCAGTATGCTCATTATAATAGCCAGATGTATATTTAAACTGATATTGTCACCCTTCAGCTTTCCTGCTCCTGCAGCCTAAACAATCCTAGTTATAAACTTTTCTTCTCAGGTTTTATTTTCCTACACTTTTATCATTTTTGTACTCTTTGCTGGACTCTCTCCAGTTTTGCTGCATTCTTCTTAAAAGTATTGAGAACAAACCTGGACAAGATCCTTTAATCAGGTCTCCACCAGCGCCAATACAGAGGAAATATCAGTTCCCAGACCTGGCTTGTCATACTCCTGCTAATATATCACCGAGTTAGCCTTTTAAATAACAGCACTGTTTTTCAGACTTGTATTAACTCTTAGGTTTGCAATCACTCCAGACTTCTGTTGTAGCTGTGCTTAGGCAGACAGCCCCTATCTTTAATCTCTGCATTTTGTTTCTGGCTTCTGATTTTCACATCTTGCCCTTGCCCTATTTTACTTCCCTGAGTTTTTCCTGCCAATTTCTCTAATTTATCAAGCTCACACTGAACTATTTCTGGCTTCCAAGATGTAAGCAATACCAACCACTTAATGTCATTCACACATGCTCTCGATTCCATCATTCTAGACATTCATTTAAAAACTTCGGCTTGATTTTGGGCACATTAGTTTCAGTTATACAGAGAGAAGTGCAGTAGCTAAAATGGTCTTTCCAAAGTCACCTCCTTCCTACTTTTTCACTACTCGGAAAGTACAGAGGTGCCCATACCACCAAAAATAGAAATAAGCAAATCTCAGTCTTGTTATACATTAGAAATCCTACCACTGGAAGGAATATCAAGGTAAGGCTAAGCTGCTGTATAAAAGAGACCAAAAAATACAATTGCTTATAGAAATTAATCTTCTCTCTCAACATACACCTTGGGTAACAGGAAGGTTAGAAGTAAGAGTCTAGACCCTTTTCCATTCAGAGATGCAGGTTTCTTCCATGCTGTTGCTCTATTATTCCCCAGAATATTGTCCTCATCTGCATGGTTCAAGCGAAGTCATGCTCAGCTTGTCAGAAGAGGAAAATAGCATGAATGTGAGCACACCCATGTCCCAAGGCCCAGATCTAGAAATGGTGTATAGCACTTCTACCCAGCTGCAGGTAGAACACTTCTACCCAGAGTTCCATCTGCAGAGACCTAGTTACCTGCAGGGGAGGCTGGAAAGCATATTAGCATTATTAGAAGAAGATGAAAGAATGGATTTTGCTGGACAATTGTAGCCTCTGCCCCCAACCGTCTGGATTAATTTAAATGGTATTGTCTATTACGCCCAGCATGGATCCTATTGGCGGTCATGAAAAATAACCCTTCTCTCCAGAAGTGATCACCAGCTTTGTTCATGAAGCTGACCATAGCATTCATTTAAAACCACTCTCCTCTAAAGGCTAAATCTCTACACATACTCTTTCCATGGCATCTTAACCAGCCCTTCCCTCTCTTAGCCAGCTGAGTGTACCATAGCTTGTGTTTGCTTGAAAGTCCCTAGAGGTGAGTTAGGGCTCAGATTAGGACTCAGTGTGGTGTGTCTGCCACTGAAGAGAAAGCCTCAAGAATTTGGGCTGTATTTATGCTCCATTGTTCTGGGCCTGAAGGGTACAATTTAATTTTTGCTCTTTCAGTTTCATCACCTATAAGAACCACTTCACTTTTTTCTAATGACTTTGAGACGACTAAATGTAAACGAAGGGTTAAAAGTCATGGCAATGTGTTTGTATTACTTAAAAATTCCAATCAGGTAAAGATATAAGGACAGTTTAGACCAGTTATTCCAACCCCATTCTGTTTGCAATGCTCAGAGCCCTGCCTGGAATTGACAAGAGGAATGATGAGGTTTTGGATAGGATGCCAATAAAATGATGGCTGGTTTTGATTACAAAAATGAGTACATTATTAATAGTCACCAGAAACAGAGGACCACGTATGCACATGAGAAACATCAGCCCCACAAGGGACAGGCTGCTGACCACCTGGAGGAGCACTGTGGACCACACTCTGAGCAACTGCTCTAGAATTACTACAAATGGATTTTTAAAAATCTCTTAGAAATGCATCTGGCCTATTGTTTGAGCCCTTCCCCAGTTCCCCCCAAAAAAGACTGTGCATGATTACTTTTTGCATGCTAATTCAGCCGTTTTATTTTTTCCCCTCTGCTTTGCCGTTACTTCTTAAAAGTGTTACTCACAATGCCCTAGGTTATAGCAACCCAGTTACGTTGGAAAATGGCAGTTTGGGCATACTCTGTTTCTTTCTATTTTCTTCCTCTCTGACTAGCTCACCTAATTACACAGTAAGTCAGTGATTCTATGACACAGGGAGAAAAGTCTTTCTGAGCTAGTCAATTGATGCTTTTATTTCACTCAGGGAAAACTTATCAAAGGAGACAAGGAGCCCTAAATGCAGCAGATATTTGATGCTAGTGGTAAGCTTATATTGTTGCCATAGCAACCTTGTCATTAAGGATGTTTCAGCATTTCCTATTAACCTCTATTTTCAGAGGTTTATAACTTCTTGGTAAAAATTCCCTCCAGGCTAAAATTTGGTATACATAATCTCAGACGTGCCAGGTGTCAGTGAATATATACATATATAGTATCCATTTTCCCAAAGAAAGCTTGGTGAATTTCCAAATGAATTATCTCATTTTTCATAGGCTACAAATTCATTAAATTTAGTGTTAACTTGATTATTTTTAAAAGATTCTTATGGCAGCACAACTAAGCACTTGTAAGATTTAATGTTTGCCATTGCTTTCTTTCCTTTTACCTCACTGGTTGGCATGGTCACAATGATTTGTCTCAAATGCCACTAAGAGAGACTCACACTGGCTCAAGATCAGTTCTAAATTCGCCTAAATAGAGGCAATTAGAAGTGGACACTACGGGAATCTGGAGTTCATATTTTACATTTATCAGAATATAAGGAATAAAAAAGAAATCTAGTTGGTTGTGCAGTGTAGGAGTCAGGGTGATGGAAAAGGCAGGGACTAAAATCTGAACCCACCATCTCCTGCATAACGGGGCTACATTTTCTTGTGATCCCAAGAAGAACCCGGCTGATTCCTAAGAATTAGAAACCAATTCCTCCTACCCCAGTTTTAGAATTGGGTAACAAACCCTAGTCCAGGATTTGTTTTGTTTTGTTCATCAGACTTTTTTGTTTTGTTTGGTAATTTATTAATAAATTTTCCAATTTTTAAATTTTGTCTTAACTTTTTGTTTTGAAGAATTTTAAACCCTAGAAAAATTGTAAGAATAGTAAAAAGAACATTCACCTACCTCTTACATTAACAAACTGTTAACATTTAAATAAACCATTTGAGTATTGTTAACATAATTATACTTTAGGCCAAAATATTTCAGCATGTATCTCATAAGAATAAAGACACACTTCTATGTAACCACAAAACAGTGATCAAACTCAGGATATTTAGCATTAATACAATTATCTAAAATCATTCTTATTCCATGTCCTCAATAGTCCCACTTACATTCTTTCTAGCTTTGTTTTCCACCTAGGATCCAATCAAGGATCATGCATTGTGCTGAATTGTCATATCTCTATATTTTCCTTGAATATTGAATATTTCTCTGATCAATTTTGTCTTTCGTGACGCTGGCATTTTTTAAGAGTTCAGGTCTATTGTATTAGAATGCAGAATGTTCCTCAATTGTTTCCTCATGGTTACATTTGGGCTAATCATTTTTGTCTGGAATACTAGATGGGTGATATTTGTTTCTTTTCAGTATCAAATCAAAAGGAACATGATGCCAATGTGTCCCATTATTCATGACCAATTCACTTCTTAGATTAAGTTTTATAATTATTTAGTCCATTTTGTGTTTTTAATATAAGGTATTAAACCTTCCCTTAGTAATGGTCATTTATTCACTATGTTTACAGCTGTATTTGTGTATTTTTCCCTATGCCATACAATATTCTTGACATCCAGGTACATCAATCATTACATGATTTTTATTTTATGTCAATGGGACAGATTCCCAGGAGTGAAATTACTGTGTCAAAGGGTATGTGCACTTTAATTTTAATAGAGTTTGCTTGATTGTTTTAAGACTATGTGTCAAAATGTCCACTACTAGTATATGAGAGACTTATTTTACATACCCACCAGTAATAATATTGATATTCTCAGTTATTTTAATATTTTCTTCTCTGGTAGGTGTAAAATGATGATACCTCATTACTACTTTATTGTTTTTTTGAACTAACGTGTTTGGGCAGCTTTGTATGCTTATTGGCCATTTTGATTTGCTCATCTATGACTTACCTCTTTACATCATGGCCTTATTTTTCTAAAACAATTTTTATTGCTACGCAGTGAATTTGTAAGAGATCTTTGCATATTAAAGATACTTTCTTTTTTTTTCTGTCATACACTTTTTTTAATTTCAGTTTTGCCAATTGAGTTTATGTATGGTATCACTTGTCATTCAAAGATTTTAGGAATATTTTTATATAGTCAAATATGTCTTTTTTTCTTTTGTTTTATAGCTTCTATATTTCCAGTTTTAGAAAGCAGATCATGCCCATCCCTGGATATTATATGTAACCTACTAGATTATTTTGTAGAAAAGTTTTTGTTTTATATTTTTAAGACTTCAATGTAGCTATAATTTAATTTTATGAGGTACAACACAGGGTTTAATTTTATTATCTTCCAGATGAGTGGCCATTTAACAAATATTTTAATAGCACAATTTACTAAATAATCTTTTTTTCTCCCATCTGAATAGAAATGCCATGCTAATCATGTTAAATTTCCATATGTACTGAAATTTATTTCTCCATTTTCTTTTTCTTTCCACTGACTCTTCATATGCCTATACCATGTGGATTTGAATACACCTTCTCCCACTTTAAGGCATCTATTCTGATTCATTGGTGTTTAGCTGGCACTTGTTCTCAATTATTTCCTTAGCTTGGGGTACACGGGTAATATTTTTTAAATTATTGAATATACACAAAAATATTTTTTACCCTAACAGGTGAATAATAACGTGTCTGTTCATAGGACTATTGGATTGGATTTCTGGCCTTAGAAATCTGTAAAAAGCTGTAGATAATGTTCTTCCTTATAACTTGCAATATTGCAGATAAGATGTCTGAGGACAATCTGATTCTTTTTCCTTTATCAGAAACTTATCCTTTCTCTCAGAAATATGTAACCTGTTCTCATTATTTTTAGAATTAAAAAAAAAAATTAGCTGTGCATGTCTATCCATGTGTCTTTTCTAATCATTCCTTCCTGAAGCACAGTGAACCCCTTCAATCTAGAAATTCAGTTCTTTTTCCATCTTAAGGAATATCTTTAATAACTTTTAAATTAGTGTCCATCACCCATTTGTTCCTTTTTAACTTATCTTTTTTGGAATTTGGATTAATCTTATGCTAAGTTTCCTGGATCTATCCTCCAAGTCTCATATCCCACCTACCTCATTGCCTTTATTTTTCTTTTTTATAATTTGCCTTCTTTTTGTTCAGACTTTTAAAATTAAAATTTATTCTATTTGTTTTTCCAAGTCACCAATTCACATCTCAGCCATGACCATACTCTTCTTGAATAAATCATTCAGATTGGAAATTATGATCTTATGTCCAGCAACCTCGTCCATGTGTGCGTGTGTGTGTGCATATGTATACTTTCATGTTACATTTGCATCTTCTAAGGTGTTCTTACTGTTCTTTTCTGTCAGTTCATGCCTATGTCCCCGACAACAGTTCTGAACCAATGGGTTTAACTGAATCAATGTGGCTTAACGGTTCTGACTGATATTATCTCAGATTGCTGAGCACAACAGTTCTGAACCAATGGGTTTAACTGAATCAATGTGGCTTAACGGCTCTGACTGATATTATCTCAGATTGCTGAGCACCAAGACAAAGTATGATTGATTTTCTTTCTAGACTGATTGGTAATTGGTCTGATTTTTATAGGATCCTAATTAGCAGCATACCCAAAAGTGAGAGAAAAGAAGTAGTCTTTATATAGACCAGCCATATAGCACCAGACAGGCCTCAGGTGCAAGAACATACGATCCACCCGTTCATCTGCTTCTTGGCTTCTTGAAAGTAGGTACCGTGTACATTAAAGTGAGACCAAACTTGAACTTCTCCTGAGAGAGCTACACTCCTCTGTGAGCCAAATCATTCTAACTATGCAGTGCTATATAACTTTTTTGTTGGGTTCTCTGATTTGGATCTCCAGGCTTTTACCAACCCCGAATGAATAAAACCCCATATAAATCCTCTTTATTGGAATTACAGTGGATTCTAAGAAAAACAAATAGATTAAAATCAATAGAGGGGGTGAAGCAAGGTAGCCCTATATAGGCTGCAAAGTGCTGAATCCCTCCTCTCTGATTTTTTTACAACTGTTTGTTTTAATTCTACTAATGTTTACCTTAAATTTTACAGGGACATGCTTAAGTTTATATTTAATTTATCACTGGAGTCACTTTAAAAATTTTTCACTTTCTTTGGTAAATGTGAAGTTATTGAGATGTTTCTAACTCTCCAACACACCTTCTCAACAACACACTTGTTTCTCATTTGAAATCATAAACTCTATGACTTTAAGGTTTGTTTCAAACTTCAAAGAAAAACCATTACCAATTTTTAATCAGATTCAAAATACTATTAAATTTTATCTCAATATAGTTAACATATTTTATTGCTCAACCTGTCAGTTATTTTCAGCCACAATGTTTTCATTATAATTTGATTCATATTTTCTCAGTTTGGAATAGATATTCTGGCAGTTTAATAGTTTACCCTGAAAAGAACACAAACTGGATGGCATAGGATTAAAACCTTGCACATCAAGGAATTGCTTTTTCCTGTCTACATAAATGAATGACAAATTGACTGGATATATAATTCTTGGATCAAAACATTTTTCTTCAGAACACTAGAGTCATTGATCCATTTTCTTCTATCCTGTAGGGTTGCAGAAATGTGGAGGCATGTCTGATTTTTCTTTTCTTACACAGAAGAAAAGGGCTTTTTTGCCCCCTTCATGCTTGCAGAATTCTCCTAAATCTTTGAAGTTTTCAATTTCACTAGGCCATTTCTAAGTGTGATTTTATATTTAAATTCGGCTGGAATATGACATGTACTCTTGTTTTTTAGATCAAACAATCTCTTTAGAATTGAGAATAATGTCTTCCCTTTTATTTGAGGTGTATGTTGCTTCTATCTATTCTGTTCCTTCTTTCTAAAATGTTTTATTGTGTACAGCTTGGACTTTCTGAGTCTGCCCTTTATGCACTTACACATTTCCTTCTGTTTTGTTCCTATCCATTCATTTCCAGTGTGTCCTGTAAATGTTTCCTAAATTCTTCTCACAGCTTTTATTTTCTAGGATGTACAATCTGCCAGAAAACAGTCTTGTCTATCCTCACAACATAGCTGTTTCTGATGGCTTTTCTTGCCCTCTGGTTTTGAATTTTTTTGTTGCAAAATTTCCAGATTAATAAAAAAAAAATTGGCATTCAGATATATCTAAGAGTATATGATGAAGCATTGCAGTCTGAAGCCTGAAAACATCTACGTTTCCACTGTGTTGCTTAAAATTTTGAACTGATGAACGAAGCACCTTGTTGGTCCATGAAGAAATTTGGGGGTTGGGGGTTAGGCAAGGAACCTAAGGGTCTGAAGATTTGGTAGAAAGGAGTCAGCCTGCTAGCAGAGAACTGCTTATTTCTGAATGTTACGTAACTTAGAAAACATTTCTTTTTTTGTTTAGGCCACTGCTCTTTTCGACTCCCTTTAAAGATCTCTATATGGATTATAGAGCCAACCTGCTCTAGTTTAAATGGCAACCTTGTTTCTTAACTCATTTTGTGGACTTTAGGCAAATTACTCAGGGTCTATGTGCCTCAGTTTACTCATCCATAAAATGGGGATACTAATAGTACCTATTTCATGATTTGTTAGGATTAAATAAATTACTAAGTCAAGGTCCTGGCAGGCAGTGATCACTGTATGTCTATCATTATCTTTAGTTTTAGCATAGAACTTATCTCTGTCTCACACATTGTGGATTACTACAGAAAAGCTGCCAGGATGGCTGTTTCTTTGTTGTGCATGTTTGCAAAAGACTCTTCTTATCATTGTGCCCACTGACTTTTTGGAGTAGACTACACTGACCAAAAGTCTGGGTCATGTCCCTATTAAGGTCTAAAAGCTTCAAAAGACAGTTTAGCTGGTGTGCTTCTGGACAGGCCCTTACCTGATATTATCGCCAGTTCACCTCCATTTTTGATGGCAATATAACAAAGGATCTCTAGGGTCTTCTACTTATTATCCAGACTGTACAGTTTTCCTATAGAGTGGGATCTATGTGTTAATATCTCCCTTTGAAATGAAAGGAAAACTCTTTTTCTACTTATATCACATCTGACAGCAAATATGTGGATTTTTCCATAGCAAGCGATTCTCAGCTGGGTGTTCTACAATTTCATTCAATTCTGATCCTAACTACCCCAAGTTAGTACAGACTCCAGAGGTAAGGGTTCAGTTCCACAGGACTTTTCCCACACTTCAGATGCCAATTACAAGTTATGGGTTCCCTGGTTACCTACACTTCTGGCCAACTTGGCTACAAATCAGGAGTTCTCACGATCCCCTCACTAAGATATTATTTTATTACAAGTGCTTTTTATTTACCTTGCATTTTTGTGTCATACTGAGGTATCCTAATCATGACTCAAACTTACTACCTCTGATTACTAACACATCACTTCCTTTAGGTTTAGGTTTTTCCCCAAATTTCTGGTAAAAATTTGACTGTACCTAAGATCAACATTAATTAATCCTTAGTCTTATAACCTTACCCATGTATCTCTGGAAACTGGTAATAGCTTTTCACTATTAAACTAGATTAACTACCAAGTAGCATTGTTATTTAATACCTATAGGCTTTCTAAAAATAAGTCTTAAGAAACTGGATGTCAAGGAAAATTGGGATGAAAGGTAATTCAGTTTGCAAATCAAGAGTGAGGTAAGAGATTGAAAGCTTTTCTTAAGTTAATCAAATCATCTATCACTGGATAAATTTAATTCTCTGGCTAATATATCTATCCTAGAAAAACTTTCTTTCCTAATTGTACAACTCTGACTTCAGGCTTTTGGGAATCAATGCCTTTCCGTTTTCTGGCCTTATTCTAATAATCATTGTGTTCTGAGCTGGCCCGTCTCTGTTTATTTGCACCTTTGATCTAATAGTTGGACAGTGATGGTAAAAATAATTCTTGCCTCAGACATGGAGTAATAAGTTTAAGCTGGGAGGCAACTGAATGCTGAACTATAAGTCAAAACCTCAGACTACAACACCCACAAATCTATTAAAGGATTGACCTACATGTGTTAGTCTTAGAGTGATGTCATATTTAAAGACTAATTATCAAACTGGCAAATATGGGTTTGACTCTTTTTTTTTTTGGAGTTAAGGTTCTTTTATTATTTATTTAATTTTTAAATTGGGGTATAATTGCTTTACAATGTTGTGTTAGTTTCTGTTGTACAATGAAGTTAATCAGCTATATGTATACCTATATTCCCTCCCTCTTGGACCTCCCTCCCACACACCCTATCCCACCCCTCTAGGTTGTCACAGAGCACCGAGCTGAGCTCCCTGTGCTCTACAGCAGGTTCCCACTAGCTATCTGTTTTACACATGGCAGTGCACATACGTCAAACCCAATCTTGCAATTTAATCCACCCCCCACCATGTCCATATGTCTATTCCCTGTGTCTGCATCTCTATTCCTGCCCTGTATATAGGTTCAATTGTACCATTTTTCTAGATTCCACATATAGGCATTAATATACAATACTTGTTTTTCTCTTTCTGGCTTACTTCACTCTGAATGACAGACTCTAGGTCCATCCATGTCTCTACAAATGACCCAGTTTCATTCCTTTTTATGGCTGAGTAATATTCCATTATATATATGTACCACATCTTCTTTATCCATTCATCTGTTGATGGACATTTAGGTTGTTTCCATGTCCTGGCTATTGTAAATAGTGTTGCAGTGAACACTGGGGTGCATGTGTCTTTTCGAATTATGGTTTTCTCAGGGCACATGCCCAGTAGTGGGATTACTGGGTCATATGTTAATTCTATTTTTTGTTTTTTTTCTTTCAGTACACAGGCCTCTCACTGTTGTGGCCTCTCCCGTTGCGGAGCACAGGCACTGGATGCACAGGCTCAGAGGCCATGGCTCACGGGTCTAGCCACTCCACAGCATGTGGGATCTTCCCGGACCAGGGCACGAACCCGTGTCCCCTGCATCGGCAGGCAGACTCTCAACCACTACGCCACCAGGGAAGCCCTATTTTTAGTTTTTTAAGGAATCTCCATACTGTTCTCCATAGTGACTGTATCAATTTATATTCCCACTAACAGCATAAGACGGTTCCCTTTTCTCCACATCCTCTTTAGCATATATCGTTTGTAGATATTTTGATGATGGCCATTCTGACCAGTGTGAGGTGATATCTCATTGTAGTTTTGATCTGCATTTTTGTAATAATTAGTGATGTTGAGCATCTTTTTTTGTGTGTGTGTGGTATGAGGACCTCTCACCGTTGTGGCCTCTCCCGTTGCGGAGCACAGGCTCCGGACGCGCAGGCTCAGTGGCCATGGCTCACGGGCCCAGCTGCCCTGCAGCACGCAGGATCCTCCCGGACCGGGGCACAAACCCGTGCCCCCTGCATCGGCAGGCGGACTCCCAACCAGGTGCGCCACCAGGGAAGCCCTGAAGAGCATCTTTTCATGTGCCTCTTGGCCATCTCTATGTCTTCTTTGGAGAGATGTCTATTTAGGTCTCTGCTTATTTTTTGACTGGGTTGTTTGTTTTTGTGATATTGAGCTTCATGAGCTCTTTGTATATTTTGGAGATTAATCCCTTGTCAGTTGCTTCATTTGAAAATATTTTCTCCCATCCTGAGGGTTGTCTTTTCGTCTCATTTATGGTTTCCTTTTCTGTGCAAAATCTTTTAAGTTTAATTAGGTCCCATTTGTTTATTTTTGTTTTTATTTTCACTACTCTAGGAGGTGGGTCAGAAAAGATCTTTCTGTGATTAATGTCAGAGAGTTCCCTCCCTATGTTTTCCTCTAAGAGTTTTATAGTGTCCAGTCTTACATTTAGGTCTTTACTCCATTTTGAGTTTATTTTTGTGTATGTTGTTAGGGAGTGTTCTAATTTCATTCTTTTGCATGTAGCTAGCTGTCCAGTTTTCCCAGCACCAATTATTGAAGAGACTGCCTTTTCTACATTTTATATTCTTGCCTCCTTTGTCATAGATTAGGGGATCATAGGTGTGTGGGTTTATCCCTGGGCTTTCTATTCTGTACCACTGATCTATATTTCTGTTTTTGTGCCAGCACCGTACTGTTTTGATTACTATAGCTTTGTAGTATAGTCTGGAGTTGGGGAGCCTGATACCTCCAGCTCTGTTTTTCTTTCTCAAGATTGCTTTGGCTGTTCTGGGTCTTTTGTGTTTCCATACAAATTGTAAATTTTTTTGTTCTAATTCTGTAAAAAATGCCATTGGTAATTTGACAGGGATTGCATTAAATCTGTAGATTGTTTTGGGGAGTATAGTCATTTTCATAATATTGATTCTTCCAATCCAAGAACATGGTATATCTCTCCATCTGTTTGTGTCATCTTTGATTTCTTTTATCAGTATTTTATAGTTTTTTGCAAACAGGTCTTTTGCCTCTTTAGGTTTGTTTACTCCTAGATATTTTATTATTTTAGTTGAAAGGTAAAAGGGATTGTTTTCTTAATTTCTCTTTCTGATCTTTCATCATTAGTGTATAGGAATGCAAGAGATTTCTGTGCATTAATTTTGTATCCTGCAACTTTACCAAATTCATTGATTAGCTTTAATAGTTTTCTGGTGACATCCTTAGGATTTTCTATGCATAGTATCATGTGATCTCCAAACACTGACAGTTTTACTTCTTCTTTTCCAATTTGTATTCCTTTTATTTCTTTTTCTTCTCTGATTGCCATGGCTAGGACTTCCAAAACTATGTTGAATAAGAATAGTGAGAGTGGGCATCCTTGTCTTTTTTCTAACCTTAGAGGAAATGCTTTAGTTTTACATCATTGAGGATGATGTTTGCTCTGGCTTGTTGCATATGACATTTATTATGCTGAGGTAGGTTCCCTTTATGCCCACTTTCTGGAGAGTTTTTATCATAAATGGGTGTTGAATTTTGTCAAAAGCTTTTCCTGAATGAGATGGTCATATGTTTTTTATTCTTTAATTTGTTAATATGATGTATCACATTGATAGATTTGCATATACTGAAGAATTCTTGCATCCCTTGGATAAATCCCACTTGATTATGGTTGTATGATCCTTTTAATGCATTGTTGGACTATGTTTGCTAGTATTTTGTTGAGGACTTTTATGTCTATGTTCATCAGTGATATTGGTCTATAAAATTCTTTTTTTTGTGTGCTATCTTTTTCTGGTTTTGATATCAGAGTGATGGTGACCTCATAGAATGAGTTTGGGAGTGTTCCTTCCTCTGCAATTTTTTGGAAGAATTTGAAAAGGATATGTCTCAGCTCCTCTCTAAATGTTTGATAGAATTCACCTGTGAATCCATCAGGTTCTGGACTTTTGTTTGTTAGAAGATATTTATTACAGTTTCAATTTCATTACTTGTGATTGGTTTATTTGTATTTTTTATTTCTTTCTGGTTCAGTCTTGGAAGGTTGTACTTTTCTAAATATTTGTCCATTTCTTCCAGGTTGTCCATTTTATTGGCTTATAGTTGCTTGTAGCAGTCTCTATGATCCTTTGTATTTCTGCAGTGTCAGTTGTAATTTCTCCTTTTTCATTTCTAATTTTGTTGATTTGAATCCTCTCCCTTTTTTTTCTTGATGAGTTTGGCTAAAGGTTTATCAATTTAGTTTATCTTCTCAAAGAACCACCTTTTAGTTTCATTGATTTTTTCCTATTGTTTTCTTCATTTCTATTTCATTTATTTCTGCTCTGATTTTTATGATTTCCTTCCTTCTACTAACTTTGGGTTTTGTTTGTTCTTCTTTCTCTAGTTGCTTTAGGTGTAAGGTTAGGTTTTTTATTTGAGATTTTTCTTGTTTCTTGAGGTAGGATTGAATTGCTGTAAACTTCCCTCTTAGAACTGCTTTTGCTGAATCCCGTAGGTTTTGGGTCATCATGTTTTTTCTATGCATTTTTTGATTTCCTCTTTGATTTCTTCTGTGATCTCCTGGTTATCTAGTAAAGTATTGTTTAACCTCCATGTGTTTGTGCTTTTTACAAATTTTTTTCCTGTAACTGATTTCTAACCTCATAGCATTGTGGCCAGAAAAGATCCTTGATATGATTTCAATTTTCTTAAGTTTACTGAGGCTTGATTTGTGGGCCAAAAATGTGATCTTTCCTGGAGAATGTTCCATGTGCACTTGAGAAGAAAGTGTAATCTTCTGGTTTTGGATGGAATGTCCTACAAATACCTATTAAGTCTATTTGGTCTATTGTGTCATTTAGAGCTTGAGTTTCCTTATTTATTTTCTGTCTGGGTGATCTGTCCATTGGTGAAAGTGGGGTGTTAATGTCCTCCACTTTTATTGTGTCACTGTGAATTCTACTTTTATGGCTGCTAACATTTGCCTTATGTATTGAGGTACTCCTATGTTGGGTGCAGAAATACTTATAATTGTTAAGTCTTCTTGGATTGATACCTTGATCATTATATAGTATCCTTCCTTGTCTCATGTAACAGTCTTTATTTTAAAGTCTATCTTGTCTTGTGTTGCTACTTCAGATATCTTTTGATTTCCATTTGCATGGAATATGTTTTCCCATCCCCTAACTTTCAGTCTGTATATTTCTCTGGGTCTGAAGTGGGTCTGTTATAAACAGCATATATATGGGTCTTGTTTTTGTATCCATTCAGCCAGTCTGTGTCTTTTGGTTGGAGCATTTAATCTATTTATATTTAAGATAATTATCAATATGTATGTTCCTATTACCATTCTGCATAAGATGAGAGAAGTATAGAAATTGAACTAATGAATATGAGGATTCTATTTTTAGGCAACATATCACAAAATCACTCTGTTAGAGCTGTGCATGTTTTCCACTGCCTAACTCATCTGTGACCTTTGTTTACAGGCTACAGTCTGAACTTAACAAAGTTTATTCTTAATCAAAAAAAAAATTATGATGTTAGAAATGTGTCATTTATTGAGTTCTACTCTGTCTATGAAATATATGTTTTTTTATATCATGCTATGGTACCTAGATCTTAATTTCCTCCTTTGGGTATAAGTATGCACTATCTAATAGTAGGTATTCAAAACAAAAAGAGTTTTTTTGTTATATGGCTAGATTAAATACTAGGTGTGTTCTATAGTAAGACATTAAAATTCAGGAGAAAGAGAATTGATATTTGTCTAATAATAATATTTTCCAAGAACTATATTGGATGCATTAAGTAGTGTTTTATTTAATTCTTACAACTAAGCTAAAGAGAAAAGCTGTTCTGCAAATTTAACAGATGAGATGAAGAATCAGGGACTTCTCTGGTGGTCCAGTAGGTAAGACTCCACATTCCCAATGCAGGGGGCCCGGGTTCAATCCATGGCTGGGGGACTAGATCCTGCATGCATGCCACCACTAAGAGTCCACATGGCACAACTAAGAAGCCTGCATGCTGCAGTTGAAGATCCCACATGCCACAGCTAAGACTTGGTGCAGACAAAATAAAAAAATAAATATTAAAAAAAAAGGTGGTCAGCAAGTAAATGGTTGTGTCAGGATTGAACTCTAGGCCAGAAGCCAAAGTTTGGGTAATTTTCCAATGAATTGAAAGGAAATATAACCAAGCTTACCAGTTATGATGGTTAATTTTATATGCCACCTTGACTGGCCATAGAGTGTCCAGATTAAAAATTATTTCTGGATGTGTCTGTGAGGGTGTCTCTGGATTAAATTAGTATCTTAACCAGTGAACACAGTAAAGCAGTCTGCTCAGTATGGGAGAGTATCATGCAACCCATTGAGGTCCTAAAAAGAAATTAAACAATGGAAGAAGAAAAAATTCACCCCTTCCTGCATGATTGCTTGATTTGGAACATTGATCTCCTGTCCTTTATGCTTCTGGTTCTCAGGCCTTTGCACTTGGACTGATTTATGCCACCAGACTTCTTGGGTCTCCAGATTGTGGATGGCAGATCATGGGATTTCTCAGCCTCCATAATTTCATGAGCCAATTCCTGATAATAAATCTATCTATCTATCTATCTATCTATCTATCTATCTATCTATCTATCTATCTATCATCTATCCTATTGATTTTGTTTCTGCAGGGAACCCTGACTAATAACCACCCTTAAAAATTTTACTAACAAAGAAGTATTTTTTTTTAATAGTGAAAGTGATTTCAACACATGGACATGTGTTGGTTTCCAAAATATCCTAGCTGCAGTTTTATGCTTTGGCATATAAGGCAGTAGCTATGAAATTCCTGGGCCCTAAGTGCCACCTCAAAATTTTCCATCCACCACATCATTAGCCCTTATTGAGAACAACATATAGATCATAGCTGGAAACCATACAGGGATACTAGGGATCTTGAAGTTTAGAAATTCTAAAGAAGAATTTTAAAACTTGACACGAGTTAATAACCATTATCTACTGATTAATAGATAATTAAGTTAATAATTTAGTAATAATGTTTTTAGCTTCTCTTGACTGTGGAAGGCAATGTGATGTTCCTAATGAGCTCTACAAAGTTCTGATTTTCTGGAGTCAAGTCTCAGTTCTACTTAATTTAATTGCCAACTAATCTCAAGTAAGTGTTTAATCTCTCAGAGTCTCAACTTCCTCATTGGTAAAATGAAGAAAACATTTGCCTGAATGAGTTATACTTATATACAGCATTACTGTGGATGGAATCTTAATTTCTTTACTTCTTGCTACATTTGAATCTATTCCTGTGTTGTTTCTATGTCTTGTCCTCCCTTCTACAAAGAGTAATTTGTTTACTTCTAGAAGATAGCACCTGAGACTTCCCTGGTGGCGCAGTGGTTAAGAATCCACCTGCCAATGCAGGGGAAATAGGTTTGAGCCCTGGTCCAGGAAGATCCCACATGCCACGGAGCAATTAAGCTCATGTGCCACAACTACTGAGCCTGTGCACCACAACTACTGAGCCCACACACTGCAACTACTGAAGCCCACGTGCCTAGAGCCTGTGCTCTGCAACAAGAGAAGCCACCACAGTGAGAAGCCCGTGCACTACAACAAAGAATAGCCGCTGATCACTGCAACTAGAGAAAACCTGCACACAGCAATGAAGACCCAACACATCCAAAAATAAATAAACAAATAAATAAATAAGTTTATTTAAAAAATTAAAAAAAATAAAAGATAGGAACTTCCTCCCTGGAAGTTGTAGAATCAACACACTTAAGGTTTTCTTATTTAGCAGAAGAGAAAGGGGAAGAGTTTTTTTAATAGTTAGCTTATGTTTTTCTTCATTTTTAAACTACCAAATATGAAAATAATCCTTTAATTTGCTTTATTATTTAGTGATTTATTTTAAATATCATTATGTTGTGAACTTGGTGTCTCTATATTCAGCCCCATGGCAAGAATGTATTATTCAAACTATGAGAAAGAACTCATTGTGATTGTGTCCCTTGTATAAACCAAACAATTGATATATACCTGCAGTATTATTTCAGAATATTTTAATATTTTCCAGGTACTCTTTTTCCCATCTAAATTATTTTAAATATTTTTTAATAAAATTCCAAGACTGATTTTTTATTATACTTTCCAATCAGTTCTTCCTACCACCCACCTCAGACTGCATCCCTAAATTTCTCATGAAAGGTAAATTGGAAAAAGGATTCCGTATGTAGAAACCTTAAGTAATTAACTTTCTTTAAGGAGTATTTTTTATCTGTCCCAAACATATGTAAGCCTAATTGATGTGGTAGGGTTTGGGCTAACAGAATGAGGAGTCCTTCTTGCTTTCTTTCTCCACAAATCATCTAAACCTATTGATAGTGCTTCTTAAATATGAATGTAAACCCACCCCACTGGAACAATTTAAATTCTGCACACTATTGCCACTTATTTTATTAAAACAGTAGACTCTTAATTGGTCTTGACTTCAGTCATGTCTCTCTTCAATCAGTGTAATCTTTTTTAAAACACAAATATGATGATTTTACTACCCTGTTTCAGTGGCTCCCCTATAAACTCAGGATTAAATATACCTTAGCATGAGGTCTAAACCTCTCTATAGACCTTGAATTTCTTTCCATTTCCTTTATAACCTCTTCCTCTTTTCTTCCTTTCAAAACTTATGCCCTGACCAGAAATACTAAATACTGTCAGTTCTTATACCATAATGTGATCTTCACTCTTCTGGAAAATATCTCATGTCTATCTCTCCCCTTGTGCTGTGTGATGCCTACTTCTTGAGGATGATTTTATTTAGATTTTACCTCCTTTGTGTAAATTTCTTGAGTGACTTAGGCTGATTGGTTTCCCATTCTTGTGTACCATGTGCATACCCACTCCGTAGTGTTTGTTTATCCTTCTGTCTACCCACAGAACTATAAGCTCTCTGTCACACTCCTTATTGTATCTCCAGTCCTGAGAATGATGCTCAGTAGATATCCACCATTTGCCCTCTCAATCCTCTCAAATCTCTTAAAACCTTGCCATATATTCTGGATATTGATCCATTTGGACTGTATCCATTGGCTTTCTTACCTTGGGTTTCAGTTGACTTCTGCTAGAGATACTGTGGCATGAGATCAGAAAAGAGTGAAGATGAGGTTTGGAGGTTCTTCCTACCTAGTCACCTTGGCTCCATTGCATCCCTCCACTAAAGGCCATAGCACATCTCAGCTCTCTTTCCAGGATCTGGCAACTGTTCCTTCCCATTTCTCCTTCAGATCTAGAGATGGTAAAGAATAAGTGTTTATTTAATGAACTGAAATAAAATCACTTCATTTAAAAATTTTCCCCCCCTGGTGGATATGTTTCCTAGAGAAAAGAAAGAAAATGAGTTTTCTCAGGTCTGACTGCCCATTAATTGCCACTGTATAGAGCAATATTGTATACTTAGATGGTATACAAATGAACATTTCATATTTTAATAATCAATTATTTCAATATATAGTAGAAAAACTTAACTAGCATATCAAACCCATGGTTTGTAGATATTATAGAATGATATACATTTTTCTTATATAATACAATTGAGTGAAAACTTTATAAATTAAAAAAAAAATCCTAATTAAATAACATTTACTTTGCTCCCAAAACTAATTCTTGGAGCAATGATAGCAACAACCAAGTTTTGTTACTCTCTGGAATTTGGAAAATACTGGCATAAAGAATTTTGAGGCTGCTTCTTACTCATGCAGAAAAGGGTGTGATTGATAATGTCTGCCGCAAACACTGGAAGGAGAAAACAGGTGAATGTCATGTCTAGAGTCTCACCCTTCTTTTGCCTTGGTCATCTGGGAAGAGAATTTCTAGTTTTAATAGCTTGTTTCAGCTGTTCTACTGGATCTGAATATCCTAAAATAACGTTGCCAGGTACAGGGGTGGAAGAAGGTACATTTCTACTTTTGACAGAAATTCATCTGTTCCTATTCCTCCAGAAGTTGAGCTGAAACTCATTCAACTGCCCCAAAAGGAACAAGTACCCTCCTGAATTATTAGACCCCAGCAGAATAACAAAGATCTTGAAAGAATCATCAATGGTATTATTGTGATTGTGTGAGCAAAAAAGTGATGCTTCCATCTTTGGAGTCAATGACAATTGAAGATATTGTATGTTCATAATTTTGACTCTGGTTAAAAATCTATGGATTGTTAGAATAAATATTACAAGATTATGGAATGTGAGAAACTTATGGGCAACTAAATTTTAAAATTGAATAATTAAAAGCTAGTTCTATGGCTATTCTCCTGAGTGGTGACTACATTTATAACTACAGGCACACCATACTAGGAGTGAAACATTCAGTAGGTCCAGTTCCACAGAGACAAGTATTTTATTTACTTGTTTATGTATAATTTATACACCACCTGCCTCCAAAACATATGTTGCAACAACAACAACAAAAGTAACAATAATGTACTCTTGATTGTTTTTGTAAGCACAGTTGAAAGCTCTATTAATTAATTATACTTAGTATTTCCATCCCATTTAGTTTAGCTATGATCATCCAAAGACTACCACAGCATAATGGATCCTAGAATACTTCCAGACACATAAAATGATAGAATAAAATGCTTAAAGTTAAAAAGCAATAACAATAACAAAACGACTTTAGGAACTGATTGGTCCAATTAGCATAGCTACATTGATTCAATTCACTCAGTAATTCCAAATAACCTGTTTGTACATAGTAACAAGCATTCGCAGACAAATACCTTAAGAACTCAAAGGGTTAAAATAGAGTTGTAGGTGGGAGAGGAAGGATGAATATGGATCCAAAATATCAGAAGTATCCCCCATTAAGTGACTGTCTGGTTTCTTACTGTGGTCTAACCTGTTTAAGAGAATAGAGTCAGCCGCAGCTATTCCCATTTTAAAAGACAGGAGCTTAGTTGCTTAATGCTCATTACTCTATATAGAAATCCATTTCTCTCTTTGCTGTCTCTTTAGGAAATCTTTGTTTAATAATGCTCAGTAAATTAGGCCTCCATAGGCTTGGCTTTATCCCACCCTGCCAGTTTCTTTTCCTTTTCGTACGTCTGTAAAATATCTGCTTAGAGTCTCTGATTTGAAATGTTAATTAAGGTGGGCCTGGCCTCAGGTTACAGTGTCTATCCCCTTTTACATGCAAAGGAGATACGCTAACTAGGTTACTAAGAATCTGGGGGCCAAGAGGGAGGCTTCCAGAAGACAACAAAAGTCTATGAAGAATGGGGCACTTCCTAGCAACTCTCAGGAGGCAATCGGTAAGACAGTGTTGGCTGAAATGAGTTATCTAGCACACAGAAGGGTCTGCTGTTGGTTTGGCCTTTTTCTTTTTTCCTTTCGTAATCTCTTAATGTTGAGTTTATATCCAGTTATTATAGATATAATATGATTTAATTCATGTTCAAAAAAGCCAGATATGTGAGTAATCCTATCTACTGATTTTTAAGCAGATAAATAACATTGAATCTACTTGAATTCAAGACAATGATCTCAAGATTTTAAGGTTTCTGAGTGGAATATTCGTTTCAAATCTTCTGGGCCACCCTGAAAACCTAAACATGATGCCTATGTTGATCTGAAAAGAGAACATCTGTATGTCTATGTGTGCTGTGAGAGTGAGTGTGTGGGCATGAATGAGTATGTGAGAAAATAGTGTGTATAGAAGTGTGAATGCATTTCGTATACAGTTCTTCTAGCAAGCAAGAGTTAGAATCTACATTTAAAAGCAAGGATACCGTAGATGTTAGCTTTAAATCATCTAAGATGTAGCATGAAGAAATAAATTAATATTGTTGTGTAAAAAGTATCCTAAATTAGTCTCCAGAGACATGAATTACAAAACACATGCAAAAGTTGCACCTTTAATTACTGTGGTGGAACCTTTGAGATTTTGAAACATTTATTTGTATAAATCACTTTCATAGTTATTACGGAAAGTTTTTTCAAACTCTTTTGATTATAATGTTGCAGATGAGAAATGTTAGTTTCATTATTCTCATACTTGAGATATTTAAAGTTCTCCTGTCTATTAGCATGGGCACATTTCATCTGCTGAGCTGTAGCGGACAGTCATTCCAGCACATACAAAAAAAGGGAGTATTTAGCAAGAAACATTTCCTTGTGGAGGTCAATCTTAACTCTCTTTTTCTTTTCTTCCCGAAACAACAGTCTCTCTTCTTTGCTTTATAGCAGGAGTTCATTGTGTGTGAACTATACACACCCTTCAATAGCCACAGATGCCCTGCAATCGTTCAGTTTTTGAATATAGCGGTCAATCATGTATTTTAGGCTCTCTCCTTAATTCTTGAAGGTTGACTAGCTCTCCCCTTCATGTTAAAGTCATTAAGGGTAAAACACTTGAGTGAGTTGAACAATTGGTATTTTAGGGCATATGTTTGAACAAAAAGACAATGTAAAACACCCAGTGACAGAGGAGAGCTTGTGTTTTTCACTCCTCTTCCCACCCATTAAGAATAACCTGGTGTAGATAAATAAGTAAATAAGGTATGTGGTGGGAGTGGGGGGAGGGTTTTTCTAAAAGAAGGTGAAGGAGAGCTAGGATGCTTATGACATTGGCAGCTGACACATTATACTGATACCCTCAAAATACTGTTTTAAAAAATCCATTTAGTTTAAATATGAAGTTTCAGCCCACAAGCGAGAAAAATGGCCCCTTTTTGGAATTTATCAAATGTGTCTTTTTAGAAAAAGACAAATTAGTGCAATTTGGAGAAGGGTAAGTAATAATTTTTGACACCCAAAGAAATGAAAACTAGTTTCTGATTGAGATTTAGAATTATTTTCTTTGAAAGTCTATAAAAAAAATTCCCTTCTTACTGCATTATTTAATTAATATAATGTTTTATGCAGCTAACATGATTCTTTGCTTTATTTCCTGGCTACTGCTGATGATGCCATGTAATACTTTCAACCAAGTTAGGGGAAATGAAATTCAGCCCAGCCTAATTAGCTTGTGACTGTTGGAGCTTTCTTTTACTATTCTCCAAAACCAATGTATAGTAAATTTAAACAAATACGTAAAAAATTCAGAAATTGCCCTCCATTTCTTTCTCTTAAAAATATTATATCAATGCTACTTTGTAAAATACCTTTAGCCAAATTCAATCATTCTTTTTTATTTATTTATTGAAGTATAGATGATTTACAATGTTGTTTTAGTTTCTTGTGTATAGCAAAGTGATTCAGTTATACACACATATATATATTCTTTCTCATATCCTTTTTCATTAGAGGTTATTACAAAATATTAAATATAGCTCCTTGTGCTATACAAGTAGGACCTTATTGTTATCTATTTTATGTGTAGTAGTTTGTACCTGCTAATTTCAAACTCCTAATTTATTCCTCCCCCCGCTTCCCCTTTGGTGACCATAAGTCTGATTTCTATTTCTGTGAGTCTGTTTCTGCTTTGTAAATAAGTCCATTTGAATCATATTTTAGATTCCACTTATAAGTGACACAATAATTCTTTATTTGATACATCATAAAATAAAGTCAGTCATGACAATTGTCACTTTCTTTTTGGAAGTTATAGGAAAATCTCATTCCAAAGTAGGCCACACTTCCAGAATGTATAAGCTTATTTTCCCCTCCATGGCTGACTCGTTAGGCTATTACTTTCCCAGTCGCTGATAATAATGATCCTGTCAGACTATTCCACTTCACAAAAAATATTTAAATAAAGTTCCTTCAAGCACAAATGAAATGCAGCATATTTACATTTTTATTTGATGAAGCCTACTCCTGTTATCTTTGTTCTTAATTTGGTCTCAAAAGAATTAGCAGTAAGAGGAAAAATAGTCTGTAAATATGTATGAAATCAAATACAGAGGGTAAGCTAAAAGGTATTGACTGCCAACAGAGCTTAGCTGCAGGAGGCAAAATTTTCTCCATAGTTTTCTTCTTGGCTGGAAACACATTGCCTTCTATCTAGATTATTTAATCCTCAAAATGCACATCAAAGCTTCTCATCGGGTGGTGCATGTCTTTATAGGCAGTTGAATGTCAAAGACCTAGCTTAAAGATTTTTGAAAAATGTAAAAACATAATGGATCCCAGATAATAACACAGCAGTGGAGCTTCTGTCCTATTCCTTCCAGCAAAGTACCAGCATCACAGGCTGTGGCTAATCTCTGTGGCAAGGGGAAGAGCACATTCTGCTGCCCGAGAATGTGTGTCATCTCTCCAACCACTAGAAACGAAACGCTTAAACTGGGTTCCAGACCAAAATTAGCTTGTTAACAATCCCAATCTCACTCTACACCTGTGGCTGAGGAGAACTCTGAGCCGTAAATTCTGTCCTGTTTTCCCAATTAGGCAATGGAAAAACTTATGCAAACATATGTGAGGCATTTTCTGTCCTTCTATGCGAAGCTAGATGCAGGCTTCAGCACTAGCTCTCCCCTTATAGGTCTCATTTTTCAATCTTTGGCAAGGACAAATTGCTTGTAATGATTACATCAACTTCTTTAAATGATTATATCATTGTGAGTTTAGTTTAAAAGCCCTTTAACACATTTATTTTGCACTTCAAAAGTTAGCTTTTGTCTTAGAGAGACAGTGAAGCATATGGAAAGAGACAAAAGCCCCTGTATTAGATGGAATATGCCATACACAAGGGACTGGGGGAGGGAGGTTTAGAAGGTCACATGCTAGGTGTAATAGAAACTGCCTGAAATAGTTCCATATTGGTCTCAGAGTTGTATTCTTTTATACTTAAGATGTTTAGGTGAATAAGAGCTAAGCCCTTGTCCTTTTATTGAACGATATTACAAGAGGCTAACTCACAGTCAACATTTTCACCCATATTATCATCATCATCCAATATCTCTCCACCTCTTAAAGGAAAATGTCTGGATGTTTGCTCACATTTCAGGATTTTCTCTGGTTTGTAGTTTGCCCACAGAACAATTTCTTACAGATTTTTAAAATAGAGAAAAGAAAATTAGAATCTCTGAGGAACACCAGCTATCAAGCACCTCCTTTTAATTATGCTACCCCAAACCCCTTATCATAATCTGTCCGGCAACTAGACATTCCCACCTACCTCTGGGGAGAGATCATGATAGAGCATTAATTCAAGACTCCTAGTGATCTGGGACACGATAACACCACACGGCAGTTGTATTAAGTGTATTATTTTAGTCTGTAAAGTATTTAGGGATGCATTTTGGCATAAAAACACTACATAAACAGAATCATGTGACAGAAATAGGCCATGAGGTTTCAGGTGCAATTTTAAGCAATGACTCTGCATTTTGGCCAACCACCACCTTTTTTCTCCCCCATTTTCCTCACTTGGCTGCCTAATTTCATTCTAACCCTTACCAGGAAAGGGAAACAGGTTCATTTTGAGGGCCCTTGATGTTTTGGATGCTGTGATGATTTACAGCAAAAAAAAAGTGTTTCCACAATGCTATGGTCTTTCTCCCTCCAGACATTATTATACAAAAGACAGAAAGAAGAATGCTTAGGAAGTCCTGTGTATGACAGACACCAACATTCTCACACTGGTGGCTATTTGCATCTCCACCCAGCTTGAAAATGTTGTCTGTTGTGTCAACACAGCTTCCTTACTTGTAAAAAATGCTTCTCTCTGTTGGAGGGCTCAGAAAGATATTCTTCACACAAAATCCCCTTACAGAACCTCCAGTCCCTTTGGGGCATATTCTGCTGGTTTATGGTAGTGATGAACTGTCATCGGTTCCTCCTTGGTCTGTGAGATTGGGACCCATAGAAATGGTTGTGACCGCTACTTTTCTCTTTGGGGATTTGCCCTTTTTTCATTTGGTTGGAGATTGAGACTGAGCTTTGTTACAGAGAATTATCCTGTGGCAGTGGGTTGGGGAGATAAGTCTTTGTTGAGACATAAAACACATACAGGCAAAAGTGTGAAAAATTGAAATGACAAGGTTGCAGGGGTGTTGTTTCTGAAGTTCGGTCAAATGTTCAGACACAGGAAGTAAGTTTCTCTAGCTTGTTGCTGTATACTCGAGTGAATCTCTAATCCATGTTCCCAGAATGGAGGTACTATGACTGTATCATCGGTCCATATCCACACATTCACACCGTGTCCATTCCTTACGTTATCTTAATGTCTACAAATAACCACTGTCTGCTTTGATTTTGGTCCAATAGAGAAATAAGATGGATGCCATCTTATAATAAGCTGGGAAGAGGAATCAAGTGAAAGACAAGCTTCTTGTTATCTATTGTTGTAATAGTTACATGACTGTATTTTATATGGTTAACATACATCGGTTCTCTGTAGAAGAACAGAGATAATATTTGTATCAGACTTTTTGTTTAGTTTCATTTAATTCAAATAATACATCTACATTTTTAAGTCTCAGGTTTAAGATTTCTGAAGTCGACATGAAATGAATTTATTTGCTATGCAGAATGTGTTAAATACTAAAATACGACAACAACAACAAAAACAATCTATGGAAAAGGCACTCAACATCTCCATCTTCGAGAGCAGTATTTAGTATCTGCTTTACCTACTGATGTATCTTAGAGGTTTTTAGAAAAGAACCTGTTAAGTAATATAATTGACCTTTTAGAAATCTTTTAGAAAGTTGTGGTTTTATTATTCCTTCCCTACCTGTGAATAATTTTGTTTTTCTTTGTAAACATCTTTTGAATCCTGTTTATTGTGATTTCAAGATTCTGGTAATTCTAAGAGCCAATAATAATAAGTGCTAGGGATGTAACATTTTTTATTTGGTATATTTTATGAAAGCAGGGTTTTTAAAAAACAAGGTTAACATATAGCAGCTCTTCTCCTGGAAATTTGGAATTTTATTTTAACACAAACATTCAAATGAAAAACTGATGAGTGTTAAATGAAAAATTAAATAGGAAACCATAAACTGACACAGCACACTGGAACTCTTTTGTTTTGTTTTTTTGCAACAAGGCAAATAATCAAATTACATCAAAATTGTAATAAACACATGAAATTTCTAGTAGAAATGTAAAACTAGCAAATAAAAATAACTATTAGGATAAAGGCTATTGTAAGGCATTTTGTTACACTAAAATTTTCCAATAAATTTTAGTATTTTCTATAAACTTTCTATTCTTATATTTGTTCAAATTTCAATATTTTTTAGTTGATAGAAATTATATTTAAAACAATTTTTCCCCCTGAAACTGATGGTCTGAAATCTGAGATCTAGCTTCTTATCCTGGCTTTGTTTTTAAGGCTAACTATTAACCTCTCCAGACTTAGTTTTTCTCTTCTTCAACCTTAGAAGTTTAAAATTAGATTTTCTAAGCTCTTTTTCATTCCTGTAGTCTATGACTATTCTCTAACGTTTTTTGTTAGCTTCAACCTTTTTTTGTAAGGGTGTTGTCACCTTAAATCCTAGTGTAAGAGATTCTGCAATCTATTAGCAGCACTTTGTCTCTTATTTACTCTCATAATAAAATGGCATTACCGTGTTACCAAATCATCTCAAATTGGTGTAAAGAGGAAAAACTCTATACTGATTACAATCAGAGTCTGAAAAAAGTGAGACGTTTATTTCTTTTGTGTGTTTTAAGAATTGCCATTAATGTTATATCATGATATCTACTTCAAAATATGCTAAATAATCGACAAAGTAACTTGTGACATTTAAGTCTAATAAATCTAATATTTTAATTAAAAGTTATGGTAAATCCTCATTCACAACTCAAATTTTTCTAGTAAGACTTTTTTGTTGACTTAAAATCATTTTTTATTATCTAGTTATATATTACACATTTTACTTTGTAGTTACATATGGCTGGTTGAACATGAAAATAAGTGAAATAACTAAGTCAATACAAACTAGAGAAATGAAAACTATTCACTCTTGATTGAACAATATTTACTATTGAAGAACTACTAATAGGGTTCCTGCTAGAAACTAGTAATAAAAACAGTTCACAATAAATCAAACGTTTTACAGGCACTATTTTATTTAATTCACAAAGCTACCTCATGAGGTATTACTAAAATTCCATTATGCAGATAAGTTAGCTAAAACACCAAGAGGTTAAATTACCTAACCAGGGTCACGCAGCTAAGGGCGGTGCCCAGAATACATTTGTGGCCAGTGCTCTGAATCACATTCCTCTGTTACAACCTCATATAGTTTTAAAGGGTCTGCATTTACTAAAGTAGATAGGACATTCCCAACTATCTAAAAAAAAAAATGTTTCAAGTTCTCTAATAGAGGTGTGGATACATTTGGGGAAGTTTAAGGAAGGAGACATCTTTGTGGATTTGAGTTTGGTTTTTCTTTTGTTTGTTTGTTTGTTTGTTTGTTTTTAGCATAGGAGTCCGAGGCATTTTTAAGGCAAAATAAATACTCACTTCCTTGAGAAAATCCCACTGTGGATTGACAGATATCTCCACAACATAACTTGCTCTATTTCCATGTGTGCTGACAGGACCAGGCAATGTGGATAATTGCAGACTAGAGTAGACTCCAGTGAACTTGCCTGCTGCCTGATTATGCCAGCAACAGGAATTCTAGCTGCTTCTGTCTTACTACCCGGCAGCATTTACTAGTTCCTGGCTAAGATGGTAAACTTAAGTTTTGCCCAGAATTTGTGTCATGAGGGGTAATCCGGGGATGTCCCACAGCGGGGTTAGCTGAAAAGATTAAAATGTTCCTCCTTTCTCCATTTCCCTCAGTTGCTTTTTCATGAATCTGTTGAAAGACCACACAGTTTTGTTTCATAAGCCAAAATGTCTTTTAAACTGTATTTTTCCTTTATGTTTCTGGTTGGCACAATTCCTGTGGAACTTCCTTGTTCTTTTTGGACAATTACCCAAAATTAAATTTGAAACCATAATTGCTTATGGGAACCTTCTTTTCTGTTATTTTGAGGCATCACATGATTCTTCTGTTTTGTTGCTTTATGATATTCAAATTGAGTAAAGAAAATAAACCTCAAATTGGACATATTTTCATTTGGTTATATTCTACTTTTAGTACTATATATAAATGGATTTTTAGACTATTAATATTTCCTTTTCTTAGCCATGGAAAGTAAATTTTCTATTTTTCTTTCATTCAGTTATTTTGTACAACCATATAGGAGCTTAGCTCCTGGTCATAGTTTCTGCAGAGGGCAAGTTCTAGTCTTGTATTGTGTCAGAATAAAGTTGGTGGGATTGTGAGAACAGACAGACTGCACACAGAGACAATACCCTAACTTCAGGCTTTTCACTGGAGACTTACATTGAGTTATAGCTGAGAAACTTAATTTGCCCTGAACACGGGGCAGTGGAGTACAATCCTACAGTGTTCAGATTTAATTACTAGGAGGACAATATCACTTCCTTTTTTCTCACACTTCAAGCATGATGAAACAAAACATGTTCAAATAAAAATGTGTGATATAAATATTAGGTCTCATGCAAAATAGTCACATTTGAAATATGATCAAATCTCTTTTATAGTAGTATATGTTTCTTGCCTCAAATAATATCTTGCTTCAAACACAGAATTAAATGGATATAACCCCTTTACATTTAAAAATGAAAATGCCTTGTCTCCTCTCTGACACATTTATTTTAAATTAGAATAAATTGACCTACTTATGCAAATTCATTCTGACTCTCTACTACTATATTCGAGTTTACCAAAATATACAAATAAACCAATATTGAGGATAGCATAGGTGAATTTGTAGGAAAGATGATCTTATTATTGTGAAGAGAAAATCTGGTAAGAAACAATATAGCTTAAGTCTCTTGGACCAGATGAAATAGTTTAAAAAAAGAAGAAAAGAAGAAAAAGAAGTTGCTAACTAATCAGCTTGGATTCTTAAAAACAAAACAGAACAACAACAACAACAACAACAACAAAAAAGAAATTGTAACTAGAAAGCATATAGAACCTCTGTGAAACTTCAAAAGGTACAGCTCGCTGGAGAATGTGCAGTCCCGAGACTGAGGATAAAAACCTATACCTATAAATGCACCCTCTAAAGTCTTTTCTCCTGACCTCATGCCATGGTTAAGATAGAAGATTTTTTTATGACTTTGAAACAGAGTTAAGGTGAAAGAATCTGATGTAAACAGATGAGAAGTGGGGACTCTTTCCAGTACTCAAGGGAAGAATCCAAGAAGCCAACTGCTGCCACCCCAGTGTTCTCCTTTCTGCATCTCGAGTTTGTTTCGTGATTATTGTACTTGCACCTTTAATTCCTGCAATTATGCATGCAAATCGGCGAATTCTCACCGCGGAGGTAAAGGGTAAAATGCTAGAGCAGGCACTCGGTGGAGCTTCTCATGTTTAGTTTACAGAGGTTTCTCCTTCAAAGAGACCCTCTCCTCTGCCCTTGTCCAAAATAAGTGCCAGAAAAAAAGTAGCGGAGATTTGTGGGGGGAAAAAAAAAAATTACTGCGGATTTCCAATAGAGGTTACAGACTATTTGGTAACGTTTGCTGTGAGGCTGTCTGTGCGCTCCGTGCCACATGCACGGACACCCTTCACTTCATTCAGAATGCTGTGTTCAATAGTGAAGTGCTAGCGAAAGAAAAAACTGTTTTTAATCGCCTTCTGAACTGTATCTGTCTCCTTTATTTTTCCTTCTTAGCTGTTTTCATTCCGTTCTTCTGACATAGTGCAAACATAACAGTAATCATTTTTTTTTTAGGTTCACTAACAGGACGCTTTGCTGATCTAAATGATTGAGAGAATGAATAAATTCTTTCAGATCCTAAACGTCTCCCTTAGAAAAAGCAAACCAATTGTCCCAAACTTCAGCTTCTAAAAATTTGCCTCTATTAATTATGTGATGTTCTTAAGCCCCTCTTCTGACTTGCCAGGTCACTGATGTGTGTTCCTACAGGAGTTCTGCCTGCCTGCATTCACTTGTTTTCCTCCCACATCTCTTGATTAAGTCAATTTTTATGTTAGCAACATGTTATTAGCCCCAAAACAAATGTTATGCTTTTTAAAATCTAATTTTGAAACTATACACTCTGAACTATCATGACACGGGTTCGTCATAGAAAGCAAGCAGATGTCTAACGTGGAGATGAAGAAATAGGCGATCCTTATCAGAAGCGAGAAAGTAAGGCTGTGTTTAACAAGGAGGATGCCTCTTCCACATGCAGACAAGCCAGTGAGAAAATGCAGGGAAGAGTCCAGGGCGTTTGCGCATAGGTACGTGTTGTTACTCACTCTGGCTGGAACTCAGCTGAACTGATACCCTACTACTCCTACTACTGCAGCAGATCTTTATACCTGCCAATGATACATTTTGTTTTCAAGATTTTGAAGCTTAATCAGTAAATAACCCACATGTTGTCTGAGGATTTGATTTTTATTATGTGACTCATGTCAAGGAAACTTCTTTAAAATTTCCATTTAGACCAAGTATAACAAGAAGAAAAAGGGGCACAAGGAAAGCAAGATGGCTAAACAGGTGAAGCAAAGAAAGACTGACCTTAAAAAAACACAAAAGAGAAAAGAAAGGAAAGGAAAGGAAAAGAAAAGAATAAAAAAGAAAAGAAAAGAAAAATCTGGATTTAAACCAGTCTCCTTTCAAATGAGATTGGTGATCATAGCACTTGAGTGAGCATCAAGCCCCATGAGAGAAACAGACTGCCTGCCTTTAATTGTTAACCCTACATTACAGGAGTCTTTGTCATAAAATTAAAAGCTGTTTGACTCAAAGTGCAATCTTTGCACTTGAGATTGCACAGGTTGTGATGAGCCTGGAGACTTAATTACTTTCTTGCATCAATTGAAGGAGATCCTCCAGGTCAGGCTTATGGCATATTGATAGGAAGTAAAAGAAACCTTACACAAAATTAGCCTCCAGTGTGCTGATTTCCCAGACACCCAGGAAAGCTTGATCTCTGTTCCTGCCTTTCATAATTTCTCACTGTTCAGGAGCAATATCTTTACCATGTATGCCAATGCTGAGTTAAGTGGGAGGGAAGGAAAAAAATCAGTAATGCCAAAGACAGTCTTACAATTACTGTGTTAGGACAATTTTCTGCCATCTCCCCAAAACAACAATAACAGCAACAACAATAAAAACCTTGATCTAAATCGGTGACCATACTTTCTGAAGTTAAAATGTTGCTTAATTAAATTTGTTTTACATTGTGAAGGGCTGAATTTGCAATTGGTGATCTTCAGTTTCAAATAGAAATCTTGCCTCTTCTATTTAGTTTTTGTGTTCCTTGGGGTGGGTGTGAGCTATGGCTGAGTTATGAGTGATTTGTTTAGCTAAGGCTCATTTTATACTGTTTGTGGGGTTTTATTTCACTAAATATAGAATACATTTGCAGCCTAAGAAATGCTTTCTATATAAGAATAATTACAAAGTACTAAGTGCAAAATCTTAAGACAAAAGGATACTGCTGGAAAAGAATTCTGGAGAGACAACGAATGGATGTTGATTTCACTAAGGGAAAACAGCCCAGAGTCAGTGTTCCTCACACTGTTCTGTCTCCATCACTCTCCCTTTCTCTTTGGCCGCATGCCGTCTGATCAGCTTTTGTAGCAGTTCTATATGTTCTGAAGGCAGAGGCGGCATGTCAAGGTCTTGTCATCTCTGGTCAGTAAAGTAGTTTGTCAGGAGATTTTTCAACTATAAAAGCATCAGTAACTCATCAGAATATTTGTTGTTTCTTTTTGACAAAAGAGGCAAGTGTCTGTCAAGAAAAATCTGGGGTTTTCCTTGCCTTCCCTAAAGAACTTGGAGCCCGCTTTGAATAGCGGTAGACTCCAGAAACCTTGTGTGCAAAATAGATGCATTGATTCCTGTAGAATCTTGTTATTTGTGACATGCAACAGTGTAAGTCAACATGACTTTGCCTATTTGTTGCCATGTGTGAAACAGAATGTGCAGCTTTCATTAGTAAGGAGCATATTATGTGCTAAGGCTTAACAGGTCTCATTGGAAACCCATGGAAGCGCAATCCACACATAATAATTCAGCAAGAGACATAGTATGCTTAACGGGTAGCTCTCTAAATGGTTAAATATTGATGTATTGGTTGGATGTTTAAAAATTTTTTCCAGAGCTGAAAATGCATACTCAAGCTTATAAACAAACAAATCAGTTGCTTAAGGGTTTTAAGAAATTTAAATGCAAATAGTACTTTGTAATGATGCCCCAGAGACTGACATTATAGTCAATTTCTTGAAAATGCATCATTGTAAACTTAGTTTTTGCTACTGGTTTCCTTAGTAACTGGAACAACATATTGTTCAGGACATAAAATAATATCCTGTTTCAGCCACCGAGAATCTTGAACTAAAATGTAATTGATTTTGCATGAGGTACAGGATTATCATGTCCACCCCATTTTGGTGAGGTATTACAGCACAAAATGAACGGACTCGGAGCTTTTTTCAAACCAACCATTTTGTTTCTAATCATCTCATTGTGAGAATGCTAAAATTGCTAACAGAGTGGAATGTTATCTATACCTTTAAGAGGAACAGATTATTAAATAGAATTCTATAGTTGATATATATTTTCCAAGCATACTGGGATAATGTTTATTTCTCTTATCTCGTATGCAAAAAACAGCCTAAGATGGAAGTATCTACATTACTGTTAAATAATAGTGATGCTTGTTTTGTAGGACACATATATAACTCAATACATACCCATGTAGATATTATAAAGTATGCATATAGAGGAAACCCTGGGATCCAGTACAGTTTTACAGTCTGAAATCAGGACAAAGAGTCAGAAAATTTATTTTAATTTCATTTCTGTAGCTGGTCTACTATACTGCCTTAGGCACATCATTAGATCTCTAGTCTCTCAATATCCCTATCTATAAAATGGGAATAATAACACCTGCATCACAGGGGTGTTATGTGAATAATTACTTGATATGTGCAAAGAGCTTTGAAGATATAATATGCTAAATCTTATGATTGTTTTAAACCACATATATAGCAGTGTGTTATAGGCATGAAGTTAAAGAGTAGTTTAATGAGCTTAGAAAACTGGAGGTCACTGATTTAGGAGAGAAGTATCTGGAGATTTAGCAAAGCTCTTGTCTATTTTACTGTTTCTGCGAATAACATTTCCTAGAATGATATGGCAATAGCAGAACTGTTGAGTGATTGATTTTTCATGATATCCGTATTAGAAATACTGAATTCCTGAGGAAGTGATATTATGCTCTGGGCACATCTGCTCTAGTGAAATTTGTTTGTAGATTATTTTCCCCAATCCACCAGGAAATTGACCTCCTTCCTAGCTGTTCTGTGGGAGATATGGGGTCCTGATGAAGAGTTTCCAGATAGAATTCATGTCTATCATAATACCTTGTTAACTTCTTTGCCAGCAAGAGGTGTCTCCCATCACATCAACCATTGACTGCTTTCCTGTAAATTAGCAGCTTGTGCTAGGTCTCTAGTCTATGTCAAAGGAAACACACTGGATATGAGGGTTGTTTTATTAACTCATTCACTCATTCAACAAATACTGAAAGTCTACTATGGACTAGCTAAGATTTTAGGCATGTAGGGATTACAAAGAAGTATTAAATCATGATACCCTCCGCTCAGTTCTTTCACAATATAGCAGAGGCAGTTACCATGTGTACATACAACTTTGGTATGATGTGGTAAGAGTAACTATCATAAACATTGTGCAAACATTGTTCTGAGAGTGGCTAAGATGATCAAAGATGGATTCTAGGAGCAATGGCATTTAAGCTGGACCTCATGGAATGGGAAGGATTTCAAAAGATAGTGAGAAGAAAGAGGAAAAAGAAAGATTGTATAAGATACAACATATTACTATATTTCAAGAGGGAAAAGGAACAAAATTCTGATAGATCTCTAGCAATCTAGCTTGGTGATAATATCAGGTATATGTCATCACAGTAGCCAGAGATAAGGGTAGAAACATAACTTTTTGTAATATCCTTTCTCATGAATACTAAAATTATTTAGTATTCCATGGTTTGTAATAATACATCAATTTATTGATTGATTTTACTCCATGCCCCCCCTTTTCCGTGCATATCCACTCCAAAAAGGCACCCTTTACTATATACTACATTATTCCTAGTTCATTAAATATTTGAATGAAAGGAGGCAAAGGCCAGGTTGTGAAGGGTCTTGATGCCAGAGTAAGGGGCTTGGATTTGTTCAGGGAGAAGCACTTTGTTCCTGACTGTTGCTCCTTCTGAAAGGTAAGAACAGAAACAGGGTGCAGGGAGAAGTGCAGCTTAAAAGCAGGAAAACCTGTCAGGAAGTTTTTATATTTGTCAAAAGGTGGACAACAAACTGTAATGGAAAAGAGTTATTATAACTCAGACATGATATAGAGGGAGAAGCAATGGCAGTGTACTTCATAACAGCAGTGCCCTTAGAAGAAATTGGGTATTCATGGGCAGGAACTGATTTGGTCACATATGTGGAGAAGTTAAGTTATGAATACATTGAGTACGAGATATTATTAGGGCCCTCAAATAGAGGTGTCTGGCAGATGTCTGAAAATCGAAGACTAAGTTAAGAGAAAATTTAAAAATGGAGATATACGTTTTGATGCCATTTGTATAGCGCTAAGACTCAAAAACCATGGGTTCATTAAGAGAGAGAACATGGAGAGAGAAAAGGTCAAAAAACCCAAAATAAAACTGACATTTAAGAGATAAGGTAGGAAACATAACCAAGTAAGAAAAATTGAAGTGCTCTCTAACAGAGAGATTCCAGAACAAAACTAGGCATAGAATTAGGAAGGCATAGACTTGCAAAATGGACAAGTTGATACCCAAATCACAGGTAGGAAGAGACTTAGGAAAAGTCATTGAATTTGATGAAGGTTCATTGTTGATATTTAAGGATTTCTTTTGAGCCATTGGTACTGATGCCTGACATTTAAGTGATTAAGGAATAAAAGAATGAGTATTGAAGTGAATGCAATAATTGTAAACCACTCCTTTCAAGGGTTAGCAGTGACACGTGTAGAAAAATAGGAAAACCATCTGAGAGAGCTGTTTGTTGGCAGAGACTAGTGCAAGTATATCTTTGTTAGAATTGCTGCCTGAGATGTTCCACAACTGAATCTATTTCCAGTACAGAAATATATGGCTGCTCTGTCTGGATGCATAGAATCCTGTAATAATAACCTCAAGTTCATGATTTCTATGTTTTTGATAGATACAACCTCTTTCATAAACTTTCTAATGTCTTTGTTCAGAATAAAATAATGTTCAAAAGGAACTACCGTTCTGATTCTATAGTCAGTGTTCATGTTCTCACAAAATGGTAAAATTTAACAAAATAGATTAATTAATATAGATACCAAGACATCTGACAAATTAAATCTACCATTAAACTCTCTGAAAAAAATAAGGTATATAATTTTCTAACCTCTGTTTTAAAATCAAAAATCACATTCCAATCACACTATAATTCAGTATATTTCAATATACTGTGTTTTTATACTATTGGGTGGCAATTCTCCATGGGTCTTCCATGTGTCTATACATCTTGCAAGTGAGGCACTGGATGCTTGCATACCACCCTTAGAAAACATAGTGTCTCTCTTCAAAGCAAAGGACAGGTTTGCTTTCAGCCTTGGAAGATACAGTGTCTCCCATTGGAGTAAATGGCAATCATGTTTCTTGATTGATCTATAATACTGGCTCTCCTTCATGTTGCCCTGGGGGGAATGGGGCTTAAGGCAACCAGTGCAAAAATAGTGTTACTCTGACTATGGTTATTGCTATAATTAAGAAACTGCACTTTGTCTCTGTTCCAGGAGTCTCATATCTTCTACTCAAGCCCATGAAACAGGGCAGACTAATTAGCTCCCGAGTAGGGTAAATCTCAGACCCTTCCCGGTTTTTGCATATACATTATCGATGCTAATAACATTAACATGAAGTTTAAAAAATTAATAGCATGTATTGTGTACCTAACATGACAGCTACTATGTTGGAACTCTACATATTCTCATTCATTCAATAAACATTTATTTAGTGTCTTATAATAAGCCAAGAATTATGCTAGGCTGGATGTTAGGAAGTAGTGAACAAAACAAATACCAGTCTTTCCCTCACAAAGTCCATGGTCCATTTAATCCTCACAACAGCCCCACAAGGTAGGAATATTACTCTGAGAAAATTGGAGGTTAGCAAAATTTAATGACTTACCCAAGTCCATGGCAGTCTTTGGTTGAAACTATGTCCAGACTGACTAGGTCAGTATTTTTTTTACCTTACCACGTAATACATTATTAAAATTTTTATTTTCTTATGTATATTTTTAAAATGTATATTATTTTAAACTTACATTTTGTAGAACCTACTTACATATATCTGGCACTTGGCTAATATGTAATAAAACTTTTTAAATTGAATCTTCAGCAGAGAAGTAAACTTTTTTAGTCAAAATATACACTTGTTTGACATAGGCCTATCAATATATTCTCCTATACCACCCTTTCCCAAAGCAGAAAGGATTTGGCCATTTATAATAAATTAGAAGTTAAAACTAGACTTTTTTAAAAAGCCCTTTTCTCTTTCTTTCCTCCAATCAGCATTGGAAACTCTGGACTTTGTTTGTTTGTTTTTTAATTGGTGTTGTTATGAAGTTATAGTCACACTTAAAAATAAAGAATGTTTTTAAGCAGCTTGATGGGCAGACCCACATTAAGGTTAACAGTTCACTTGTACAAAACATGTTTTCTGCTGTTAATTTTTTGACACAGGGATGCAAAAAAAGAGGCAGTATTGCTTAGTAGTAAAGATCACAGGCTCTGAGGTCATCAGCTAGGCATCGTATGCCCCTTTCCCCTCCACTTACTCAACCTGTGGTCTGGGCAAATTACTTTTCTATTCCTCAGTTTTTTTTTCTGGAAATTTGAATAATAGCAGCACTCGTGGATAAGGCTGTTATGTGGCTTAACTGATTTAATGAACTCAATGCAGTTAGCACAGTGCCTGTCACATAAGGCACAGTAAATGTTAGCAAGATCTGTGACATCATACTGGGGACTCACTGAATAAATGTCTCCGTTAACTTCGTAATTTTTAAAGTTATAATTGTTCAGAGTAACTTGGCTCTGAACTCTGAGCTCCAGAGCAATGGCCGTTGACTTTTCTGACTATTTTTAAGCATAAGATAGGCATGTCAATTCAATAATGATGATGCCTGACTTATAAAAGTAAATGTCACCAGCCTCCACTGTGAGCATTTAAGCAAGGTGAGTGGTCTGAAAGAGAATAAGGCATCAGAAATTTTGTCTCCTATTCCCAGCTCCATTACTGACTTGCTAGGACAGAGTAAATAAATCACAAATAAATAAATAAACAAATCACTTAACCTTTCTGTATTCCAGTTTCAACAAAATGAGAGTGATAAGCTTGTGCTTTTTAAAGGCACTGAAATCTTTGGCTGAAAGGTGCTACAAGAGTGACAAGTGTTATTAACTTTCCAGTATTTCAGTCTCACTTATGGATACTCTGAATGTTTGCTTTTCATCTTGGGAATTAAATACTTCTTTAACACTGATATGTGGTAACTGCAGGAATTAGTGAAATTCGCCAGCTCCTCAGATAAAATCAGAGGACAAATAAGTCAGGCTGTTAATTATGTGAAAGAATAGATTAGGGGAAGGAAGAACAGCTTCAACAGAAATCTCCTGATTATTGTCCCAAGTTCAGGGTTACAACTTTGGAAGGTGAAAGAGGGAGGATGGAGGTTATAGAGATAAAAAGGAGAACCATTCCTGTGTGTTTCTCAGTCATGCTTTCCTTGTTCTCTGCCTAGACTTCTTCGAGACTTTGCATCCTTTGCCCGCACAGTATGTAACCACTTCAATCAGATTCAAGCTGCTGTGTTTTGTACTTTTTAAGTAATTGCTGTTGCTTGATATGTCTCAAAAACCTATTTTATTTCAAAAGCCATATTCTTTGCCTATTAATTTCCTTCTTTATTTATTATTTGTAAACTCATTTTTGAAAGGGCATTCATCCTTTTATATATGTACATACATATACATTTATATATATTTTTGTTGGTTGTAAGAGAGTTAAATAAATACTTATTATTTTGTTATTAATCACCCATCATTATTCTTATTTTCTTAATTATTTTTAAATGACGAACATTTGTAAATTTTTGATAAATTATTGAACTATGTGAAGCATTACCATTTTTGCTCCTGTTCATAAAGCAGGCACAAAAGAGTTATGGTTTGTTGGCCAAATGAGATTTGCTACACTCCTCATAAATCTTTTATTTAATGTGTTTTTGTAGGAAATCAATATTACATTGGTGTAAAATACATATAAAATATAGTTCACAATGCATTTTATAAAATAGGCTTTACTAGAAGTACTTTTAGTGTACATTTTAATGTGACATTTTTATTTGAATGTAGGGTTATATTTTCAACTATATTTGAATGTGACTTTTCCTTGGGATGTGCAAACTCCAACAAATTTGTTTGTTTTATATGCATATATATATGTGTATATATGGATATAAACAAAAATATATACCCTTTTTTCGACATTTTCTGCACCTGAATTTTTGTTACATAGTAATTCCCTAAGGAAACACTATAGACACATCAATAGGCCACAGCATGACAATATATATTCAGGTGTTGTACATGTATTAATATTCTTTGAAAGAAATCTTATAGTACTCATGAATTTAATTTTTTTTTACATAAACCATATAAATATAATGATTAACAATCTGCTGTATTCACTATTCAGGAGATGAGATATAGTATTTTCCTAATTACATAGACCAGTGTGGGAGGATATGACTGCAAAAAGGATTAAGCCATTTGTATCTATTCAATGCTGCTTTATAACAGTAACTAGAAAACTCAGACCTGCTATACTGAATGCTGAGGAATTTGAATATGAGAGTAGTAGACTCTGCCAATCTTGGCTTGAGACAGCAGACTCAACTAATTGTCTATCAGCAGAGATTTAGCTGTATCATCTGTCTACAATCTTGCTATTGATGGGAGCATTTAAAATCTGATGAAAATTACAGTTTAATAATCAGGACTTGGAATACCCACCTGGTAGATACTTACATTCTATTTTTTTTTCCCCCACTCATTTTTAGGGAAGAGGAAAAGAAGTCAAGTTTCCCAAACTTAAAATATAGACTTTCCTTAAAAGAATATTTTGAAATCAGATTTTATAAATATTTTATCAAAGACAGGCTTAAATTTTGTTTCTATTGTTGTTCTTTTGCTTTGTTTTGTCTTACAATTTCCACGAACACCACTGATCCTACATTTTGTATCCTACTGTTAGTGTTCAAGACAGTGGTTCAGTGGTTAGGGTTGTGTTTCTGAAGCTTTTTTTTTTTTTTAATTAAAGGATAGTTGATTTACAATGTTGTGTTCATTTCAAGTGTACAGCAAAGTGATTCAGTTATATATACATATATTTTATTTCAGATTCTTTTTCCTTGTAGGTTATTACAAAATATTGGGTATAGTTCCCTGTGCTATACAGTAGGTCCTTGTTTGCTATCTTTTTTATATACAGTAGTGTGGATATGTTAATCCCAAACAAATCCCAAAAGCTATCTTTTGATTGCTGCTCCACTTCCCTCTCTGTCTAGATTCTGCTGCATAATGCTTATTGGATACAGTGTTTTAAAATATTAACTAAATGTAAATATGTCTAATATAGTACATAAATTTAAGTATGATCATTCAGATGTGTTTTAAAAGGATGATTTGTGCAGCAGAAACTCTACTAAAGAAAAATCTGTGTCCAAAAATAGTATATTTCATTATCTGTTCAGGAAGAAAATAAATATTTCATATTTGAAGGAAAGGATTAAGACCATCCAAAATAGTATATAATAAATAAGGGTCTGTGGATGAGCTGAGTGCAAAATCAATCACTTCCTGGTTGCCAGGTTTGATGAAGTAGATATTTAATAATTTGGGACATTTACATTCACTCACCACTCAAATGACTTTGCAGAGAGTTTCCTAAGATTAGTATGGCACTTCTGTAAGTTGACAGTTCAATGCACAGAAAGAATCACTTAAATGGTCCTCCATTTTTCCCTGAAGCGAAATTTGCTGTGAGCATATGTAACAGTCTGTACTCCTGCGTGAATACCAATTGGTGTCGTTAGGTGCCTGGAGTCTTGAGTTGCATTTTCGAGGCATGATTTTCAGCTGGAACAGACTCGTATGTACCATTGTCAGATCTTCACTGTGGGTTTCATAGTTTGATATTGACTAAGTGATTGGTTTCGTTCTGGGAACTTCCCTGGTATTCTTATCTATTCGGAGAAAGACTAAAGCTTTTCTTTTCTTTGTTTGTTTCATCTGGGACTGAACTTTTGAGAATCTCTTAGAGTTGGAAATGAAGAATCAGAAGAAACAGCAATACAAAAAGAAGGGTGGAACAAAAAAGCATAAAGTAGATTCTACGACTTCATTCAGATGTTCAAAGTACTAATCAGAATGAATTATTCCCAGTAACTGAGAACCATAAAATGTACTCCTGAGAATACCAAGGTTTCTGTTTCCATACCATTTGTCTTTGGGCAATATGTTTGTATATTCTATACCCTTTAAATAACAATGATGACATAGGTTTAGAATGAGGTCTGTATTTGAGTTCCTGAGTTAATATTTGTAACTATGAAACCTTAGATAATCACTTTCCTTATTTTTACCCTATTTTTCTTATTTCTCTGTGCTAATATATCCACAAATGATATCTAAATGGTAAAATGTCCCATAAATATAAATTGTCAGAATTAGTATGTTATTGCCTTGTTCCTGGAAGCCCCAGTAGAGTTTTATTTTTTACTTTCTAATACATTTTAATTGTTTCTATAATTTCCTAATTTATTTATAGGAAATACCAACCATAAAAAGTACAAAAAGTTAATCTTTGATTAGACAACTTTTTGGTAATGTAAGAAATATAATTGAGAGATTTTAGAATTTGTGAAATTAAGTAAATTCTTTGGCTAATGAAAATATATTAGCCTAATTATATCTTAAAACAGATAAGAGAAGAAACCATCCTAAGTCTTTCATAGAGAATAGCCACTTTAGCTTGTCTGTACCTTCAATGGATATTTTAAAAAATATGTTTAAGATCTAGAAGACACTTCCCTCAAATTACAACTTTTTTTTTAAAGGTGAAATTTCAGTTTTCAGTTATCCGTAGAGTTATCAGTATATAATGGAAAACTCAAGTTGTCAGCTCATAGGCAATTGTTAAATTTACTGCTAATCATCCACCTGATTCAGATAAGAAGGATGCTATGCTTGTTAATATCTTGTTTTAAGATTTTATTGTGTATCTCAGGAGATTGATGAGAGAAAATGATGTGACTGATATTAGCCTTGTTGTAACATATATATGTTATATGTATTTAATATATATAACATATATAACATATAACAAGATAACATGTGTGTGTGTTTGTATATATACACGTGTGTGTATATATATATATTTTTTCCTCTTCCAAACATGATAGGGTCTGAAATGAATTCTGAATTCTTCAAATTTTATGTCCAATCATTTCTTTCTATACTATCATTGTACTGAGTAAGTATGTATTTTTAAAATGCTATCAAGTCCTGTTTGTATTTGGTTTGCATGCTCTTGTTATAAATTGTATATTGATCAGACATCTAAAATTCTTCAGAATTGAAGGTGATAATTAAGAGGTCATGATGCTGGATTTATAATTTTCCATTAGAAAATATGGCCTAGTAATGGGATTCTTCAAGAATTATTTGACTTTTTAAGTATAAGGTAACTTAGGCTATTTTGAGGAAATCTACTATTCACTATTATTTCCTTCATCAAGAAAAGTGAATAATCTTGACAAAGAGTTAAAGTGCGCGGCCATTGAATTTTAAACTGGATTAAATCTTACTATTGGTTATAAAAGAGAAAAGCTTTTGAAAGGTAGTAAGCTTGCTATATCTTAAAACATGTCCATGAGAAAATTTTAGTTGACAAATAAAATGTTCATTGTGAAACTTGTTTGTAATAGATACAAGTTAATTATTATGACATGAGTTGGAGATCAGCAGGAGCTGGGATAATTGATGTCAGATGAATGTGGAAACTCCCTAGAATGAGCTCAGTCCCAGATGAAGTGACAATTGGAGAAATTTAAAAGCTGTTGTGATGCATGTACTTGTCCCCTGATGAAAGCCGATTGATTCCAAAAGTTGACATTAAGTAAATGGAGGAAAAAAATCTATAAAGATCCTTTTACAACACTTTGAATGGAAGCAGGCTATTTTCTATCCTTAAGGTATGAAGAATGCCATTTGTTTGGGTGGATATTTTGCAACTATTCATTAAAGGGTCCATTGAGCCTTACATTCTCCACCTCCCAACTCTTGTAATTGTTTCATATCCCACGATACAAAGTGCAATTTGTTCTTTTGTTTTTTGATTGTCTTCTCTTCATAGGAAAGTAGAAGCATATGCATTTTAGATTCTTTTGTTTCATTACACACCAAATTAAGATTTCTTCCACCAGCCTGGTTTTGATATTTCATTAATTCTAGGAATAGCAATGGGGCGCCAAAGAATGGGGCGCCAAAATGCAGAAGGCAAAGCCAAATCTGTCTCCTGCTTTTGTTCTCAACATTGGATCCATTAACTGTGAAAGGAAACATCTCCATTGAATTGAAACAGGAGATTTTTAGCTCTTTATTTATCCAGTCCCATTTACAAAGTCTTTATTGATTCACTGTCACAGATTCGTTCCTATGCTTATAGTTCCAATAGACAAATGGGCAGAGGTTATATATATCACAAACTCTCCAACAATTATTTTTATACTCGGAATTAAGGGATCTGAGTAGATCGAAGAATTGATGCTCTGCCTTTCTGATCTTTTGATTTAAAATGTGTACCACACTAACTTTTGTGTTATTTCATGTAAGCATGTTAGCTTCTTCAACCTGACTAGTTTGACAATGCTTCATGAAGAATGTCAAAGGCAGTGATGAGAATTGAAGAAAATATATATCCATTAGACAATCTTTCTCACAAAAAAGGAAAATCAACAACCAAAAAGACATTCATCATGATCTCAGTTCATTCAAAATCTCTCCAGTGTTTATTCTCAATGCCTTTTTGTCTCTCAGTTTTTAATACTCAAATAACTTCTGAGCTTGTCTTTTATTTACACACTATTTCACCTTTCAAGAGAATTTAGTGTCACTCTCAGAACACTAGAGAGTCTGCTATTGAGTCTGGAAACTCAGCTTACTAAATCTTGTTGACTGTTCACTCTTTTTCTCGATTCTCTTTTTGGCTCAGGTCTCAAACCCTATTACAACTTCCAGAGATGGTCCAGTATTATTTTGGGTTACTTTTGTCTTAATAGTACTTTGTTTTAATAGATAATAATAGCAGCATTTCATTGCTAGCACCTGGCAAAATTTTGTTAAATATATATATTACTGCAGTGGTTTGTTATAAAAGGAATTAGTCTTGAGTTTCTGCAAATTATTTCATCATGACCCTAGTCTTTTCTAAACAATAAAACATACATATTTACTCACATGTCTATACATAATTGAATCATCTCATAGTCTTGCTCAAGTCCCTGCACTGCTAGAAACATTCCATGATATTCTTTTATCCTTAACTCATGACCATGTACTTTATGACCTTCCTTGCTTCACATCTTCACCTCCTTCTTAGGAAAAAAAAGAAACCCTTTGTTGAAAGCTGCTGCTGTTCTAAGAGTCAGCTCCCTCCACCTGGGACCTCCCCATTAAAAAAGGCTTTACATTGCCTACAGGCTGCCAATTAGTCGTCTGCCATAACTGTGGCTGCTTTTTTAGAGAAACTTTTTTTGTGTTATCTATTGTGTTAACTTACATGTTAAAGCTATAGGGTTTTGACCCACAAATTCCTAAAACTTTGCTACAGAAAAAGAAATATATCATAATATTATGAAATAAATATACTTAAAAGGAATATGATATATTTCAACATATAGTAACATCTCATTTATCCAATTTATTTGGTAAAATAAAGTGTCTTCTATAAATAAATTTTCCAGATAACAAAGGCACTCACTATTTATATACCCATTTTTAGTACATAAATTTGATTAAAATGCTATTAAATAAATGGCATGTTTTCTTATACTAGCAAAGTATGGCCAACATGATTTAACATTTCTGTAATGACTTGAAGGTCTTTATAAAAATCAATTGTTCTGTTCTGTATTATCCTTGAAACCTGCCTTGTGTGCCCTTATATTAAATGCCTGCACTGTTGAAGTTTTACTGTTTACTGTTTGTTTTGGTTTTGTGTGGTTCTTCTTTGTTAGCTATCTGTTCTCCTTTGCTAACATTATGCCAATTCACAAAAGGCCAGAAATGTCTGTACAAATTAGCACCAAAGATCCATGATGGGAATTACAATTTGAGAAAACTTTGAGAACACTATTGTCTTTATTTCATCACCTTTTTCTATTTATTTTATTCAGATTCTTCTGTCTTTGTTCCATTCAGAGGGATTAAAATAAGGGGGAAGGAACAGAGAAAGTTGTGATTGTACCTGAACCATGCTGAACAAGGCAGAAAAACAGCTTCTCTGTCTGGGGGCAAAGAATGGATAGCTAAAGATGTGGTTCCTTACTTGTTTGGCACCACTAGAGAGTGCAAATGTATTTTCTTAGAAACTTAGAAAACTACCCCATTGCAAGGTGTCTCCCCATAGAATATAAAGCACTCGAGGACAGAAGCTCTGTCTTTTCACCAACAATTAGATATTTGTGGGCTGATTTACTGACTGGCTGACTGACTGACAAGATGGCAGAAGCATACTAATGTATTAATAAGGAGAAAGGCAGATTGGCAAACATCCCTTTGGCAAAAATAAGACCTTAGCTCCTCATTTTCTACATAAGCTACTAAAAGAGTCCTGAAAATGGTTGACAACAAACATGCTCTCTATTTCAGTTAAGAAGTAAGAATATCAAGGCCACTTCCTCCATTTGAGGGGGAAAAAAATCCCTAAAATATGGATAAAATGTCAATCAAAACTTTTTCTGTGTATGCTATGGTAACATGAACAATATTGCTCTATTGCTTTTTTTATTTTTAAACACAACTAGATTTGGTAGTTTGGCAGTATTTCTTTTTTCCCTTCTTTTCTTTACTTTCTTTTTTTTTTTTTTTTTTTTCCTTTAACAAAGACAGCACCTTCAAACTCTTTTCATGGAAGGCCGGAAATCCTGCCAGGTTAAAAAAAAAATGTTATTGAAAACCTTTCTCCCCTTATAGGCCCATTTTGACAGGAAATCTTTGAGAGGCAACAGCAATGAAGTACCCAGAGATTTCATCTGTCTTCTTTTGCTTCAGGAAATGCTGAGCACAAGGCTCTCTATTAGGCAAATAGAAGGAGTACCAAATCCCCTTAACAATCATCTTCAGCCTTCTCCTGGGTTGACAGCTCTCTGTGTCCTAGACTGTCAGACAGGCCCAGGATCATATTACTGGGATCACTGTAAAAGTTTCTGACAGCATCACAAAAAACATTATATTGTCTCTGTTGGTTATCTGGCACCATAAATCTTGCTAATCAGAATTAAATTTACTATACCAGGAAGGCATTAATTTGCAATAGTTTTGCTTTTTTTTTTCTCAATGGTTTTGACATAAAGTTTCTGTCTGTGTGTTTACCTCTGTCATCTTGAGTGGTTGGTTAAATTTCAGCAGTCATTAGCTGCTATATTATAATATCCAATAGGATAACAGTGTTTTGTTTTGACAGACATCAAATCTAAATTTTAAATAATACTTTCAGAAATCAAAATGCAAGCTTGTAGCAATACTACAGAAGTCTAAGCAGATGTCCTTTAAAAAATAATTAAGATTAGGTAAAATGGGTAAAGTTCATACTGGAAGTTTAAAAAAATCTTTTATTTCATAGTTTTAGTCAGACATATTTCTTTTAGTTTACATTTGTTTATCAATTTTCTGTTAGTTCATAACTATATTTAATTAACACATTGCCTAGAAACTTTGCACGAATAACAAAAATAAGCTTGAATTTAGAAGTGTAAATCAATTTGTGAATAATTTTAACAAAAAATTTTTATAAAGTTCTATGTATGTTTATCATATACTGTGTGTGAATTAACCATATTGTAGATCTACACATCAATTAAATAATAGCCTATCTCCAAGAAAATAGAGGCAAGGGAAAGGAGATATAATTTCTAAAGTATTCCCTAGAGTAAATTAGATGGCAATTCTGTGATTTTCAGTGCATTTGTGATGAGAAACCAAGTTGTAAAAAGGATGATTGCTGTTGTTTAACAGTAGGCTTCATGTAATTCACATCATCTAGGCTTATATTTTGGCAATTAACATTCAAAAACAATAATCAGAACAATAGATGCAAACGGATTAATAAGAATAGTACTCTGAAGGCAAGCAATGAAAAGGGTTTCCTAATCGGCCCTCAGCCCCTAGTCCTATGCTCCACAAGCCCAGCCATCAAACAGCTGTCCCTGCATGATATTCTTAAAAGGCAAGATGTATTAAGTCATTCCTTTATCTAAAACACTTCAAAAATTTCTGATCCATAAAATGAACACACACACTTCTCACAATGGCTTATAAGACTCTCCTTTATCTGGCTCGTGCCTTTCTCTCTGTGCTCATCATCTCAACTTAATTATCTCCATTATCGTGGTTTATTCACTAAAGTTTACCAAATCCCTCCTGAGTACAGTGACTCGAATATATTGTTATTAACTAAATGGTTAATATAAGTAGATTGCAGTTATAATGAATATTTCGGTTGCCCTTTTAGTATTCATGCTTCCATTTCTCCTTCCTCAAAGACTTTTTTTTATTTTTTTATTTTTTATTTTTTTGGCTGCATTGGGTCTTCGTTGCTGTGTGCGTCTTTCTCTAGTTGCGGCGAGCGGAGGATGTGGTGCATGGTCTTCTCATTGCAGTGGCTTCTCTTGTTGCGGAGCTCAGACTCTATAGTCTCGTGAGCTTCAGTAGTCGTGGCACGTGGGCTCAGTAGTTGTGGTGCAAGGGCTTAGTTGCTACACAGCATGTGTGATCTTCGTGGACCAGGGCTCGAACCCAGGTTGCCTGCATTGGCAGGCGGATTCTTAACCACTGCACAACCAGGGAAGCCCTCAAAGACTTTCAAATTTGTTCAGATATCCTCTCTTCCCCCACACAGCCTTTGGGATGCACTGGAAGTTTTTCCCTGGTTACAGAGGCAGGTTTCTCTCATCTATGCAAATTAGAGCACCCCTGTCAGATTAGGAGTGGGCTTATGATGTGACAAGAGATTTTTTGGGCCAATGAAATACGAGGAGAGGTTTGTTGGGGGGAATTTTTTTTTTTGGACCGCTGAAAGTGCTCCCAAGAGTGATTGACTTTCTGCTCTTCCTAGTGCTTCTGACTCTGATGACTATCTTTATTTGCAAAATGGTTCAAGAGTCAGATAGAGTGGAACATTCTACAATGCAGAATGATGAACATTAGATGTTGCTTTTAGAGTTAAGCCCATGCTTAAGAATCATGAATTTTTATATGACTTCTGAATATTTGAAAATAACTAAAGAATTTTCAGAATTATATATTAGAAAATCTGAAATATAAACTATAATTAATATTAATAAATGCCCTTTCACCTACAAAACTGAATAAAATTATACTTCTTCAGCATAATTAAAAAGTGCCAGCAGTTAACTTCCAGTTCAGGAAGGTGAATGTGGCATGAGTATCGTTTCTTTTCATTCACCCATGTCTCTGCTGTAATGCTAGTGGAGGAATGATAAAAGACACCATCCAACTACAACAAAAAGAATGCAAAGGCTGACAGCCCCGAGATGAATTTTCCATATATTTCAGGAAGGTGTGAGGCTAATGGAAGCTATGACTGATAAAGCAGAGAGGGGATGCTGAAGCCTGAAGTACACTCAGAGAAACAGTGCTGGGGTACAGACCTGGTACCCCCAGAACCCAGAACCCCAGCCAGGCTTCAGGCACAAGGGGGTTACTGTGAAAGAGAGAATGTAATAGCCGGAGTTGGGGCTGAGATGGAGTTTAATTAAAGATCCGTTTATAGAACAAATGAATCCTTTACTTCTTCCCCCCCCAGGTCTGTCTGTCTCTCTTTCTCTCACACACAGAGAGACACATAATTTGTTTGGAGAAAATGAATCACTGATGATAATTGATCAACCTGAGAGTCAAACACTACAAGTACCACAGTGTCATGGTCACTGTCCACCCACAGCCCTGGTATTGCAACATGCCAGTGGACAAGCTGCCCACTGTGCACAGTATTTCCAAACACGCTTACGGTTGCTTCTTTCTTAAATATGCATTTATTTTACCAGAACTACCAGTCATTTGAAGAAAACCTGTAGTGTAAAGAGAGAGACCAAAATAAAAATGGGAAAATGTACCCCAAAGGAAAAAGAATTTTCTTCTGTTAAAATTCTCTCTCAGATAGGAAATGTAAAAAAAATAATGTCTCACATACTCTGAGAAAGTTAAGGTACTACATCCATAAAAGAAAAATAAATTACTATGAAAAAAGATACACAAGACAAAAAGAACCTTTCGAAACTAAAACTGTGACTAACTCCCAAAAGAAATCCACAAAATTGCAAAAATACAAAGCAAGAAAGTCAATTAAAATTTAAAATGAAAAGACAAGACAATGGGAAATACTGAGATATGAATGTTCTATCCAATACTAGACCTAGTATCCAAGTATTAGGAGTTCTAGAATTTGAAAAAGAAATAAATAAATAGAAGGAAATCAATTATCATACAAACAGTAAATGAAACTATCTCAAAACAGAAGAAATGCAAGGCCCAGAGAATGTTGATCATGGGAAAAATTATAAATATAAGCAAATAATAACTTTAAACAAATTAAAAATAAACTAAATATATCATCGTAAAAATTCAGGATACCAAAAATAAAGAGAAGCCTCTGAAAATTTCCAGAAAGAAAAGAAGGAAAGAAGAAAGAAAAAGGAAGGAAATAAAATATTTCTTTAATTTAAAAAAGGACAAAAATCAGACTGGTATCAGACATTATCAAGTAATATTTGATGCTAAAATATAATGGAGAAATGCCTTTAAAATTATGAGGAAAATTAATTTAAACCTAGAAATTCAATATTGAATGAAATTATCAAATCACATATAAGGACAAAAGAAAGACTTTTAGGCACCTTTGTGTCCCATGAATAATTTCTTAGAAAGTTAATGCTAGATGTTCTACAGCATAGTAAGGAATTAAGTGAAGAATGAAGTCATGAGTCCAATAAGAGGCAGATCTAAATCAACAGCTTTTATGAGGGGGTATCTCAGGGTGGTGGATAGCTAATAGTCCTAGATTAATTAGTACAAGGAGTGCTTCAAGGGAAAAATCGCCATGGAGAAACAAATTGGCAGGGAGGAGAGGAGGGATTAGTAAACTTATAGTGTGCACACTTAAGGACATAATGAACAGAGGATAAAAAAAAAGAAAGAAAAAGTAAAATATATTTGTTAGTAGGGGTGGGTAAAAGGATCAGAAAATTCATAAATATCAAAATATTAAACAAGAAACACAATGCACATCACCTATCGATGCAAAGAACAATATTGATCACTATGCCCCAACATCTAGAGCAGTGTTTAGCACAAAGAAAACATGCTGTTTAAGAACATGGGGAAGGAAGAAAGAGAGGGAGAGAGGGAGGGGGGAAGGAGAGAGGAATGGAGGAAGGGAAGGGTCATGATAATGAAAACACTGTACATTGATTTTCAACTCAAATTCAATTTATGGCAAAATACTATAACCATAAAGTTACTAAGTTAAACGTAAAATTTACCAACCTAAACAATGTAAAAGTACATAAACAGGTAGATAGATACTAAGAGTTTAAGGGACATTTAAGAACAGTGAGATCCTTATATTGTCAGACATCAAGATATTCTCCCTTTAGTTGACAAAATAAGTAAAGATGATATAAGTAATAACTTTAAAATATAGTGAAAACTCAAACTACTGATCTGAATACTCTAAATTTTTATGTGTCATAGTAGGAATGTGATAGATAATGTTTACATTTTAAAGATCTGGAACAGTACAATTAGCAAATTATATAAAAGTAAGAAAACAACCAGAAGTCTAAAAAACAAAAATGATTAAAAGAGGTTACCTAGGGAGTAGACCTGGGGGTGAAGAGAGGTGGGGCAAAGAACTGTTGTTTCTCATTAAATCTTCTCAATTATTATATGTTTTACCTATATGCAGATAAGTTTGTATTTTTAAGTTAGGTGAAAGCTCTATTTTAGATTTCTACACAGATTTCAGTAATGAGAAATTCTAGTTAAATACCTCTTTTTCTATTTTGCCTTTTTAAATTAACAATTGCTATGCTACACTTCAAATTAAAAGTAGCTAAGCATTAGGAAATTACTATATGGGTTAGGACTTTTGGTTGTAAGCAAAAGAGATTGAGGTTGGATGAATAAACATAGAAGGAATTTATTGGAAGAACACCGGACTGATAAACTAATGTATTCAAAGAAAAATGTGATATACCTGGCCTAAGAAATGTCAGAAGTTACAATATCTCAGAGGGTGTGAGGAGCTCACTGAGTCTGTTTGAACACTTCTATTAGAAAAACTTAGCTCCACCCCCCTGCCATCCCTGTATCATTTTACTCTTGATTCACAGTCTTGGGAGATGAAAGTGTAAATGGACTATGTTGAATCATATGTGTATCCAGTGGGGAGGGTGAGTTGGAGTGAGGGAGATAAAATAATGGTTGCACCAGGACTGTGTGTTACAGGGAAGTAAAAGTAAAGTAACATAACAAAAGTAAAGTAAAATTGGCTTTATTACCAAAAGATGGTGACAAGATTTTGCATAGGCAAAAACAATTGTTCATCACATTAACCTTAAATTTTAATTGTCCTACTTCAAGGGCTTTGTCCATGGGGAAACATACAGAATGTTTTCTGAGCTAAGAAACCAACTGACCAACCAAAAACTACTGTGTACATAATACAAAAATAGAAAAGCATCCTGCCAGTTCTACCTCCCAAACATCTCCCATCTCTTCATTTCTCTGTATCTCTGGAGTCCACCATCATTTTTCATCTCATCTTATAAAACAACCCACTAATTTTTCCTCCCTGCTTATACTCTTGGCCTAACCCCCTCATGCTACATTGTCTACAAAGTTACTGGAATTATAATTTTGAAACAAAGATCACATCTCTCTCCTCAATTACCTTATCTTTTCCTTTAGAGAAACAGCCAAACTCTTCAACCCCATACTGTTCTTCCCTCCCGTCTCTGCACCTTTCTCACTTCTGGGCTCTTGTATTTGCAGCTCCATCTGCCCAGAATGCAGTTCTTCCAAGGCTTCCTGTGAGTGGCTCATTCTCACCCTTCTGCATAAAGTATTCCCCATTCTCAGGTACTCTCTGCTACATGACCCCATGTATTTCATTCATAGTACCTGTCTGGACTTGATGTTTTCTTTCTTACTAACTTGCATCCTGTCTCCCTAGGCCCCATAAGAGCTACAAACTGGAAGAGGTCCCAAGCCTTCTCATGCTTGTTGACCACTGAATCTCCAGTGCTTATAATTGAGCCTGCCATTTACTAGGTACACAAAAAACAAAACAACACAAAACAAAAGAAACTTATTGAACAACAAATGAATGTGCAAACTCAGTCAAAAAGTGAAGGAGTTTATCTTCAAACTGCAAACCTGTGCTTATTAATAAATAACAAAAAGCAGTTAACCGTGTGTTAATGAATTGACCTGTAATGCTTTGGATGCCACATTGTTGATATTATCCACTTTCTATACGTACCAAGTCTTGCATTTGGGGAACTACGTTTCCCAAAAGCCCTTGCCAGCAGTAGTCCAGGTTAGTTCCTCTAAAGAGGACCACTCACAAGAGATCTGGAAGTAAGAACACAGTCAGAAGCCATACTATTGCTTCTCTGGCTGTGGTTGACAGATGTATGAATTTTCACACATGTAATTTTGCAAAAGCTTCTGTGTGTTTGGATTGGAATCTGCCTCATTTCAGGAAGCAACTGTGATCATCACTGGCAATTTCATGAAGCTCCTGCAGTTTTCCAACTCTCTGAATGAATGCTTAGTTGCAAATTGAGAATTATCGGCATCTTCAACTGACTCGTACTCTTCAGTCATTCTAGTACTTTTTGTTTTTAATTTCTATTTTAAAACAGTTTTGAACTTCCAGAAAGTTGTAAAAATAGTATGGCAAACGCCCATACACTCTTTACCTAGAGTTCTCTTTCAAGCTTCACCAAAATCCCCAGTAATGCCTTTTTTTGGCAAAAAAAAAAAAAAAAAATATATATATACATATATATATATATATATATATATATATGCTTTGCATCTGGTTATCTTTCCAGTTTCTTTCAATCTGGAGCAGGACCTCAGTCTTTCATTTCAATACCTTGATGTTTTTAAAGATTATTGGTCAACAATTGTGTATAGAATGTTCCTCAATTAGATTTGTCTGATGTTTCTTCATGATTAGACCCGGGTTATACAATTTTGGTAGGAATAGCACAGAAGTGACGCAGTGTTCTTCTCATTACATTCTATCTGGTAGCATTCACTGTTGATTTGTCCCATTACTGGTGGTTTAAATTTTGATCACTAGACTAAGATTGTAAATAGCACGATTCTCCACTGTATTTTTTTTTACCTTGTTAAATAAGTGTTTTCTGTAGAAATATTTGACAGTAGATTACTACCCCTTTTCCCATTGCACTTTCACCCAATAGTTTTAGAATTCATTGATATTCCTTGTCTAAATAAGTACTATGATGATTGCAAAATGGTGATTTTTCTAATTCAATCATTCCTTCTACATTTATTAGTGGACATTACTATAAGGAACAGCTTTTATTCTCCTCATTTATTTAGCCATATGGATTCAAGGATTTCTATTTTATTCAGTGGATTAAAATCCATTACAGTCGTCCCTTGGTATCCAAGGTGGGTTGGTTTCAGGACCCTCTGCAGAAACCAGAATCCATGGATGTTCAAGTCCCTTATATAAAATGGCATAGTATTTTCATATAACCTAGGTATATCCTCTGTACACTTTTAATCATCTCTAGATTACTTATACTACCTAATATGTAATGCTATGTAAATAGTTTTTTTTTGGTTTTTTGGCCATACTGAGCAGCTTGTAGGATCTCAGTTCCCCAACCAGGGATTGAACCTGGGCCCTTGGCAGTGAAAGCTTGGAGTCTTAAACACTAGACTGCCAGGGAATTCCCATAAATAGTTTTATATACAATGTAAATGTTTTGTAGATAGTTGACAGTTCATGGCAAATTCACATTTTCATTTTTGGAATTTTCTGGAATTTTTTTTCAAATATTTTCAATCCACAGTTGGTTGAATCCATGGATTCAGAACCTGTGGACATGGAGGGCTAACTGTACTATTATTATTTTCTTTTGTGCTTATACTTCTTAGATTTTGCCAGTGGGAGGCCCTTCAATTTAGTTTTTTGTCCATTTGACTTGCCTTCGAAACTCGTTCATTCTTTGATTATTTCATTACTTTTTACATACTTCATTATTTCCAGGGACATATTGTAGTTTTCCAAGTCCAGCCCTAGAATCTGCCATTTCTCCAGGAGCCCAAGTTTGTTTTAGTGAAGAGTTGTAATTAGGAGCCAAGATCTGAGTGCCGGAAGTACTCATTGCTTCTGGGGTGTTGCTGCATCCAGAACCATGAATTGAACTGAGCTTTGAAGTCTATATATGTGTATGTATATACACATCATGCCACACACACACTCACACACCCACACGTACTTTATATTTTTACATATCTGTCAATCATCTATCCATTATTTATTTACCTATAATCTATCTACCATCTATTTATATATCTATCTCTCCCTCTGTCTTAAAAACCATGAGTTTACCCCAATATCTCCAATTTCAATCTAACACCACAGGTTTTACTTCAGCTTTCTTCATTTCAATATTTGTACCTTCTTCCCCCTTCAGCGAGAAACCTGCTCCCATTATTCTCAATACACTTACTTAGTTGCTCAGTTCCCACACTGTAGCTAATTACTGGGACTGCCAGACTATACTTACTGCCTTGTTGCAAAACATCAACTTTGTGTAGGCTGCCATTACTGACTGCTTCTCGGCATTCCTGCCATCCTGCTCCAACATGCTGTCTTCATGGGAACCTTGTGCAAACTGTCCTCACTGGCAGCCATCAGACTACTCTAACTTCCTGTAACATGATACCATCCTCCAACATGTAAACATCACTGCCTTTGCCGAATACCTTTTAGAGGAAGAAGGAAAGAGGCAGACAGTCTCTAGTGCATGTTTATAACTCTAATATTCTGCGGAATATTAGATTCTGCGGAACACATCAAGAGTGGGTTTTGGTTCCTTAACCAAAAGCTAAACATTATACTTTGCTATATAAATGTCTGTGCAAAAACTTTCTAGTGCATTGTGATTTTATTTACAAAATAAGTAAAACTGTTCATGAACATCAAAATTAGAAAAAAAATATATACCTCAATAAAAGGAAAAGATCATGACTAAAATTATTATCTGAAAATGGAAAATTTATGAAATTTTAAATTTATATTTGAATAATTCTCATTATAAGTATTGCTATTACTAACCTAGCAGATATTCAAAACATTTTGGTATACATTTTTCACTTAAAGTACTCAGTTAAAGCTTAGGATTTTATCCTGCTAAGCTGATTCAAGGTCATTTGCTATATAAGAAAATGTCAGACTGTTTTAACTGTTAAAGATATATCAAAAATATCAAGTGCTAGCAAATATCAGATGGCAAATTTTTGATTATTATTTTACTGAATAGCTTTTTTTTTAAATCATTGAATGAATGCTGAATTTTGTTTCCAGGGAATGGTGTCAAAGAATAAAAGTTTCTGCAAAAAGCAGAATGTGACTACATTAAAGAACACGTTCATTATCTGCATGTCAGAACAGAATTTAACTAGCTTGAGGCACAAGCTATACTATGTGTGAAAGAAAGTCTTTTCCCAATCCTGCACTTATAACCTTCTATCTGTTCATCTTGTGCCACATGGCAGGTGAAAAATGAAACCTGAGAAAAAACAAACTTATGCTTTGAAATATTTCTGCTAAGTGAAGTTTTTTTCATCTGAAATATTTGCTCTCAAGGAAAATGGCCCCCAGCAATGCCTCCATATCTCTCTCCCATGCTTTTAAAATCCTTGGGATTTTAAAGTGATAAAATTAGAAAAAAATCTAGGCACCCCATTGACACAGAGATTTGAAAAATACATGTCTTGTTCTTTATAAAATAAAATACAGAAATGAATAAAAGCTTCAGAAAAAGTACTTTTAGCTTTCTCAGTCCTACTATGTATAAGACAAATTAAGAACTACAAAAATGCTTGACTTAACGTGTACTGCCTATCTTATTTTTATACTTGAATTTATTGTTAGTTTACCTGTTGCTAAATACCATCATGAATATCAAGTCAAAAAAAAAAAAAATCTCAGTGCCAAATTTCAGTTAGTATAATTCCAAGTGTTTAGGAGCTACAGAATGAAAATAAATAATGAAAATAAATAAGCTGAGGAAATCTGAGTTCTTCAATTCAATAAATATCAATACCTATGTACCTTGATAGGTATTAAAATAACTATGAAATGAATCTGGAAATAGTATAATCTGGAGCCTCAAATGTTTTCAGTCAATAATTGGAGGTTATTGGAAGTCAGTGTAACACAAACTAGCAACTTTTATAAGTGTCACAAAATTTCCTCTCAGTGGCAGGAGAAGTTGTATTTCCTCTCATTTCATCTCTATCTTTGAACTTGGATTGGCACCTTAATATAGAATATATATGGCCACTGGGAAATTTCAGGGCACAAAAAGCACTTAAAACATTTGAGATTTAGGGATGATATTCTAAAATACTGTGGAAGAGTCGTAGAGCAATTCTTCCCAAACCATGCTCAAAGGGGAATGCAGCTGATGCTGGGAGGGTGAAAAAAAGAAAAGTATTTCATGGTCAGTGAATTTGGGAAATGCTGGGTTTATTAAATTTTTTTTTAATGAAGTTTTTTTTGTTTGTTTTCTTCTGTAGAACTTCTCTCTATATCAGACATTTCCAAGAGAGGACTGTAATATGCTGGGTCAGATTTGGGGGAATTCTATGCAAATGAAAATAGGCAGAAATAGCAAGCAAAACAACCTAAAATAAAAATTCATTTAACTGCTTTGATTTCCTGTGTTCTTTTTAAACATCTAACTCAAATGTTGCTTGTAGCTGAGCCAGTATCAATCCATGTTTCCTGTTGCCACATTTAAACACTGGAAACAAATGCATCAAAATGCTTGGTATCTTTTTATCCCTTACAGATGTCCTTGCTCCCTGGTAAAGAAACCATTGGAATGTTGCCATTTTAATTAGGCTTAGCTACCAAAAAGCCTTAATCTGTCATTGAGATGTATATTTGCCTGTTTTATTAGAGCTTGGGGGAGGTGGAAAGGAGGTTTTAAGTTTATAGAAATTATGTAATCATACAAACTTATTCCAAGATAAGTTTTATAACTTAGAGTGAATTTGAAATATAATTGATGACTTTGAGGCTGTTGCCAAAATAAAGAACAGTTGTTTATGCTATTTTTAATAAGCAGAATTTTATCTATCATTATTAAAGTGATTATTTCTTGGAACAGTGTCAGGTCGTATAATTTTTCATGTTAAAAAGAATCTCCCAGTCATATACCAGATACTTTTATTAGCATAAATATCACCAGCCATTAATTAAAGAGAAATCAGATTGAGAAAACAGCTTTTATAAGAGTGCTATTAGCTTGCTATAAGATAATGTATCTCTGATTTTTAAGTAAATGATGGTAAGAACATTTGATATTCTTTAAATATACCTTTTTCTTACATGATTTCTTAAGAATAAATTTTGAATATATTGTCAGAATTATCCTGTGTTTACATTTTTTTTTTGGTGCTGCATTTTGTTTAATATAATAAATATTTATTCAAAAGTAAAAGAATATGGAAAGGGAAATATGTCATATGGACACATTAAACATAAGAAACAGGGCTTCCCTGGTGGCGCAGTGGTTGAGAGTCCGCCTGCCGATACAGGGAACGTGCGTTCGTGCCCCGGTCTGGGAGGATCCCACATGCCGCGGAGCGGCTGGGCCCGTGAGCCATGGCTGCTGAGCCTGTGCGTCCGGAGCCTGTGCTCCGCAACGGGAGAGGCCCCAACAGTGAGAGGCCCCCGTACCGCAAAAACAAAAAAAAACATATGAAACAAATAAGCCTAGTGCCTATTTTGAAGGATGATCATCTATATCTTTTTTAAAAAGATACTGTGCTTATGATTTAATCAATGTGCTAATGCCTTGATTAAGCAGAGCATGCAGTGGTATAAAGAGCAAGTACCACAGAGCTAGACTGCCTGGAGTGAAACCCTGGCTTCACCACCTACAGGATGTGTGTCCTTGGAGAACCTCCTATCTTCTCCGTGCCTCAGATTCCTCATCTGAAAGATTAGAATAATAGCATCTTCCTCACAGCATTGTTTTGAGGTTTAAATGAGTTAATACTTAAGGTAATATTTAAGTGCGCCAGGCATGAAGGGCCTAGAACAGTGCCTCGTACATGGTTATCATTAACTACAGTTAGTTTGCCTCCACAAACCTAAAATATATTTCAACAGTAGTTAGTCTCACCTTAAAAATTTAATTCAGTCTCTTTCCTTTAACTGCTATAGCTGCCTTTGGCTATTATTAATGAAAGCTCCTATAAGAATTAGTAAGATATTGCAGACAGCAGTCTCTTTAAGATTTTAAATTGTAACTTCACATGAGTGCTGGATCTAAAAGTACCAAAACTATTACCAAAGTTTAATGAAATAAAAATACTATGTCTTATTTATAAACAAGCTAATAAGGTAATAGCTAGTTTTTCTTCTAAAAATATTAAAGGAAACTGTTATTAGGTCACTGTTATATATATATATATATATATATATATATATTTAATGTCATAACACAAATACCAAGACACCTTATAATTTTTTTTGAAGTTTTAAATTTTATTTTATTTATTATTTTATACAGCAGGTTCTTATTAGTCATCCATTTTATATACATCAGTGTATACATGTCAATCCCAATCTCCCAATTCATCCCACTACCACCACCCCACACCACCACTTTCCCCCTTGATCTCCATATGTTTGTTCTCTACATCTGTGTCTCAATTTCTGCTCTGCAAACCGGTTCATCTGTACCATTTTTCTATGTTCCACATATATGTGTTAATATACAATATTTGTTTTTCTCTTTCTGACTTACTTCACTCTGTATGACAGTCTCTAGATCCATCCATGTCTCTACAAATGACCCAATTTTGTTCCTTTTCATGACTGAGTAATATTCCAGTGTATATATGTACCATATCTTCTTTATCCATTCATCTGTCAGTGAGCATTTAGGTTACTTCCATTGTAAATAGTGCTGCAATGAACACTGGGGTGCATGTGTCTTTTTGAATTATGGTGTTCTCAGGGTATATGCCCAGTAGTGGGATTGCTGGGTCATATGGTAATTCTATATTTAGTTTTTTAAGGAACCTCCATACTGTTCTCCATAGTGGTTGTATCAATTTACAGTCCCACCAACAGTGCAAGACGGTTCCCTTTTCTCCACACCCTCTCCAGCATTTGATGTTTGTAGATTTTCTGATGATGCCCATTCTAACTGGTATGAGGTGATACTTCATTGCAGTTTTGATTTGTATTTCTCTAATAATTAGTGATGTTGAGCAGCTTTTCATGTGCTTCTTGGCCATCTGTATGTCTTCTTTGGAGAAATATCTATTTAGGTCTTCTGCCCATTTTTGGATTGTGTTGTTTGTTTTTTTAATATTCAGCTGCATGAGCTGTTTACATATTTTGGAGATTAATCCTTTGTCCTTTGATTCATTTGCAAATATTTTCTCGCATTCTGAGGGTTGTCATTTCGTCTTGTTTGTAGTTTCTTTTGCTGTGCAAAAGCTTTTAAGTTTCATTAGGTCCCATTTGTTTATTTTTGTTTTTATTTCCATTACTCTAGGAGGTGGTTCAAAAAAGGTCTTGCTGTGATTTATGTCAAAGAGTGTTCTTCCTATGTTTTCCTCTAAGAGTTTTATAGTGTCTAGACTTACGTTTAGGTCATTAGTCCATTTTGAGTTTATTTTTGTGTATGGTGTTAGGGGGTGTTCTAATTTCATTCTTTTACATGTAGCTGTCCAGTTTTCCCAGCACCACTTATTGAAGAGACTGTCTTTTATCCATTGTATATCTTTGCCTCCTTTGTCATAGATTAGTTGACCATAGGTGCGTGGGTTTATCTCTGGGCTTTCTATCCTGTTCCACTGATCTATATTTCTGTTTTTGTGCCAGTACCATGTTGTCTTGATTACTGTAGCTTTGTATTGTAGTATGAAGTCAGGGAGTCTGATTCCTCCAGCTCCATTTATTTCCCTCAAGACTGTTTTGGGTATTATGGGTCTTTTGTATCTCCACACAAATTTTAAGATTTTTTTGTTCTAGTTCTGTAAAAAATGCCATTGGTAATTTGATGGGGATTGCATTGAATCTGTAGATTGCTTTGGGTAGTAGAGTCATATTCACAGTATTGATTCTTCCAATCCAAGAACACGGTATATCTCTCCATCTGTTGTATCATCTTTAATTTATTTCATCAGTTTCTTATAGTTTTCTGCATACAGGTCTTTTGTCTCCCTGGGTAGGTTTAGTTCTAGGTATTTTATTCTTTTTTATTGCAGTGATAAATGGGAGTGTTTCCTTAATTTCTCTTTCAGATTTCTCATCATTAGAGTATAGGAATTCCATAGATTTCTGTGAATTAATTTTGTATCCTGCAACTTTACCAAATTCATTGATTAGCTCTAGTAGCTTTCTGGTGGCATCTTTAGGATTCTCTATGTATAGTATCATGTCATCTGCAAACAGTGACAGTTTTACTTCTTCTTTTCCAATTTAGATTCCTTTTACTTATTTTTCTTCTCTGATTGCCATGGCTAGGACTTCCAAAACTATGTTCAATAATAGTGGCGAGACATCCTTGTCGTGTTCCTGAACTTAGAGGAAATGCTTTCAGTTTTTCACCATTGAGAATGATGTTTGCTGTGGGTATGTCATATATGGTCTTCATTATGTTGAGGTAGGCTCCCCTATGCCCACTTTCTCTAGAGTTTTTATCATAAATGGGTTTTGAATTTTGTCAAACTCTTTTTCTGCATCTATTGAGATAATCATATGGTTTTTCTTCTTCAATTTGTTAATATGGTGTATCATCACATTGATTGATTTGCCTATATTGAAGAATCCTTGCATCCCTGGGATAAATCCCACTTGATCATGGTGTATGATCCGTTTAATGTGTTGTTAGATTCTGTTTGCTAGTATTTTGCTGAGTTTTTTTGCATCTATATTCATGAGTGATATTGGTCTGTTATTTTCTTTTTTTGCAGTATCTTTGTCTGGTTTTGGTATCAGGGTGATAGTGGCCTCATAGAATGAGTTTGGCAGTGTTCCTTCCTCTGCAATTTTTTGGAAGAGTTTGAGAAGGATGGGTCTCAGCTCTTCTTTAAATGTTTGATAGAATTCACCTGTGAAGCCATCTGGTCCTACACTTTTGTTTGTTGGAAGATTTTTGTTTTGTTTGTTTTGTTTTGTGGTACGCGGGCCTCTCACTGCCGTGGCCTCCCCCGCCGTGGAGCACAGGCTCCAGACGTGCAGGCCCAGCAGCCAGGGCCCATGGGCCCAGCTGCTCCGCAGCACGTGGGATCCTCCCAGACCGGTGCACGAACCCACGGCCCCCGCATCAGCAGGCGGACTCCCAACCACTGCGCCACCAGGGAAGCCCTGTTGGAAGAATTTTAATCACAGTTTCAATGTCATTACTTGTGATTGGTCGCTTCATATTCTCTATTTCTTCTTGGTTCAGTCTTGGAAGTTTATACCTTTCTAAGAATTTGTCCATTTCTTCCACATTGTCCATTTTATTTGTATAGAGTTTCTTGTAGTAGTCTCTTAGGATGCTTTGTATTTCTGCACTGTCTGTTGTAACTTCTCCTTTTTCATTTCTAATTTTATTGATTTGAGTCCTCGGCCTCTTTTTTCTTGATGAGTCTGGCTAATGGCTTATCAATTTTGTTTATCTTCTCAAAGAACCAGCTTTTAGTTTTGTTGATCTTTGCTATTGTTTCTTTTTTTCTATTTCATTTATTTCTGCTCTGATCTTTATGATTTGTTTCCTTCTACTAACTTTGGGTTTTGTTTGTTCTTCTTTCTCTAGTTCCATTAGGAGTAAGGTTAGATTGTTTATTTGAGATGTTTGTTGTTTCTTGAGGTAGGATTGTATTGCTATAAACTTCCCTCTTAGAACTGCTTTCCCTGCATCTCATAGGTTTTGGATGTCGTGCTGTCATTGTCATTTTTTTCTATGTATTTTTTTATTTCCTTTTTGATTTCTTCAGTGATCTCCTGGTTATTTAGTAACATATATTTTAGCCTCCATGTGTTTGTGTTTTTTACGTTTTTCTTCCCTGTAATTGATTTCTAATCTCATAGCATTGTGGTCAGAAAAGATGCTTGATGTGATTTCAATTTTCTTAAATTTACTGAGGCTTGATTTATGACTCAAGATGTGACCTATCCTGGAGAATGTTCCATGTGCACTTGAGAAGAGTAATCTGCTGTTTTTGGATGGAATGTTCTATAAATATCAATTAAATCTAACTGGTCTATTGTGTCATTTAAAGCTTGTGTTTCCTTTTTAATTTTCTGTTTGGATGATCTGTCCATTGGTGTAAGTGAGGTGTTAAGGTCCTACACTATTATTATGTTAATGTTGATTTCCTCTTTTATAGTTGTTAGCAGTTGCCTTATGTATTGAGGTGCTCCTATGTTGGGTGCATATATATTTATAATTGTTATATCTTCTTCTTGGATTGATCCATTGATCATTATGTAGTGTCCTACCTTGTCTCTTGTAACATTCTTTATTTTAAAGTCGATTTTATCCGATATGCATATTGCTACTCCAGCTTTCTTTTGATTTCCATTTGCATGGAATATCTTTTTCCATTCCCTCACACTCCATCTGTATGTGTCCCTAGGTCTGAAGTGGGTCTCCTGTAGACAGCATATATATGGGTCTTGTATTTGTGTCCATTCAGTGAGCCTGTGTCTTTTGGTTGGAGCATTTAATCCATTCACATTTAAGGTAATTATAGATATGTATGTTCCTATTTCCATTTTCTCAATTGTAATGGGTTTGTTTTCGTAGGTCCTTTTCTTGTGTTTCCCACTTAGAGGAGCTCCTTTAGCATTTGTTGTTGGTTTGGTGGTGCTGTATTCTCTTAGCTTTTGCTTGTCTGTAAAGCTTTTGATTTCTCCATCGAATATGACTGTGATCCTTGCCAGGTAGAGTAATCTTGGTTGTAGGTACTTCCCTTTCATCACTTTAAATATGTCATGCCACTCCCTTCTGGCTTGTGGAGTTTCTGCTGTTAACATTATGGGAATTCTCTTGTATGTTATTTGTCGTTTTTCCCTTGCTGCTTTCAATAATTTTTCTTTGTCTTTAATTTTTGCCAATTTGATTACTATGTGTCTCAGTGTGTTTCTCCTTGGGTTTATCCTGTATGGGACTCTCTGCACTTCCTGGACTTGGGTGGCTATTTCCTTTCCTATGTTATGGAAGTTTTCGACTATAATCCTTCAAATATTTTCTCAGGTCCTTTCTCTCTCTCTTACCCTTTTGGGACCCCTATAATGTGAATGTTGTTGCATTTAATGTTGTCCCAGAAGTCTCTTAAGCTGTCTTCATTTCTTTTCATTCTTTTTTCTTTATTCTGCTCTGCAGCAGTGAATTCCACCATCTGTCTTCCAGGTCACTTATCCGTTCTTCTGCCTCAGTTATTCTGCTATTTGCTTCTTATAGTGTATTTTTCATTTCAGTTATTGTATTGTTCATCTCTGTTTGTTTGTTCTTTAATTCTTCTAGGTCTTTATTAAACATTTCTTGCATCTTCTCAATCTTTGCCTCCATTCTTTTTCCGAGGTCCTGGATCATCTTCACTATCATTATTCTGAATTATTTTTCTGGAAGGTTGCCTATCTCCACTTCATTTAGTTGTTTCTCTGGGGTTTTATCTTGTTCCTTCATCTGGTACATAGACCTCTCCCTTTTCATCTTGTCTATGTTTCTGTGAATATGTTTTTTGTTCCACAGGCTGCAGGATTGTAGTTCTTCTTGCTTCTGCTGTCTACCCTCTGGTGGATGAGGCTATCTAAGAGGCTTGTCGGTCACTGTTGTATTGAACAAACAAAACCGTTCTAACTTATACTGTCGTGAACAAATATCTAAATCTAAAAACACAAGATCTATATATTACCCCCTTGCCCCTTTCTAAAACAGCTTCAGAACACTTAGCATACTGTCTTTCCCATATTTATTATGTTTGGGGATATGTGTGTGTATGTCTACTCAAAATTCTAAAACAAATCATTTTAAATTGAAATTTCAGTTTGACATTAAAATAAAACACTGGAAGAAGAAGTATTTAAAACATCACCTTTGCCTATCATTGAAATATGCAGTATTGAGGCAGGAGATAGACTGGGCCCCAGGATGAGCAGCTGGAATTCATCCCCTGTGGACAGATACTCCAAGATGAAGAGGAAAAGAAGCTAAGCCCTGCCCAGATAAGAGATCACATATTTCTCATTCTTGAGGTCAAGGAGACCTTCCTGACTATACATGTGCAGAAAGGTTCCTTGAAGGTCAACAAGGGAGGGAACATCACCCTCTAGTAGGTGACATCAACCTACTCATAAGCCTCTTCACTAGAATCCATCTTGGCTAAGAGATGCATGTGCACACCAGGGAGGACCCTGAGATAAACCAAATACCCACTCAGAGATAAGCAAAGAAAGATGATTGGCCGAAGGAAACCCAGAAGAAATGCCCCATATAACTGATTCAAATTAACAGGAGGGTGCAACTCTCTCTGAGTCCACCCATGTGCCCAGTCACATGTAATATTTTCTCTTAATAAATGCTTTGTTTTCACTTTACTTGTTTCACTATTTTCCATCTTTGTGGGAACTCATTTCCACAAGCCAAAGGGCCAGGGCCTTGTCACTGGCCACTGGTCTAGTGACTAGGATTCAGTGCTCTCACTGCTGCAGACTGACTTCAATTTCTGGCTGGGAACTGACATCCTGCTTCAAACTGCTTCAGGCTGAAGCCACCCTGAGATCAGTATCTCTACGAGTTCTGTTATAAGGCCAAGTTTTCATGGTGCTTTCCTTATTCCCAGAGGCTCCCTAAGTTCCATCAACCTACCCAAGCCTGGCCTCATTCTATGCCACAGCACTTATCTTGAATTTCAGTTTACTTGTAAACTTCTCTTCCATAGTACTTGGAATGGGTACCTACTGGGGTATCTTCCCAGCTTTCATGCTAATGGCTGGTCTTTTCTACAAGTGCTGCTCTCCATCAAGGGTGAGTCACCATCAGTTAGGCACTTACTTGATGACATCACCCCTGACCATAGCTTATTAACACAGAGATGTTCATCTGTTCCTTGTTGGAACAGTGATAGTTTTTATTCCTAAGGAGTTGGAACTGAAATGGAGGCTTTGATAATGGATGCACCCATACATATAAAGTCAAAATTTTGGGGTGTCACAGTTTCATCATGTGGTATGAAGAGCTGAGAGGAGTCTGTAAGGAAAAGATGGAAGCCAACACTGGGAAGAGTAAAGATGAAAAACACAGAGTGCAGGAATAGGCTTCTAATTCCCAGTTTCAGCCAGTTTCTGTGGTTTGTCTACTCATGATTTGGGGATCTGAGATACATCCTTTTCTTGCCAACAATATTCCCATTTTGTTAGTGTTGGAAGAGCCAAGGAGGAATTTTGAGAAAACCACACTCTTTGTAGTCCTAAAACATTTTCTGTGACTATAACCACGTCTGGCCTGGCACTACCCAAATAAAATCTGAGTTTTACCATAATGGCCAACAGACATGGATACAGGATCAAAATAACAATCCTTAATACCAAAGTATTTAAGATTTGCAAAAGGAACATCCATACATGGGTAATCATCAAGATAAGTATCAATAGTTAAAAAACAATTTGTTTAATCAAAGTCTCGAGCAGCAGTTTATTAAAATTATAGATAAAAACTCTGCAAAATCCTTGCACTATCAAAAATACTGCTCACTTTTCAGGTCATTCAAACCTTTTAATTTCATCTTTGAGCACAGTGAGGATTGCCAGATTTAGGAAATAAATATGCAGGACTCAACGTTTAATTTCAGATTACAAATACTAATTTTTAGTATAAATATGTCCCATACAATATTGGAGACATATATATATATATATACTAAAAAGTTCTTTATTCTTTATCTAAAATTCAAATTTAACTAGGTATCCTGTATTTAATCTGGCAACCCTAAGTACAGTAAGTAATGTGCAATCATAGGCATAGGAGGAAGAACTTTATTCTTTCAATATACATTTTAAGTGGGTAGACTAGTCACTAGGCAGTTAAATCAGACAAGATGCAAAATGGCAACTTCTATCAAAATGTTCTTTCAGTGAATTGCACTGATGTGTAATACGTAGATGTGTTACTGTTCTCTTTTGAGGTGCAATTCTTTTTTGTAGGGAGAGTAGGGGAAATGGGAAGACATTATACATGTTAAATTTAGTAAAATTTACTTTTTTATTTCTGGTATTAATAGCAATACAAAAGCCATCATTTTAAAAGTAGACTCATTATTTTGAGAAGCGCGGTAGCATGGTAAAAAGAGAAAGGCAGAGATAAAAAGAAAAAAGAAAAAGAAAAAAGAAATACAAGATAGGGTGATTTTTTTTTTTCCTAGCTGTCTGTTTGCTTGATAAATCCACATTGGATTAACTCCAAAGCAAATTTAATCATTTGGGCAGAAATTGGTAATAGTGGCTGAAAAAAATAGAATTTAACCAGTAAGTAGTCACAACAATTGATACTGTTTCTGATTAGAAAAAAAAAAAAAAAAAAACTTGGTTATACTGAGATTTATACCATACTCCAAAAGACTTGGTCTTGTTTTTTACCCTCTAAAAATTCCTCTCTTCCCCTGCTCCTCCCCACCTTCCACAAAAGAAAATAGCTTACAAGCATAAAATGTGAAAAATAATGTATTCAGGAGGCTTGGCTCAAAAACAGCAGCCAGGAAAGGAAGAAAGTCTATTCTACTGGCTGGGATTTTGGTCTCTTGTTGAAACAGGTAGTGTGGAGTAGTGATGGGTGGAAATGTTGTTTATAAAACTCCTCTTAATAAGAACCACTGCTATAGCAGTTTGTCGAGTGTCATTTAGTATGCTAAGTTGTGTTTCAGAGAACACCATTTATCTATCTGAATCCATGTAATAACAAACTATGATACTGAGGAATATTAATTAATTGAAGATAAATAAGATCACCACACTTTGAACTCAAGAATGATGTATATACAACAATAACATCATTCAAATTTGAACATAACATACATCATCACAAACATTCTGCTAATAAGGCATTACATTCTCAGAAATAAGTAAGGATTTTTTTCTAAATTGAGCCTGAAGCTCCATAAAGGAAAATTCCAGCATCATGATTTGCGCTCACTCAGTATGTATGGAAATTCTCCTTGTGGTAGCTCTTGGAAAGATCATCTTTTTTTTATGATTAGAACAGGGAATACAGGTATCTTGCTGACTAAATTGCTCTTTCTGATGTCTGATGTACCCACCCATTATGTCAGACTCTCCAGTACTAATATGTAGGTCCCTTTAAACCAGTAGGTTACACATCAAACTTCAGGTTTGAAGCTCTGGAAGATTCTCTAGGATCACAGGTTAAAATCTCACCAGGTCCAACGCAACCTTTCATTCTTCCAGAAGGGATAAATCAACCAGCACGTACTTCACTGTGTTAGGGTGTTTCAGATGAGAACTTATAAACTTAGACTCCTTTGCTTTGTAATGACATTAAAGATCTCATGGGGTGTTTGTTCTAAGGTTTGGAGACCGTCCTAAAACCTTGAGTAATTTTTGCTCATACTTGAAGTCTGCACTATGAGAGGCTTGAACATTCTTACATGTTATTAAGGTTTTGTGTACCCTATTAAGTCATAAAAATTAAATTCACTTTTAGCAAGCACTTGCAGAATTAACATTATCTGGAACTAGGGATCATCGTGTACCTGGTGTGATTTGAATATCACTGTAGTCCTGTTCTCATCTATTGTGTGTCGCATGAGTTTTATACATCCTTCAGCAAAATAGCATGACAATTTGGCCAATGTCTGTGTTTTTAATAAGCCACAGTCTGTTGGTGTGAAACGCAGTTGTAGAGTCACTGCATATAACACATTTAAAGCCTCTGGTGACTTCTTTTTGTCCAAGTCCCCAAAGACTTTTTGAAGACTTTAATAAAGTCACTATCATGGCCCTGTGTCTGATGGAGTCTGCCTGGATTACCCCCTGCACTGCACTATATTATAAACATTTATCTTTTGATTTCAATTCTTTTCATGACTTTTTTTTTTACTTTATTGCTTTTAAACTGCCATTTCCCCCATTGTTTATGATTAGTTGATCTGTCTTTCTGGCAAACAAATAAACAAGGAGGAAAGTGAAGGAGCAGTCAGTGAATGTGTGAATATGGAAAAAGGAAACAAATTCCCATAATCAGCATTCAGATGTTGCCTTTGATGATTTGAGTTTAGAGTTCTTTTTAGAAATCTCTGAGTGCTATCTGTAATACTTTGTGTCACACGTTTTTTGCTTCATTTTTTTTTCCTGTTTGATTGAAAGCCACTTAGAGGGTTCATTTTCATCCCATTGTGAAGCCTGATCCTCTGAGATCATCCCATCAGAAAAATGTCCACACACCCGCTCACAAATCTCCATAGGGTGTCCTGGTAAAAACACACAAAGAATTGTGGGAAGGTATAGAAAAGAAACTCATATTTACAACCTACATGAAATTACCTGGCAAAATTTATTTTATAGGTAAAAAAACAAACATCCCATCTCTAAAATATCTGAATAATTCCTCCTGGAAAGTCTTTGACAAATCCCAAATGGAGAAGTTTCTTCCATTCTATTCATTTCCTCTCATACATTTGCAGCCCCATGGAAACACCTCCTCTTTCCCTTCACATATCATCATAATTAATTCCATAAGCTTCTTCCAGCTTGAGAATTTAATTTTTATTTTAATAGAAGTTAATAGCTTTGTAATAGAGCAAATGCAGGGTGTAGTTCCTATGAATGGAGATGCCACATTTTTATGTACCAAAATGAATCTCCCGTTTCTGTGTTTAGTATGACCTATGTTCTCTCTCAGAAATTTTAATGTCATCTCATTCATCACTCAGCTTGCTTAGTCTCCTTTGTCTATCTTGTTCATTTTTTCCCCAAATCACTTGCTGATAGAGCTTAATTATTTCTATAGTGTTAGCCCTGCTTTAGGTTTATATTTTCTTTGAAAAATAGTCTGATTGAGATGGTTAAATAATATATTGTTGTGATTTCATTTAAATGTTGGGTTCTAAGTAAATATAGTGCATTGTAGCATTTTAGAGCTCAATCATATGAATAAACATCAAACACATACACACACACACACACACACACACACACACATACACACACTTCATCCTAAATCAATGTCAAGCATACAGCCAACAAATATTTGTTGAATAAATGAAATTACATATTAACCAATTCAGAGGCATTTCTACATATGTATTAACATATTTGAATTTTTATAATCAAAAAAATATTTGTCATCAGTTTGATGAGTTAAAGCAATACATGGTAAAATTCCAGTTACCTAATTCTCAATGACTAGAGCATTTTGTGCCTTTTAATTCAGTCTCTTGAAGTTCACAGTAGCTTCAAGGTGAACTCTCTCTCCCATTAAAAAATACCATTTATATGTTCATTTAACAAATAGATGTTAAGAGCTGCATGATATAAAACCTTGTAATGCACAAAAAAATTATGTACATTTTTTTAAATTAATAATTCTATAATAATTGAGTAGTGGAGAGATCAGATTTGAAGGACTCTGAATGAATATAAAGCCTTAAGACTTTGTTTAAAAGAAAACTAAAGCAGATAATTTCAGTGTCCTGTCCATAAACTCCTGTAATCTACTGTTTCTGTGTCTCTGGGATTCATTTCCAACTGTGAGAACATGCTATTCTTTGCCTGACGGCTGTCTTGGGCCATTGGTGCCTCCTGTGTGTGTGTGTGTGTGTGTGTGTGTGTGTGTGTGTGTGTGTGTATGTATAGTGTAGGAAAGGTGCAGGACAGAAGTGCCAGGGTATTAATGAGCCATGAACAATTCTGGAAGCCCAAGCCATACTCACCAATGACTGAAGGGCACTGGAGGAAAATTGAGGCGGTAGCTGACTATCCGTGCTGGCTCAAACTTTATGCAGGATAAGTCTGAGACACATACCCCACACTGCACCATAGTTGCCCAGTGGGATTAAGCTTTCCAGGGATAACACCTTTGATTGGCTTCTCTCCCTCCTCTGTATTACTTTTTCACTCCTCTCTAGTGTTTCCTGGTATCGCTCAAACAAATAAACTACTTGAACTTGAATCCTAGTCTCAGGATCTGCTTCTGAAGGGTAAATGAAGACAGCTGATACTGAAAGTAGTCCTAGGAAGCCAGTTCTTTTTTTTTTTTTCTTTTTTTTATAGGAAGGCAGTTCTTAGAATGTGATTCTGGAATTGGATCCTTCACTGGCTGTGTGAGATAAGGACATCATTGCCATTAATGAGTGGAGTGATGTTTATGCCTGGCATGTTATAGCACAGAAATATTAGACTCCCACCTGTGGTGGGATGAGATTCAGATAGAAGGGAATGCTCTGTTTAGTGCATTTTAGAGACATGGTGAAAATGACAATTATAAAAACTCTGGAGGAGTTGGTTTTGCTACCTGCCATAAGAGCTTGGAAGGAAGTAAATGATAAGCTCAGATAAGCCAGCTATCAGCCTAAAGCATGGTATGAAATCCAAAAATGTATGGCTGCATTTAAAGACACCCAAATTCTTGTTGTTGCAGGAGAGACTCTTCTGAAAATCATGACCATGATTTGATTAGCAGAGTAGTAGAATTAAAAAAAAAAAAAGAAAAAAGAAAACCCAACCAAGCAACCAACCAGACAAAAAAACAAAGACCCAGCAAGCTTCCTGTGCTTGGCTAGAGTGCTGGAAAGGACCCTAAGGCCTCAATGGAGACATCTGGGTCAACACAGATGAAAATGCGTTGACACGCATGCCTTACTTGCTAACAGAGAGCAGCTTCCCCTCACTTGGAGGCCACATAGAGGTTGCATTTGAGACTATTGCCTCATAGGATCATGCTTGACTTCCTCAAGATCTGTGCCCTGCTGCCTTCACTGCATTTAGACCAGTAACTAAAGACAAGTTTCAGCATAGCCCCATTGGGAAATACTATCTGTATTATGGGAAGAAGTGTGTTATTCAATAAAAGAGCTAAAGGATCTGGCCAATATGTTGCAAATGGCACTGTAATATGCTTGAAAATGGACCCTGAGGTTCTGGACTAGGAATGGGGAGTGAAGTATAAGTCTGGATGAGAGATATTTATTGATATAAGGACACTGTCCTGTGACACAGGATTTAATGTCTTGGCCAGGACACCTGGGATTGGGGGGTGGGGTTGGTGCTAACTTGAAGCTTAGATAAAAATTATGGCCTACAGTAACAGAGGTGAATATACCTGGCTGCCTTGACCAGTATCGAGGAAGGATTTAAAAGGCTCTGAGAGATGCAGTGTGAAATAATGGATTTATTGTATTAGACCTGAGAACACATCTGCTACGTATATTCCCTGGATAGTCCCAGACTATACTCCCTTCACTAAGGCAATAAGAAATATGCAAGTGAGGGGGCATCCACTTGGCTGAGAATCTCAGTAGTAGCGGTCTTATAAAGGCAAGAGTGGACTATAAGAGGTGCTGCTATGGGTTCTCTAAAGTCAGTGGGGATAGTGGGATTCCGGAACAGCAGAAACCAGGTAAATCATTTAGCCATCAGAGGCATGGGAGGTGTAAGTTAAAGGAAAAAATGGCTGCAAAAGCATCCTACCGGCTTTTAAACATAGAACAGGGTCCACTGCATAATTTGTAGGGCTCAGTGTAATGTGAAAATTCTGGCTCCCTGTTCAAAATTATTAAAGTTTTTAAGTGGCAACAGGAGAGTATTTAAACCAATATGGAACCCTTCTGAGCATGGGTCCCTCCTCCACTGCACATCCACGAAGCCAGCCCTGATACAGGGATCTATGGTAATGATAATAGGCCACAGTGTTCCTAGGGCTAACAAAGATGGGAAGTCAACAAAGATACTGTTTGACTTACATAAACAAAAATATAGCAAGAATAGGTAAGATAAGGCTGGTATTAACTGCCACAATGAAAAAATCATAATCCCTCACTAAACAGACTTGAGTCAATTCTCAGACCAAGAACACTCAGCTCCAGGTCCTGTAGAGCCAAGACTCTGCAAAGCCACAGGCTAAGTGGAGACTGACTGATAACTCAGGTTGGAGTCCTGACACTTTGAATTTGGAGCCTTGGAAGTGGGTGAGGGTGATTAAAATACCAGGACAAATTGTGTGGAAAAAGAAGAGACTATAATTAGTGATGGTGCAAGGAGTCTGCTGTCTGTGGATGGTGGTTTCTGACGCATCTCAAGATTAATTTATGTCCCATTATGAATCGACTTGGAAAGCCACTTTTGAATCATCACCATTTTGTAAACTCTGCAACTGAGGCCTCATATTGCTTAAATAATAAGTGAAGAATTGATGGCACATCCTTCTGATTTCTTGTATAGTTTTACAAGTTGATGGAGGGAAATGAGGTCCACCCTCTCTCTCCCCATCTAAATGAGCCCCAGGACAAATGACTGAGAGTCCCTTCTTGGTCTAGCTCCTGCCTCCCTTTCCAGTCTTTGTACGTACGCTTTACCTACCACTCATACGCAGTACAGCAGCAATACTGAATGTCTTCCATCCTTGTGTTACTCCTCTCTTCTCCTGATCTTCCAGACATGCCATTCCTTCCTTTTGGAATACTCCTTCTCTCTGTCCACTCCACTTCCCGTTTCCACCTACTGCTTAGCCAATACTCACTGCTTAGTTCTCAAATTGAAAGCTTATATCCACAGGCTAGCTTAGATTAATTTAGGTCTTATCCACCACTTTATCCCAGGCTCACATGCTTGACTCGTACTTATTTTCGATAAAAGATAATAAATGTTTTGTACTTTTTCTTCCATTTGAATAGATTTAATTCCAAATTTCATTTTAAACATCTTTTATTTCATCCTTTATAGAAGCTATTTTGAGAAATTATTTGGGAAATAAAAGGAATCTTAGTACCACCTTTGGTTTACTAAAGATCTTTATCTTCCAACTATTATAATTCTTTGTTCATTCTTTCTGCCTAAATTAAAAATAGGCCTTAAATGCAGAAAAGGCAAAGCATCATAGGAAAGCTTAACTTCTTATTTCTTTACAAGATTTTATTGACTAGTAATATTTATAATTCTTATGGAACTGTTACTTATTAACCACTTGTAACTCCATAAGCCCATCTCATTTGTTCCAAAGGAAGAAAAAGGGGCTGAGGAAAAATCTGGAAGATGAATTTTCTTTCCAGTATATTTCTTGAAAATATTACAAACCACTGGGTTTGGGAACTAAAATCTCTAGCTCTGTGTTTCGACTTAATATCAGAATCTTCCCTTTAGCCTATTAACTCAGTGTAATTAGTCAAGACAGCAGGAGTTTAGGATGAAGAAAGTTTGTGTGTATGTGTTTGTGTGTGTGTGTGTGTGTGTGTGTGTGTGATTTTCAAATGTGTGTGCACAAGTGTTTTCTATGTGCACTTTTCTTGTGATAGTGGATTTGGGACATACATGCATTTTTGGTAATACAGAGAGGTATAAAAGATTTCTACTGAAGGGATGTCTTTGCATTTTTTTCTGCATTACTAGTACCCTCCAGCAGTAATTTCTAAATTGTGCCTTCTTCTGAACGTGATGGCTAGGAATGCCCCTGTTGGGAGATCATTATACAAGCCTCCGTATGATGCTTACTCATCTGGAAAATGGAGAAAAACTGGATAACAAATGTGACCAAAAAAAAAAAAAATCACTCAAAGTAAAAATTTAAATTAAAGTGGCCAGCCATTCCCAGGGTTCACCACAGACAAGGAATCATATGCGAAGGATATTCACCCTTATGCTCTGGTTACTGGCTTAAGTGAATTTGGGCAATTCACTTAACCTCTCCATGCCCCCATTTCCTTCTTCTGGCATCCTATGACACTGGTAGTGAATTTCCTTGCAGTAATGTGACAATTACCCGATTAGTGACTATTAAACCCTGTGAAGATAGAATGCCAGGAAATGCTTAATAAAATGATAAATAAGGAAAAAATGGACAGTAAAGGGCCTGTAGCCACAGCTGGAAAAATTATTAAAGGTTACTTTGAGAGGAACAATGAGAGATGTCTCCTAACACTGTCTAATTGCTGACTGCCTGATCTTATAACTCAGAGCTTGGCCTAAGCTTTTATGGTGCGTGACAACTGGGTCTTCCACACCTGCTTCGTGGAGAGGCTGCCACCCTAGCCAAGTTCCCAATCACAGCAGCATCTGAACTTGCCCCCTGAGACTCACTTTCATTTCATAGACACCTCTTGTTAAAAAAAACTAGACTTTTTTTTTTTGGCAAAGACAGAACACTAAGTCATTTCTTTCCCCTCCAGAGCAAACTTCCCCTCTTTTCTCTCTAGAATGGTTTTACTTCTGTCGTTCCCTGTAGTTCAAAGGCAGAAAGAGAAAATAATGGGATTTGGTTGAAGGGTTATAATCCTAAGAATTCCAAAACTTTTCATCCAAGGGCCATTTCTAAAGAGAGCTTTTATCCATTTGTAATTTCAGCTGAGAGCTATTCAGCCTGACTCGGGAGGCACCACATAAAGGCTTTAATATTCACTGGTCTGCCACTGTCCCTTTGCAAGGGCAGAGACAGAGCCTCTGTGTGGTGCTTCTCAGCCTATTTGTGAGAGCATTCATTTGAGAGAGGAAGAGCCTGGAGCTAAACGGGGAGGAATTGAAGGCTGTTTCCTTGACCAAATCTACTGTCAGAGTAGGGACTTCCCCATCTCTACCCACTGAAGGAGGCCTTAACATTTATTACTAGTCAGGCTCAGCTAGGAAGGTATATTATTGAAGTAGGCTTATTTTCATTTAGGAAGGCAGCATGACAATAAGGAAGAGGAGATGGTGCTTTGTGACCCAAATGTCAGAAGGGATATGAGCACACAATACACACACACATATGCATACACACATACACACACACACACACACACACACATACTCATGCTTCACCACCTCATCTTTTCCGGTTTCAAGGAAACAATGAGATGAATCTCTTTCCTACGGAAGAACCTGAATGTGTCTACAGAGTTTGGACATGTGCTTTTGTCTATAGTCCATACCTCTGCCTTCCTGGCTATAACCTGGAGTCTGCCAGCCATTATTCAGAATGAATAGGGAAGCTCTGAGCATTTTTTCCCATTAGAGTAGGAAAATAATATAGAGAAGTAACTTTTAGAAATACCCCTGTAGTATCTAATGATTGCCTTAGGAGGGGATAAGAATAATTTATTTCCGTGCAGTCCCAAGCCCTTAGGATTGAGCAATGAGGGCTCCCCAAGTACTTAGAGAACAGGGAAATAAGGTTGCCCTGTGAGAATTAAATGACTTGAAAACAACGCTTAGCAAAATGTTTTCTAGTTCCATGCGAACATACTAGAATATCACTTCATTAGTGAAATGGTCACATCTGCAGTCAGCATACATCATGTAAAAGGAGCAGCCACGTAGCAAGTTGTCTTCAGAGGATCCAGCTGCCTGCAAAATCCAGGGGACAGAAAGAGAGACCAGGAGGTCGTGAGTTCCTGTTTACCAAGCCTCATAAGGTCTGGATGAACCATCCTCAAGACCTCTGGCCACATTCTGTTCTAATTGTGCAGTTACTAAGCAGCCCATTGATTTAATACTTCATCTTACCCGATACTTACATATGGAAAAAAACTCCTGAGTAGGAGATATAAACACCTTATTCACCAGAGAGAAATATTCCCTATTTACAAATTAATTACTTGGCTATCTAGTTCACCTATTAGTTTCAAATTAGTTCTGATAAGTTTGTCTCTAAGAGTCTAATTATTTATGTGTTTACTTTTAAAATTTGGCTTTCATGCCTGTAAGACCAAGAACCATGGTGAATTCACTAAGGTAATGCCACCCAGGGAGGAATCTTGGAGGTCAGCCACTGCATCCTGGTGATTGTTCCTACATGAATGTTTTCTCCCATTTAAATTTCAATAATTCCTAGTTTATACAGGTATGGTAAAGAATCTCTAGAAATTGAAATAATTATCATGTTTCCCTAACATATGAAGCTGATATTGTTGTTTATAAAATTGAGTCTTTTCCTCTGGAATGCACATTTTTTTCATTTAGGAATCTGGTTCCCAGCAATGTGCAGACTGATAACACCTGGTAATTCCCATAGTTAAAGGGCACGAGGAAAAACCAACTCCATTTTAACCAAGTTTGAGTGATTAGGACATAAAGCAGGAATTGATTTGCTCTAAATTCTTTCCTATCAAAACACACTCCCTTCAAGTATCCATTCAGTATTATTTTCCAAATTCCCACTATGTGCCGGCCATTTGCTGGTCTTTGAAGATACACTGGTGAACAAGGCAAACCCTTACAGAATTTGTGGTTCAGTAGAAGAGGTAAACATTAGGACAAACATTCCCAGGACAATCCATTGATAGGGACTGCAAGGGTGTTAAGTTCCAGGAAGAACACAAACAACATATAGCATTGAATGTAGTGGGGTTTATCAAGAATAGATTCTCTGACAAAGTAGCATTTAGGCTTGGCCTTAAAGGGTAAGTAGGAACCCATCAGGGGATGACATTGAGGAAGAGCAACCAAACATAGAAAAAAAGAATGAACAGAAATCTTGACGTCAAAAGGAAATTAGTATGTTCCACGAACTTGAACGACGCCAGAGTAGCTGAAAATGAGAACTGTGAGGTGAGAATGAAGGTTTAATGCAATCTGCCTTCATAGCATCCCAGTTCCCATTGTGGATTTTATTTATTCTTTTAGCAACTACCCATTGAGGGCCTACTTTGAACCAAGAACTAACTGTTCCAGGTATTCGCCATATATCAGGGTACAATCTCCTTGGGAGGGAGGCAAACAACAAACACATTTCTAGTATGTCAAAGGTGGTTAATATTGTGAAGAATAATAAAACAGACGAGGGAAACGGAAGCATGAGGGTTGAAGTTTGGGGACTATTTACACAGGGTTTTGAGGGATGGCTTAACTGATAAGTTGGTGTTTGAGCAGGCGAGTGCCATGATTTAATTCCCATTTAAACAGCTCACTCTGGTTTTTGTGTTGAGCAAGATGATGAGGTGTGGGGTGGGGGAGGGAAGGAACACAGCAAGAAAACCACTTAGGAAGCTATTATCTTCAACTTGAAAGTAATGGGGAATAATTAAAGAGTTTTAAGTCAGGGAGTTATACTTCGTTAAAATATCATGATACATATTCTAATTATAAACCTCAGTTTAACAATTAATTAAAAATACAAATACCTTAGTAAATTTAAGTACTGTCCTATCTTAAACTAATATATTAATTAATTACTGCTAAATTTCACTTTGATTTTTCTATTTACCTTTTTTCTTTTTTTTTTTTTTTTTTAGTTTCCTCTAACTTGCAGTCATTTGTCCTGGATGCATTTTCCAACTCTTTTCTGGTGTTGGCATAAACTGGACTAATTCTAGCTCTAATAGCCCTACTAAGAAAACATTTGGTCTGCTTTCTTCCAGTCTCAATAAATCCCTTGGATCCCTAAGGCTTCCTTGTGTAACAGATAACTGCTGCACTGGAGTACAAGAAAAATCCGACTCATCAATACTGTCAAGAATTCTAATATCACTCATTCTGGGATTTCTTGCTCCCTCTGCTGGATTGTACAAAATTCCCAGAGTCATGGTGCTGCCAGAGAATGGAGAAATTTCCCTTCCATTCTCTCTGCAAGTTGTGTGGCTCCTTCCTGAGCTCCCACGGGCAGTTTGAATGGAGATGACACCATTGATGGCATTTAGTTGCTCAACGGCAAACTCACTCATGAGAACACAGCTCAGCAACCAAAGCTTTGGCCCTTTAGTGTTGGTTGCTGCTGCCCTCGCATCTGATATCCTGCTAATTCACTGCTGCTGTGTGCAAGAGAATTTTTAGCCATGGACTCTCTCAGAAACTAGCAAATTGTAGTCTTCATTTCCAGAGAACCCACAGTCCAGTCTTCCAGGTGTCAGATTCAGATTCTTAGAAACTAAACATCTGGAAAGTCATGTGAGTACCTCTGGAATTAGATACCCCTCGACTAACCAGACCACAGCATCTGGCCTGTTCTCAAAGACAAGTAAAATAATGACTCTGTATATGTGTAGAACTCCTTTCGTTTCAGTTTTCTACTAAACTAGCTAATAAGCTTTGCAAAGGGTATGGACAGCATATACATGGACACTCCCCATACCCTCCAGTGACATCTAAACTGCACACAGTGGTTTGCCTGAAATCTGGTGGTCAGCGCAGCCCACACTAAGTGAAGATTCAGCTAGGTTCAAGGATTCAGGACTTGAGCTAACTGCCTCTCTTACCACAAGGCAGGCAAAGAAGACATGTGAAGACCTAAATATCTCTTTAGTACCATAATAAGGAAATTCTTGTCCTGTATTTACTTCTGTGTTCTCTTTCTTAAAGAGTAGTCAAATTTACAAAATAGTCCTGGCCCCATCTCCCAACCCCAGACAGCATCACCCCTTCCTTTTCCAACTGCTAACAAAGAAGGAAGAGCATTCTAAAACAGAAGGGAAAATAAACCCCACACACAAATTAATATCTCCATAATTTACCATGTGTCATTAGTATAAGTATAAAATGATTTCTGGTTCATGACATCTCTTTCCTTCCTTCTTCCCTTCCAGCTAATATGAAAGAACAGAGGCTATTTTACCCACCATACATTCCTGAAGATTTTAAGTTGCCTGGCGTACTAGGTCTGTGAGGTACCCTCTCAATTCTCATTTCCAGCTGAGACAAAGCTTTTCTCGGCAACTCTTTATATTCTTTCCACCACCAACTCTTCTGATTAACATCTAATCTCATAAATTTATTTTTATACATAATTTTGTTGATTGCCAACCACTTTAGATCTGGGTCACCATAAAATACTGATGAAAGTTTATGCCTTTTAATTTTCAGGACATAAATTGTTAAACATTTCGGCTGATGTATTTTTAGAAAAGAATGTGCAAAGACCTTTTCTCAGAAACCAACAAAATCCCTTCAGTCCACTCAGGAAAAGGAACTATAGGCTACACTAAGTGGAGGATGATAAAGAAAATATCATTTGAGAGGGAGTGGGGAGGGCTTCATTCATGAGATGATTACATTTCAAATATCTACCACTAATACTGGTTATAACTGTAGCTTCAACTTCTAGTCAGTCTCTGTCTTGGTGGGGCTTCTTAGTTTTCTTTCGTAAGCAAACATCAAGCTTACCTCAGTTTGACTGACTCTTATAGGTATGGCTCTGCTGTCCATTAGTTTAAAAATATCTACACTCCAAGTATTGGTTCTATTTGATGCTCTATATTTATACTTGATTGTGAAAACTATTTGTGATGGATTAGCTGAACAATAGGAAATCTTTCTTTACTCTGTTCTAATTTTATCCTTGGATCATTTGGGACTGCTGTTGAACTGCTACTATGAAACTGTGCCTTAGTATCATGGCAGTTTGAAGAACTGGCATTGAAGGATGTTTATGAGTAAATATCTTCACCCTACATTAATTGTAAGGAGATTGTTGAGGGCAGCTTTTCCCTTATCACACACTCTCCTTTTATGAGGCTCTATCAGGGACATTTTTATTGTCAGGTTTCAATAAGAAAAAAGATTGCCTCTCCGTTGTTCTTTTTTTTTTTTTTAACAAACTCTAACTGAATTTTTATGACATGCTGAACACTGACAGGTATAAGCATACACTGATGAACACAAAGAGATGTGGTCCCTAAACTCAAGGAACTTAGAGTTTAATAAATGAGATAGGTGTGAAATATACTAACCTATAAAAAATGTTGAAATGAAGCTGGAATGTGTTCTGTGAAGAACACATTGTGCCATTTTCAGGGCACAGAATAAGGACTTGACCCATTTGTGAGGTCAGAGAAGAAATGAAAGGGGAGATGGGAAGTCATTGAAGATTTTCAGCATGTTGGGAAAGCTTGATATGACTAAATTTATGTTCTGAAAAGAACACACAGCTGCAGTGTGTTTCCCTTTTGGAACAGGCTCCTAGGAAGCACAGACCAAATTTCCAGCCCATTTGTCCCCAAGTCTGTAACACATGACGACATTGGTTTCAGTCACTAACTTTATCCCTGACTCAATATTACTCTTCCTTCTCTTGATTTCCCTTTATCTTATTTTTCTTTTTTAGCAAATTTTATTTTTCTGTACATATTTATAATTCATATAATTTGGGGGGGATATAGAGGTAAGATACTAATAATAAACAAATGAAAGAGAATGTGTTCTAGTTATGAAAACGTTGACAATCGATTTGAAGAATTAGTGAAAGAGTATGGAAGAAATGGCTCTGAAAAATACAAAAGACAGGTAAGAGAATAGGACTTGATAGATCATTTCACAGATAAGAGAATGTAATTTTTAAGCAAAGTTGATTTGAACCAGTCAGCAGCCTTGGGATCTCAAGCAAACCCTGTGTCTTTTTCAATATAGATACACTTTTATCTCTTTCTCTTTTGTTTCTGTTAATCTTGGGTCTCTTGTTCTTTTACTTTCTAAATTGCTTGCTGTTAGGCAATAAACTCAGCAAAGAAAGAGAACTTGCTTTTATTTATTTATTTTTCTTTAACCCTTCCCCCTACCCACACCCCTCTTAGCATTCAAAAGCGTTCATTCTTTCTCATAGTTTACATTTGTTATTGGTAGGGTTGGTCTCTGGGTTTCCAAGCACTGGCATGTAAAATTGACAATTGCAATTAGTATTTCTTCTCTGTTTTCCCTCTACTCCCTTCCCTTTCAAGAGTTAAGAGAAAAAAGAGTATCTTTTGGCTGTGAAAGAGCCAATGTTCCTATATAAAATGCTGATGAACACTGCCACAAGCTTACACAAAAAATGAGTAGAGGGGCTTTCCTGGTGGTGCAGTGGTTGAGAGTCCACCTGCCGAGGCAGGGGACGCGGGTTCGTGCCCCGGTCCAGGAATATCCCACATGCCGCGGAGCGGCTGGGCCCGTGGGCCATGGCCGCTGAGCCTGCGTGTCCGGAGCCTGTGCTCCACAACGGGAGAGGCCACAACAGTGAGAGGCCTGCGTGCTGCCAAAAAAAAAAAAAAGTAGAAAAGAGAGGATCCATATTACATGGTTTTTAAAAAATTTTCTGATCATATTTTTATTTCATCCCAATGTTTTGGGGGTAAAACAGTAACATATAAACATATAGGCAAATTTTCCTTTCATTAGTTAACCTGTTATAGCTATCAGGTCTAATGAGGTCATCTTCGAAAAAACAAATGAAAGGATCACTGCAGAGGCTGTGGGTGAAGTAAAGTGATGCTGGGTCTCAGGAGCTGTAGGTTAACTTGCAGACCAGTGAGAAACACTGAGCACCAGGGGAAAGTGGATGGAGAGAATTTAGGGTCTTTATGGAAGGTTTTCTTTTTTCCCCTGTGAAAGCAACTTTAACCTTGTAAAAGATCTACTTTTGTCTCGTTAACCTGGCTTTGAAGTAGAATGACCCTGAGAGGGAAACAATAGCAGCAGCGAAGCATAAAGGGTAAAAACTCTAGGAGGCTTTTCACCATCTTCAGGGTCTCGTTTGGGGCAATAGCAAAGTATATCCACTAAGAAAAAGGCATCGAGATCAGTAAAACATGTTCCTGCTCTCTCCTCTTTTCAAGATTGAGCTCTGTGTTCACTTACTCTTTATGAGGGAACTTTCTGTTGCCCTGCTTCAGCTGGAAGGCATTTTTCTTTTTCTTCACTCTTGCAGTATTTCCTTCTTTTTCCTTCCTTTTCTTGCTTCCTTTCCCTCATTTTCTCTCTTTATTTTAAAGCTGCTTTAAGAGCCTACCACCTGGCAGCAGCATGGAAAGCTGGCAGGTGAGCTACTTGAGGGCCACAGGGTGGAGACTGCACCTAGTCTGCAGGGCTCTGTAGGGACACTTTGGAAAAGCTTTCGCCTGCAGACCTGGAGCAGAAGCAGGCAGGTGTTCCTGCTGCACTCGATACAGCCTCATTAATAGTTAGAAATCCTCGGTTGAGGTTTAAAAATCTGATATTTAGTTACGTGAACACATACTCTGGACTAGAATTTATCATGATTATTGGATTTAATTTGGGAGATAGATGTATAATATTTGGACTTTTTATATTACAGTTATAATTTTTATTGACCTATAGACATATACGTGGATTGTGTGTGTAGAGATCTATCTATCGTCTGTCTATCTATCTATCTATTTATATCAGGCAACTAGAGCAAGAAGAATATCAGAGCCAATGCCCCTGAAGGACTCACCTGGCCTCCTTTCTAACACTCCTCCTCCTCCAGGTGTAGCCACTGTCCCAACTCAGAACACTAGGAATTTGTTTGCCTGTTGTTTTGTTTTGTTTTGTTTTTTGCGATATGCAGGCCTCTCACTGTTGTGGCCTCTCCCGCTGCGGAGCACAGGCTCCGGACGCGCAGGCTCAGCGGCCATGGCTCACGCGCCCAGCCGCTCCGTGGCATGTGGGATCCTCCCGGACCGGGGCACGAACCTGTGTCCTCTGCATCGGCAGGCGGACTCCCAACCACTGCGCCACCAGGGAAGCCCTGTTTGCCTGTTTTATGTTCTTATATCAATGCCTGGCTCCTGGTGCTCAGCAACAGGTTTGTGAGATTCGTACATACTGTTGTGGCAGCTGTAGATTGTCCATTCTCATAGTGTGTCACAGTGACTCTCAAAACGTGTCCCCAGAGCATCAGTGTCAGCATCATAGAAACTAATTAGAAATGCAAATTTCTGAGCAAATTCTTGAACGCCCACTTTGACCTGCTGAATGATAAATTTGGGGGTGGGGCACTGCCTTCTGTGATTTAACAAACCCTCCAGATGATTCTGACTCCCACTAATTTTCAGAAACACTGCTATATAGTATTCCATTCTCTGAATATATTGTGATACATTTATCATTCTACTGCTGATGGACATTTGGGCTGTTTCCGGTGTAAAGTTATTATGAAGATGTATGAATTTTCCAGTACATGCCTTTTGGTGATCATGAAAATGCACTTATTGTATGTGTATACCTAGGAGTATAATTTCTGGGTTATAGGATATGCCTTTGTTCAGTTTTAGTACATATTATCATACAGTTAATCTCAATGGTTACACTAATTTACATTCTCCAGCTGTATACAAAAGTTGCAGTTTTTTAATATAGTCACCAAAACCATATTTGGTATTCATTTTATTTTTATCCACCATTCTGATGGCGGATAGTGTATCTCATTGATGTTTTTGTTTGTTTGTTTGTTTGTTTGTTTTGTGGTACGCGGGTCTCTCACTGTCGTGGCCTCTCCCGTTGTGGAGCACAGGCTCTGGATGTGCAGGCTCAGCGGCCATGGCCCACGGGCCCAGCCGCTCCACGGCATGTGGGATCTTCCCGGACCAGGGCACGAACCCACGTCCCTTGCATTGGCAGGCAGACTCTCAACCACTGTGCCACCAGGGAAGCCCCTCATTGATGTTTTAATATGCATTTCTCTAATGACTAGTGATACTGAGCACTTTGTCATATACTCATTAGCCATTTGTACATCTTCCTTATTGAAGTATACACTCAAATCTTTTCCCATTTTCGTATTAAGCTGTCTATTTTTATCTCATTTTTAGATACAAGTCTTTGTCAGATAGATGCACTGCAAATATCTTTTTCTACTTTGTAGGATGCAAGGCAAATATGGTTTTGATAACAAATATTCCCAAAGTATAAGTATAGACGAAAAGGCTACCTTATAACTTAAATAGTTTTTCAACATACTTTCTATTTCCTGATTATCCACTAACTTTCTCTTTTAAGGAAACATTATTGCATGGAGTAGCAGAGCTTTGTTGCATTATGGACACAGCCAACTAGATGCTTATAAAACCAGACAAAAGTTTATAAGGAATATTTGGGGCAGGTCAGTCTCTCCCAGAAAACTCTAAGGCTTAGGCATGTGCATCCACATTTTTTCTGTATCTTATAATCACTGTCCTATTTTCTTTTAAATATGGTTCCTAGGTGACTGGCAAGTAGCCCAGTCATAGACCATGGATGATAAAGGAGGCATAACAAATCTGTGGGGAGAGGAAAAGGTTATTCAATAAACAGAGCTGGGGCAACTGGTTGGTTATTTGGATAAAAATCCATTCAGATTTTGGTCTCAACCCATTTATGAAAATATGTTCCAAGTGGAACAAAAAATTAAATGTAAAAATTCTAACCATGAAGAACTAGAAGATAATATTTGTGAATTTTTTTTTATTATTTCTTAATGTGAAAGGAAATAGCAAAGGGAAAGATACATAGAGATAACTATATGACAATTTGAAACTTTTGAACTTCTAAATCCAAACTGAATTAACAGGAAAAGCAAACTGAACAAATTATTTTCAAGAACTATGACACAGAGTTCATACTCTTAATCTTAAATTCTTAATATATAAGGATCCTGAACAGTTAGGAAAAACATTATAGACCCAGTAGAAAATGTACAAAAAATAAGAAAAGTTTATTTAAAAGACATGAAATTCAACTAGCTTTTAACAGTTGTTTAAAAAATAAACATTTTTTAAAAAGGAAGGGAAGAAAAAGTCCAAACACACATAGTCAAAGAAATAAAAATTAACCTTTTTAAAAATCGCATTTCCCATATTGCACAGAGTTTATGCTCAAGTGTAGTTTGAATTAAGAAAGAAAAACTCTCATGGAGAAGCAAAAATAATTTCTATTGTAACAAGGAGAGGAGAGAAAAGAGAAGAGAGAAAAGAGAGGTGATTCTGCAATTGCTAGGGCGTAGTGAAGAAAGAAAGGAATCTTTAGACAGGCTGCTGGCAGCCCTGAGAGGGTGGCCGTTTAGGCTATCAAAATAAAACAACAATAATTTTTAAAAAATAAGAGGAAATAAAATAGCCAATAATTTGAAGAGGATCAGAGATGATGGTGTCATTAATTAGAATTGAAGAATATAGAGCAGTTCACATTTTTACAGGGAGGAAAAAATTTATTTGTTGTGTTCAAAATGATCCAGGCACTGTGGTTAGTGCTAGATCGATAAAGATGAATGCAGCTCACCCCTGCCTTCAAGGAGCTTAGACAGGTTACATGATAATTTGAATAAAATATTGTTGAAGCTGTTACAGTGTTGGCAACTTGAATAGGATTTTATTAAATTTGCCTGGGGAGGCTTCTCTGATGGCACAGTGGTTAAGAATCTGCCTGCCAATGCAGGGGACACGGGTTCGAGCCCCGGGCCGGGAAGATCCTACATGACGCGGAGCAACTAAGCCCGTGTGCCACAACTACTGAGCCTGTGCTCTAGAGCCCGCGAGACACAACTACTGAAGCCTGCACGCCTAGAGCCCAGGCTCCACAACAGCAGAAGCCACTGCAATGAGAAGCCTGTGCACCACAATGAAGAGTAGCCCCACTCACCGCAACTAGAGAAAGCCCACGTGCAGCAGCAAAGACCCAGTGCAGCCAAAAATAAATAAATAAATATATTTATTAAAAAAAAAAAAAATTGCCTGGGGCACTTCAACCCAGCACCCTTGAAAACACAAGCTGCTTCTGCTGCGTGTGTGTGTGTGTGTGTGTGTGTCTGTGTGTTTTAGTTCAACCTAAAAACTGATGTTTATGATGCCGACCGTGCTTCATAATAAGTGGCAAAACTCAGTTAGTATATTCTGTTAAAGATGACGGGGAAGTACAGGGAATATTTTTTAGAATGATTTGCAGCACAACTAATTTTAAAAACAATTCTGGCTCTTACAGAGTTAATCTCCAACTATCTCTGAGTCAATGAAGAACTCTGCAGAGCTGATCGCTGCATATGCTACTTCAACACATAGGATTGATTGAAGCATTAAAGTGAGCTGCTATTCCACTTCCTTTAGGAGTACAGACCAAAATATTGGAAAGATGGATGACTGAGAGGATAGACACCCGTTTAATTTTTACAACACACAAATATCCCACATGCCAATCACTTTAGGGAAAGTCATACAGGAGGGAGATTCTAACACCTGGTATTAAAGATACCACAAAAATCTGTTGTTTCAGTGAATGATTATTATGATTTAGATTGTTTTTTGCTTGATTCATCTAAGTAATTACCTCAAACCTCTGCTGTATTTTTTAATATCATGCTATGGTTTACTATTGTTACTGCCTGGAGAAATAAGTAAAACATTGTAAAGTACCTTTGCTTTTTGCAAACTAAAATCTTTGTTTTTGGAAAATACTGTATTTGGTAATATTATCAAAAACATTACTTTTTTCTAGAATTAGAAACAGCATGAACAGAAGAAATCTGAAAGTGTACTCGTTCAAAAAAAGGTTTTCTGCTTCATGTAATTGATTCTCTGGGAAATTTTATGACAAATATTTATCCATTGTTTTTGTAGTAATCATTGCATCGTGAAATTAAAACAGACTCAATACTGAGCATTTTTAAAACAATTATCCAGCAGTGAAATTACTATATATTTCCTTCTAAAAACAAATTGTATCATATGTACATTGATGTGAAAAATGGCTGACCTTTTTTATTCAGTTCAGCAGCAACATTCATTAGACTCGCTTTTTAATTTCTTCAACTGGAGCACGTAAAATGCAAGGCAGGGCTGGGGGGTTTAGGATGTGAACACGTGTACGTGATTCCTTTTGATCAAGAGCAGAGCTGACCCTTCTACCCACCCAGCTTTCCCTTTGTGCTTGTGTGTTCTGAACAGCCTTTCGGAACAGAGTCCCAAATTTCAATGATGTCCCAAATCACAGGATTAATGTGTCTACAAACAGACCTCTTATGCCTCCAAAATGAAGTACTCCTTGCTAATTTCTCTTCAAGACACCAGCTTAATTGCATTTTAAACAAATGGGCTGCTTTGCTGGCCAACTTTTAAATGAGATAACAGCAATGTTCACTCTCCAGCAGTGATGAGTGCCTTGCAGTAGATTCAAAACTCTGTTCAATAACAGGTTTAATCTCACACCAGCAGATTTACTGCAGAATAAACTGCCACTGGGCTCATAATTAGTAAAACAACAACAAAAAAATCCAACCTACTAAATATTATTTTCCAAAGCAGCAGGCAATGTTTTAGTGGAACATTTCAGTCCTGTTCTTTGTGAGTTTTATTGATTTTATATATGATATTGGGAATTCATGTTATGATTTAAGATAATGTTCTTTATCGATCACGTAAGCAGTTGTTTAGCTAACCGGTAACAAAATGATACCCCCGTTCACAGGATATGTGACATACACAGCTGGGGAGACTATAGTGCTTCTCTCTTTAATGTTTATCTCTTCTTTATTTTTTTTTTCCTAAAAGCATATTCACTGCTGGAAAACAACAGCCAAAAAGCATTTGTGCTTCAGAAACAATCTTCTCATAATTTTCTTTGTTGCAGCTATTAGTGGGCAATTGTGATTCAGTGAAAACCCCATTCAACAAACAGATGTTACAAAGTATATTCTCTGCTTGCTGCATCTAAACAAATATTAATGAGGTAATTGGAACTATTAAGAAAAAAAGATAGTGCTAAGTATGTGTTTATAGTCTTATGTATGAGGCTATACCGTTCTAAAATTTCTCATTTATATTGCACAATAGTAAGATATCGTTATAGTGATACGCCAAGGGACACATTTTTCATAATTGTCTTAAATATCTGTGCGAAAACCTGTATTACACAATTCTAAAAAGCTCACCTGCCATAAGAATGAACAAAAGCTTTTGTGTAAAAGTAGAGGGAAGCAACTACATGTATTTAAAAAAATCTATTTCCTTACATACACCATACACAGATTTTTTTAAATCTTACTGTTTTTTTTTGTGTGTAAATATAAACTATATGTGTGATAGTCAAAAAAAAAAAATCATATATCTTCAAAATATTTGATCAGTGTGTTTTTCCTGACATTTTTCAGACAGAAATAAGTTGTCTTCAGTACAAGCACTAGCTCACCTCCCATCACTCAAACATGTAGTAATGGCATGTGAGGCTAGCTTTATTTCTGGCATTAACCTTTTGATAATGAGTGTTACATCAATTGGAATTTGAGGAATCTAAGGGTACTGCTGTGCAGTTTATTTTTTTAAGACCCCCAAAGCAAATTAAACCTCAGTGAGTCAGACATCATATTCACAGACAATAGCAGTTTTAAGAAATAACTAAAAAATACCAATTTACAAATAAAGCTTTAAACTCTATAGACTTACCAAGTGGTGATTTAAAGAAGAATTACTCATTCTTGTCTTCATTTAAATTGCCCCTAATTTGTACTGATCCTGAAGATTAAAAGTTAAGAAAAAGAAAGGAAAGAAAATAAAGTATTTCCAGTTCTATCTCTGACTAATTAAGCGTGGTATTTCTAAGCCATAAACCCAAAGAATTTTAGTAGTGAAAGGCCTCAGGAATGACCCAATTCCCATAACTCACAAAGGAGGAAACTAATGTTCAGAAGAGTGATGTGATAAGCCCAAGGGCACATTTTTCATTCGTCTCATCTGTTATATAGGAGCAATGTTTATTCTTTTATCACATACCTAATAAATATCGTAGTCTACACTCCGATGCATCAGATTCCAAAGTCGTTGCTCCTAACCACACACAGTGGATGACCTCACCAAAATATGTCCGCCTCACAGATCTTATACAACATCACATTCTTCTTGTTCTGATCATTTCAATTTTGGCCTGTGGGCGATGGAACAAGAATTTTTTATTAATGTGCTTCTTCAACTTTACTGAGGTATAATATACATGTAATAAAATGCACCCATTTCTAAGTATACAGTTTGATGAATTTTGACAAATACCTGTACAACCACCATCTCCACCAAGATACAGAACATTGCTTTTATTTCAGAAATTTCCTTCTGGTCCTTTTGCAATAAATCCACTCCCATCACCCACCACAGGAAATCACTAATCTAATTTCTATCATTATAGATAGAACTGTTCTAGAACTTTATATAAATCAAAGCAGAATTTTATTTATTAATCTGATTTGGCAAGTACTTATATAGAGCTTTTATGTACCAGACACTAAGTGCTATACAAATATTGTAATATTTAATCCTCATAACCATCATAATGTAGGTATTGTTATCCCCATTTTCTAGATACTAAAACAGAAGAGCCCAGAGAGGTTAAGTAATAGTCCAAGGTCACACAACTAGTAGATGGTGGACCTGTAATTTTAGCCCCACCAGTCTGGTTCTAGAGCATGTGCCTTAACCACTACATAATGCAGCATGAGAAAGATGATAATAATAGAAAATAGCTAAATGCTTTTCTCTGCTAGCCACTCTTCCAAGCACTTACAGATATCAGCTCATTAGAATAATCCTTTTGTGTAGGTAATACTGTTCTCTTCATAGATGAGGAAGTGGAGGCAGAGGGAGGCACAGGAAGGTTATAAACCAAGAACTTGACATATATTATGTCTGACTCTCCAAAGCCTAGAAGAGTAGTCTGATGTATGATAGGTGCTCAATAACACACATACACACACACACATACTATACATATTATATATCATATGTAATATATGACATTAACTATGTAATATATATCATACATAGTATATATTTTACATACATAATCACATATACAATTTTTGAATCTGTAGTGTATATCATTATTATATTAATGAATTCACTTGATAAATGAATCTTTTTTGTGTTGATTTTATTAGTATCCCCATTCTACAAATGAGAAAATAAAATAGGTGTTCAGAAAGAGAAAGTTAATAACATTCCAAATTTATAAACCTAGTGAATGGATTGTTTGGTTTTGAAGGCAAGTGTGTTGTTTTCCAAATAGCACACATTTTTCACTCTATTTTCCCACCATTTTTCAGCTACTCTGGTAGGTACATTTACGGCATAACTCGTCCTATATACTCATCACAAAGACCCTATGGAGAAGATTTCTCACCAGCTGGCATGTTAGATAACTCATGTGCAGGGGTTATGAGCACATTCCCCCAGTCACCTAGATGGAAAGCTTATACTCTATGCTCAAATTCAGGTTAGGAGTTGAGTCTGATGTTGACAAATTTGAAAATCTTCATTGTGTAGGGGACACAATGAAAGTGCTTGAGGTTGCTGAAATAGAGGTTGAAAAGGACTAACACAAAGCTAGTCAAAGTAATTTATAACTAAGGGAGTATTTCCAAGTGCCAGAAATTTTATATACTGCATTTACTGAATCTTAGTCACCATCAATTGTAAGACACATTCTGATTTCTGATTTGTTGAAATGTGAAAGCAATCATGATTTGGAATCGATGATATATACAGTGTTATCTCTAACTCTTAAAATGACCCCATATGATTATTGTCTCTTTTTCAGAGGAGGAAAACAAGGCTCAAAGAGAAAAAGTAACACGTCTATGGGCCCAGATTTGGACTTGGGTGGCTCTGAAGCCTATCCTTTCATGAGGCCTGTCTCATCTGTCGTAGTTTTCTGCACTGCCAGATTATTTTGCATATTTGGGCACCACTCCTGCAAATTGGGGAGATTCAAGGTTTTTAGAGAGCATTCACTCTATGGGAAGTTTACCACTTTGCTAATATAAATTATTGTCTGTTCGAATTTCTGAACTGCCTTTAAATTAGTATTGCACCACACAATCTGCAATTAATTTGTTTTCAAAAGATCTCACGTTTTTTGCTCCTGTGGTTTGCTCAGTTACAAATGGCTAAATCCACTTCTTTCCAGAAGATCACCCTGTTTTTCATGATCAGCTAACTGCTAATGCACTATGCCAGTAAGGGAAGTATTGTATTTTGGCAACATGTTCCCTTCAATGTATCTTATTTTTACAGTGAACTGTTATAAGATTTTAGTAAAAAAATTTAGTCAAATAATTTTAGAAAATAAATATGTTCACATGTTCTGATGCCTTTTTGTAATTTCAATTTTAAAGTAGTGTGAATTTATAGCTTCCCAAATATAACCCATCAGAAGAATGAAGATTGCTACACCCCTTGCAATTCCCATTTTGATCTTTCATCTCTGAATTCATGTCTCCTTGTTACTTTTACATATAGCAGGAAATGTTCATTTGATTCTTCCTCAGCTGGACAGGACTTTTATCTGAAGTCACAGCAAGGACTTTTTCTGAAGTCACAGCCATGACTTTACATCTATAATGTAGAAGACTAGATCTTCTAATGACAACTTTTTTCATATCAAATTAAAAGTTTCTCGTGAAGAGACCTATGTGATTTTGTGGAAATAAACTGACAAATAACTGACCACCTATCAAGGAGATATGATTTAGTTAACAACCATAGAAAAAATGCTTCCTAGACTTGTAATCTATGCAAATAAAGAAATCTTTATTTTTCTTCTCAGAAAACTTTCAGTTATTCATAAACTTTGAAACGTATGGTGATACCACCTTCTATGCTTAATTTTTTTCCCCATTTTATTTCCTCTCTCTCTCTCTTGTTCTCTCTCTCCCCTTTCTCCAGCTGCAGTTTATGAACCCAAATGAAAGAAGAAATATTCTAGAAATACAGCAGACTTAGACTGGACATTTCAGGTAGGTTTTCTCAATTCTTTAGGAATGTAAAGCTCCCTTACACGTAAGCAACCCTTAAAAGTTGTCGGTGCACTTGAATCTTCCTTGTTTTCATTCAGTCTCCATAATTACCTCAAGACACAGTCAGGACAAGCAACACTAGATATCAGGGCTGGCTTCGTGGGTGTGGACTTGTGCAATCGAACAGGGCCCTGTGCTGGGAAAGGCCCAGCACTCTGTTTAAAGTTCTACTTAATAGTATTTTATCAGAGCCCTGCATTTTCACTTTGCACGAGGCCCCCAAAATTTATGTAGCTGGTACTGTGAGTTATCCCCATATAATAGATAGGATGATTTCTTTCTCTGTTTTACATGAGAGGAATAGCTACCAAAGAGGAACCAAGAAAAGGGCAGTTGTTATGTTTTGGTTTCATTCTTTAGCTTAAAATATAAATTGGCAAAACATGAGACACGTTCATATTCAATTACTATCTACCACCAAACATAAGCCATTATTTTTCCTCACTGAAAAATCCATACCCTAAAAAGGATGAATTGTCATATATTTGAATTCTCACAAAGTCTGTAATATTATGGAGTGATCTTTCAATTATTTTATTTCGAACATTAGCTTGAGATAACTTCTAATTGCTAGTTTGTGATATTTATATATATATATCACATGATAGATTCCATTAAAAAAAAGGCAAATAAATACATTTAGTCATTTTTGGACAAATTATCTCACAACTGTAAGTGTTGTACCTCACTGTAAAAAAAACCTCTTAAAACCATTTTTAAAAGATAAATGGTAAAATTTTACCTCATAGAGATAATAAAAATATGCCTTCAGGATAATTTTTTTAAAAAAAAGGTAGAATGGTATGGGAATGGACGCTTGTAACTGCAAATAAAATTTCTAGTGACAGGATCATATATGAATTCAAAATGAATTCAAACAACTTTGACAGAAGCTGTGCTCTGGAAAATTGAGGAAGATGGCTCAAAGGGCGACTCTGGTATGGAGAAGTCACCGATGTTAGAGATCATGAGAAAAGTTTGATAAAATTATTCCGTAAAATTCAAGTGTGGACATAATTTATAAATTTACATTTTATTGTAAAATATTTAAATTTAAACATGTATAATTAAATTAATAAATATTGTAAGTACTGTTGTCACCTATTTAATCTACCTGCCTCAAGGTTTATATATTCAAATTGTTCCCTTCATCCCCCCAAAATCTTTCAGTTGGGAGAATGAGGCATTGCTGTGTATTCAGGTTTACCTTATCTTTAAATATTTGCGGTAATCATAAACCTTTCAAAATCACATATTAAAGTAAGACGATTTTCCTGCTATTTTATGTTATTTGCTCTTTATACAATGTGGATGGTTGATTAGTACGGTTAATTGAAAGTTGAATATATTCAGGCATTCTCAGTTGAAAGGTTCTTTATAGGTACAGAGTGCCAAATTGAATTATTTTCATCTCTCTAGTCCAGTCCTGGGCTGTGAAGCTCTCCGGGACAGCTCTGCTGAGATTGATTACATGCACACATCTGTATTCCCCCCAAAGTTCTTCATTCCTGCCTAAATGAAAAGGAAGTTTGATCACCTGCCCGCCTCCCTCTCACCCGCTAGACCCAGGGCAGGAGGCAGGTGTTCTGGAGAAGATGAGGTTACAACCAGAAGCAAGAACCCTGAGAATTTAAATCAATCTTAAATGAAAACAAACAAGCAAACAAGACCGAAATAAACCCTACTTACTCTGCATAGATATTTCCTTTCTGCTCCTGTTTTAATTAAAAACCTTTTTTTTTTTTTTCCCTGAATGCTTCTATTCTTTTCTCTCCCATCTTTCTCTTCCTTTCCATTCCTACTGCCACAGTCTTATCACAAAATGTTTTTACTCCCTGTCTACATTTCCTTCCTGAGGTTAGTTTTCACTTTCATATTTTTTACTGCTCATTTCAACCCATCTTCAGGCCTGCTGCCCAAGTGCTCTTTCAAGTGCCCAATTAATATCCTCTCAGCTCTTGCTCACACATTTTCTATGGCTCCTGACTGCTATGAATAAAATAAAATTTTCTTATTCACTAAACTGTGATCCCAATTCACTTTTCCAAATTTGCTTCTTACTATATTAGCAACCTAAACTCAACCAAGAGATACCTGAAGTGGTTCTTTAATATAATCGTTAATCACATTACCTTGTTGCAATTTATGTATCCTAGTGGGATACTTTAAGTCTTGTCTAGAACAAGGTAGAATAAAAAGGTAAAATACCTCAACTTTGAAATAACATATTTTCAGCTGTCTGGTTTTGTTCATTGCTATTTTCTCTGGAATACTCTCTCATCCTGGTATTTGCTATTGAAATCCATCCACATTTAATGGAGGCCCAGCCTATAAGTCATTTCTTGTGGGATGAATTTCTTAATCAGTGAAGTCAGACTCTTTTCCTCCCTCCTACCCTTGAACACTGTAGACCCCTCATACGATGGCTCACATAGCCTGGTATTACAGATAACCTTGAATTTTACCTACTGAATTATCTGCTGATTACACATAAGATTTATAGCCTTTAGTTTTAAAGTCTAGCACAGTAGCTTGCACAAAGGAGATGCTCAATAAACACACACTGACAGAATGAATGAAGAAATTAATAAAGTTGAATTTTATTCCTCTAAGTTTCCATTTAAATTACGGACTTATACTGAGGGCTTTTTTTTTTTTTCTTGTAAGTCTCCTGTTTAAAAAAAAAAAAGTAATTTCATGAAGTAGACCACTTTATGATATTTGTGTCATGGAAAGAATTCTACTTAGCAAGACATTCATTCTCTTGATACATCCTAGTTCTGAGATGGTGGGCAAGTCACTTAAAGCTTGGGAACTTCCTTTCATAATTAGGCACAATAATAATACCTAACATTTAAATTGTCTTTACTGTGTGCCAGGAACTCTTCTAATACTTTATGTATATTACTTCATTTAACCTTCACCAACACCAAAGTGGCAAATACTATTATTATTACACTGTTACGAAACAAGGAAGAGGCAAGTTTTCAAGTTCACATAGCTGTTAGGTGGTAAGAAATGGGATTTGAACCTATTCTTTTTGGCTCCAAAGTCTGTGTGCATTCTATATTATCTGGTGGTACTGGATGAAATAAACATTGTTTGTTTCAATCAAAAAACCTATGAATATTTGATAGATGTGTTGTTCTATTTCAGTCCTTAAGTACGATGGAACAGGTAAGGCAATATTACTAAACTTTAGTAAAATCTTTTGTTATTCTGAATAGCTATGGTTAAAAATCAGATATGGATTCAAGATCATCTTCCCAAGCATATAATCTGTGCGGTTGCACAGGCCCTGAACTTAGACAGGCCCCATGCTTGGTTTAATAAGTTTTGAAATCCTTAATAATTTTTGAACAAATGCTCCAGACTTTCATTTTTTACTGGGACCCGTAAATTATGTAGCTGGTTCTGATTTAATGTTTTGGGGACAAATATAAATATTTTCTCAGTACATTAAACTAAACATTAAAGTCTTATCCCTCCACTCTCACTTCCCTTTCCTTCAAACACGCCTCGAAAGATATGGAATCAAGATCTTAAAACAGTTAAAAATCTCTTTTATAAGAAAGCAATAGAATTTCCTGAATAAGAGGTTAATATTAATATGCCCATCTGGTAGGCAGATGAAATTTTTATCTCACTTTCCTCACCCTGGTTTAGTTAAGAATTGCCCCTTGTTCCCCATGAATCAAGGTATATGAATAAGTATTCTTCCTTCTTCTAACCCTGTGTAATTTTTGGAGCTGCTTTTGACTCTTTTTTTTTTTTTTTTTTTTTTAATTCTTCTGTACCCTCTCCTGGCTAGCCTTGGTTACCCTAGCCCTCTGCAATCTCTGGGCTATCTTTGGGACTCACATCCATTCTTTCATTTGGCAATGAACTCTGTTGAGTCTCTACTATAGTAGAGAAAGAGAAACACTGAGATGATGTGACCCTGACTGTGTATTTTGTCTCCCCATGATGATAAAATGTATAAAATGCATTTGAAAGATGGCCCAAGAATGAATACTATTCTGTAATATGATCATGGTCTAAACACAAGAAACACAGATTAGGTCACTTTTTATAAAACACTTCTTTCTACTAAGAACATCATTTAAGTTAAGATCCCTGCTATGTGCTGGAGAGGTGAAGATGAGCCTAGACAGTTTCTGTCCTCCTGCATCTCCCCATACAAGGGAGGAGCTAGTCATAGACTTAGTGATCACATACTCACATGCACTTGACAATATCAATGTAAGTAAACTACATTATGGATCCACTGGGAAATAAAATAGGACCCAGATACATGTGAGAAGAGATAATACTTGGGCTTCCTCTGAGGGTGGAGAAGGGCAGTCTTTGCAACAAAATCAAAAGACAAAGCCATGAAATTGCAGCATCTGTTTGTAAAAGTGAGTGATTTGCTGCAATTGGACCTGGGGTTCATGGGACTGAGAGTGTAGGTAAGGACAGGTGCACCATGCAAGACGTGGTTGATATTCTGTTAAAAGGGATGAATCAATAAAAGGTTTTAAGGGATAAAGAGACTTAAAAGGAATATGTGTTTAACATAGATAATACCTGTGGTAGACAGAATAATGACTCCCCCTCTCCCCTAAAAAGATATCCACATCTTAATACGTGGAATCCGTGTATGTATTAAGTTAGGCAAAGGGGAATTAAGTTTGCAGTTGGAATTACAGTCACTAATCATCTGACCTTGGATTATCCAGGTGGGCCAAATAAAATGACAAGTGTCCTTGTAAGTAGGAGAGGAAGGCAGAAGAGAAAGAGGCAGAGAAATTGAACCATGAAAAGGATTCCACCAGATGTTTCTGGCTTTGAAGATGGAAGAATCTAGCCATGAAACAAAGAATGTAGGCAGCCTCCAGAAGCTGGAAAAAAACAAGGAAATGGGTTCTCCCCTAGAGCCTCCAGAAAGAATGTAGCCCTGCTGATACTTTGATTTTCTTTAGCCCAGTGAGAACAGTGTCAGACTTCTGACCCCCCCAAATTGTAAGATAATAAATTTGTGTTGTTTTAAGATAAAGAATTACTTAAGTTGTATAAGATAGTACATTTGTGCTATGCTGTTTCAGCAGCAATAGGAAACTAGTACAATATGTTAAATTCATAATAATATAATGAAATCCTGAAAAGTCGATTTAAAAATATGATTTAATAATTAGTAAATATATTCTACTATCTATCTACCCTCTCCTAGTTTTCATAAGTCTTGGTACACATTTCTCCGTGCTCCCTGCTTGTGCCTGCTGCCTCCTACAGATTCCAGATTACTTAGATTTGTAATCACAGTCTTATGCTTCCAGCTATGTTCAGGACAGAAGCATAAATACCAATGCACATTATAGTCTAGCTATAAGCTAATAAAAAAGAGGCAGTTACTGAGTTTTTTGGCATATCACCATCTTTCTCTTGGGCAGAAGACATTACCTTTGCTTACATTTTTCTGTGCCTAGATTAGTATTTTGACTTGTATCAAATGCAAAGTAATTTGGATATGGCAAAAAAAATATTTAAAAGTTCAAAAAGGCATTTGAGATACTTGACACATCACCAAATCCATAATTACAGATTTTGTTTATGCCATTCCTTTTGACATAGGGTAAGGCAGCTGTATAAAAACTCATTTACTTTAAGGTGACAATTCTGTTTAGAATAATGGACTAGGGAGATTAATATTTACTTCTCTATCACTGTTGACGTGTTAACTATATTGTATAAAATCCATTAAGTACTAAAGATTACTTCACAAACTGCAATATGTTGATTTACTTCTAAAACGCAGCTCATATGGTCACAAAGTGGCAGAAAATCTTTGTGTGTTTTAAAGGGCAAATGATTTTATTTGAGCATCAGGAACATGATTAGTGGCATTCCAGTTTGGAGTAATTTATCCTTGTAGTGGAATGACCCAAACTCTTCCACTCAAGAAAGCAGACTCCCTACAAAGAAGTTGATGGTACTGTCCTCTAAGGGTGCCTCAGCCTGAAAAGTTAGTAACTGTTTACCCAAGAGAGTGAATAAGAAGATAAATGTGTTCCTAGGCGCTGACAACACTAATTCCTTTTTGTGAACCAGGTGGGTGTAGTCTTAAGAACTATGTGGTCTAGGAGCTGCCTGCTGGCTAGGAAAAAGCATCATGGCGAAACAGAGGTTATTGTTTCTGCCAGACATTCTCCAATAGTTATGCGGTCAGCATCAAATAAGCCAGAGAGTTGCATAATGCATCAATTTAATTAAAGCTGAATTTTGTCACTAATTTCTTCTGACTGTTGTGAGACCACTTCCTTGCACATGTCCCTTAGGATTATGACTGGATCTTTCTCTAGCCTTCGTGGAAGTTTGGCATCAATTTGAAGGAATGCTTTCACAGACCATATCCCTCTCTGAGTTGCGATGTTGTGAAAATTTGAAGCCTTTATACAGGATTTCATCAAAAGTTTTGTTCCAAGGGTTTTCCGATGTGAAACAAAACAAAAGTAGTTTTTTGTTTGTCTTTCCTGTAGGTGCATCTTTGAAGAGGAGGCAATTTCTCCATTCTGCTGAGAACAGTATGGAGAATCCTTAATTCTCTTAATAAAAGTCATAACACTCACCAGGCTTTTCAAAGCTTAAGAATGTATCCTTAAAACTCTGTTAAGTACAAAAAGACTTTAGTCCTTTTGTCCTACAGGAAAACCTTGAACTAATTATTTGGCTCTTAGCAACAGTCCCTTAACGGCAAGCTCAAGGGAGATCTCTGAGGTGCCTGCCACCGGTCCTCTTTGTAAGGTCGGATCTTAACAAACGGCACCGCGAAACAGAGGAAAGCTTCAAGTGAGCTTTATTAGGGAGCGCTCCCAGGCGAGGTTCACTGGTCCGACAGAAAGGGGCCAGAGAAGTCGCACCTGGGCGAGGGTTGGGCAAGATTTTATAGGGGAAGAAGGAAAAGAGGTGTGGTGAATCTGGGAGGGCGCAGGGTATTCCTTATTTGGTGGTCTCTTCGGTATCGTGGCAATATCCGGTACCGGTTGCATCAGTCTTGGGACCGTTAGTCCCGCCCCTCGAAAGGCGGGAAGGCTGGGCCGGGTGGAAAGTCCCCAGGTCAGTTCCTGGAACTGGGTGGTCCGGAAAGTCTCCAGGTCAGTTTCTGGAGCTGGGTGGTCCGGAGAGTTTCGGTCTGATGCAACCTGTGAATCTGATTGCGTTCCCCTGCTTCGGGCCAGTTGGCCTTACACTCTTCTATGGAAAATCAAATGTTCTCCTTTGATCAAATTAGACACCCCTACCCAGTCACCTTCCCTGAATTTCACTTCATTGTTACACCTTTCACTTTTATCAAATACAGCTACAAGTACTGGCTATATACATTTAATTTCTGCTCTTTCTCCATAACAATGTGGGTGATACTGCTCACCACATTGCACAGTGCCCTCTATAAATTGTTCTGTGCAAGAAATCTCTCGTAGGATTAAATACCAAGGAAGTTTCTTGAGAAACTTACTTCATTCTTTACAATAAAGAGGGTGACGTCTTTTCTATATTTCCTTCTGCTTCATTTCCTTCTGCATGTCTTGTCCTACTGCTATCACTCATCACTTGAGCTTCTAGGATGCTGAGAATCAGGAAAGACGCTTATTCACAAAATTCAACATATTGGGCTCAGGTTGGAGATTTGGATTTATCCTTTAATTTTTTGTCTTTGTCTCTATGTTTAGCAAAAGTAAAAGAGTACATACCTTAGTACAATTAACTATTGTTTTGTTATTCTGGAAGTTGAGGAAGGAGATGCACTTAAGGCTAAACAAGAAGGAGAAGTTAAACATCTTTGGAATTGATATGTTAGGAGACAGATAAAGAAGGCTATAAAAGCAACATCAGAGCATTCTGTTAAAACAAATCCTGCTATTTTCTGATATGGTGGCAGGAGTGAAAATAATAAAACTTAGCTAAATGCAATCATTAATTTATCCAACAATATTATCAAGACTGCACTATGTGTATGACAGAGTTCCTGCCCTTAGGGAGTTTTCATGAATATGAGTAGTCAGTTTAACTACATTATAGCATTTTAGAGGAAATACAGCTTGCCGTAGGACCAAATGAGCAAGCACTTTGGATTTGAATTTAGGGTAGACTTGAAGAGGGAGCACTTTCAAAAAAGACCAAAAGGAAGACAACAAAATGCAGGTATCCAGAGGAAAAGGAGAGGGAAGAGGGCTCCAGGGAAAAGAAAATTTGGCAAAAACTCTGAATTATGAGCAGACACAGAGACTCCAGGGAACTAAAACCTGTTAACCAATGTGGTAGCCAGTACCTCTCTCTCAGAGGCATTGAGGTGAATCTAATCTTCAGGAGCCATGACTACACCTCTACTGTTGACATTAATTACCTTATTAGTGGTGATTGCATTATTCAGGGAGTAAAAATGTACTCATTTAATCTACAGTGATTATAAGACATTGTTTAGACTATGTTCCCAATTATGTCTGTTTGCATGTATGTATATATCTATAAGTATAACCTGAAAACAGTGACTTTTGCCAGTGTACACTTTACTTCATATCCTTTATATGATATATGTGGATATCTAAAGAAATGAATAGCTCGTGTTCTTATGAGACGATGGCATCTCTTAAAGGTATTGTGGCAATCATCTAGGGAACTCAGGAACTCAGGTAATTTTTAAATGGTTTTGTTTGTACAACTTTAATAAAAATATGTTTTGGACTTAAATTATCTGGATACTAGCATATATATATATATGTGTGTGTGTGTGTATATATATATATTTATAGTGGGATTATCACAACAGGACAAAATCTGTGAAGATTTAGTGAGGTAGAAACCCAATGATTATATTGGGTGGAATTTTCAGTTACCAAGTCAAATTTAAAGAGGAGCCATTTTTACATTTTCTAAATACATTTTATTAAAGCCAAATTTTTACTGTTGCTTCTGTCAAAACAAAGTTTCTGATTTTTTTCGCCCAAATTTTTACCATTCTTGGTCATTTCAGTTTTTCTTAAAAGAGTACAGTCCCGGGCTTCCCTGGTGGCGCAGTGGTTGAGAGTCCGCCTGCCGATGCAGGGGACACGGGTTTGTGTCCCGGTCCGGGGGCGGACCCCACATGCCGCGGAGCGGCTGGGCCCGTGAGCCATGGCCGCTGAGCCTGCGTGTCCGGAACCTTTGCTCTGCAACGGGAGAGGCCACAACAGTGAGAGGTCCGCGTACCGGAAAAAAAAAAAAAAAAAAAAGAGGACAGTCCCCTTTGTATAGCAGAACCCATTTGTGAGGAGTGTTGGTGGTATATTAAGAGGACCTTTCACTTTCTATGCCCTGCTTTTTCCAACTCCCACAAGTGGGAGCATGTTGATTGGATTAGCCTAAGGAGAAATCAATGTCAGACCATAGATCTTTCATCTTTTCAAAAATTGCATAATAGCAAATATCACGGAAAAATATTTTGCAACTTAATATATATAATTTATAATCACATTTTATATATTCTATCATATTTCAGACTCTCAAAAGTATATTATTTCTTTGGAGTTTGGGACTTAGGGGAGAATTATAGAAGAGTGTGAGCATTATGGGATGTATCACCTGGTAATAAGATGCTGGTTTTTTTGCTGCATATATTCAACTTTCCCAGGATTTTGATGCTATATAGTGAAGCTGGCATTTTTAACATTTTCTTATGCACTCGGGTCAAACATTTGCACACAACAATTTGTAGTGATGTCTTTATTGTTGAGAGATGAATCTGTGTAATTCTTTAATCTAACACTATACTGTCGTTTGGTAGACTTAATTTTTTTTAATAACTGTAGATTCTCTACCGTGCTTTGAAACGTATAAAATACTTGATGTAGTAAGCACAGAATAAAGTTGGCAATTATTCTGTGCATTTGGGGTATGTAGATAGGCAAACTATGAAATTTAAGGACAATTTTAGTCACTTATGGACCTAAATTATCTGTATTGGTTTCCCCCATCAGTAAAATGTACCATCATATTGCCAGTTTTCCACATTATTTCAGGCTCTATAAATCTGGATAAAGGGGAAATTTTAAATAGAAAGTGGTGAAGATAATATTTTAAAGGGCACAGGGGACATAGTATGAATGGTTTAAAAAATATTACCTTCTGGATATTTCTTAAATTGGTAGCAATTGGATATCATGACTTGGTAATGTCCTAGTATTTGTATTAGAAGGCGGGATAACTGGGTTCTCATATCTGTATTTTACCAGTCACATAGCGAGTGGAATGGTGTAATGATAAACTTATTTGCCTGAAGACACATAATGCCTTATTTTGTGGTCCATCGGAGCTATAACACAAGGGTCAGCAAAGTATGCCCTTTGCTACAAATCCAGCCTGCCATCTGCTTTTGTAAATAAAGTTTTGTCAGAACACAGCCCTGCCTATTTATTTATGTTTATCGTCTCTGGCTGCTTTCATGTTACAAAGGCAGAGTTGAGTAGATGCAACAGAGACCGTGTGGCCCACAAAACAAAAATTATTTACTATCTGGCCCTTTGCAAAAAAAAGTCACTGACCCCTGCTATACCAGCTGTACCATTATCATGTTGAACACATCCTCCCGTGAATGGGTAGCGGTCTCTGATAATTAATCATATGTTTTGTTTAAGCTCACCCTCTGAATTTGCTCGAATCCAACACAGGAAGATGTTTCTGTGTAAGGAAGCAGAGATATAGCTGGTTATATTAGACCCGTTAAACAAATAGAAAGCAGATTTCTCATGGGCAATCAGTTTGCCATTTTTGTGAGCATGAAATTCATTTTATAATTTTAGGGAGGAAAATGTGGTATTAAGCATGGGAAAATATTTTAAAATATCTTATATTCTGTAATGTGATCTAACTTCTCACTGTTTGTTTCAACTCAATAATAAAGTATAACTCCCAAATGTGAGGAACTTTCCTGGGCTGTGAAATTGATAAGATCCAGACTCTTCACACAGAAAATGTTCTCACGACTTCTCCCTCCTAATTCTCACCTCACTTTCTTTCTGAAAATTTGAAAGAAAATACTATCCCCTTAAATAAGGGGCCTCATATTTACATGTTTTATTGTAAACCCAATGCAGTTCATACGTTTATTTTACAAAGAGTTACATAAATTGAACCGTCACATATAACAAATAAAATGGAACATATCAAAATGATTCACAGACCCTTCTGGTTCAAAAACAAAGCTACTTTCTCAAAGTGGGAATACTATAGTAATAATTTGACATGTAAAATTACTTTAAAAGGAAAGAAAAGTATTTGTTGCTGTCCACTGCTACATTCTCTCCTTGGTTCCAAATAGTCTATTGATTTATTTCTTCATTCAGTAGAAGGTGACTGCATGCTACATTATTTCTTCTTCTTCTTTCCCATTCCCAGGGACAATTGCTTATCACTCTACAACTGTGTAATAGCTCCTTGAGCATCCCTATCCTTTCCTTGGCTACTATTAAGAATCCAAGTGATCCATGAACAATTGTTATGTGCCTCAACCTCAGCCTTGGCCTCTCGTCATTCTTTATATTAAACTAAATGTAAATTAGTTTTGCTAAAAGATCAACATCAACCTTATTTACCTAAGTCAAATTGAAAAAAAAAAAAAAAAGTTGGGAACTTTAGGGAAGATGGCACAAAGAATTCATCCTATAATGCATCCTCCTCAATCCTGACTAGAAATGAAACAGAAAGCAAGGCTAAAGCCACATATCTCCTTAGTTTTAAGCCTAGAATAATACGATGGTACTGGGAATTCGGCATGTGTTGACTACTGAGAACCAATGGAGCACCATTTTGACTGGGACCAGAACTTGAGGCTTGGAGCTATGAACTAGAATGTGGCCCAGCACTACAGCTGTATGGACTCTAGGGGACTTGGGAAGCTTGAGGAAGCCACCTGCTGGCCCAGTGACTGCATGTGTGGTATTTTCAATTTTAGATGCTGTTAAGAAGTGTTTAGTATTTCAAAAATGTAAGTTATTCACTAAAACACCAGAAATACAATGTTCCAAACAGTTGAAGGAAACAAAGGGGGAGTATTAAAGATAACCTTATCAACTCCACGAGAAGACAGGAAAGAATAAGAGGAGGAAAAAGAAGAGGAGAGTAAGGAGGAAATAAAAAGGATATAGACTGAAAGCACAAAATAGTAATTACAGAAAATCCCTGTGTTCAACTAAAAATAAGGTAAACTATTAAACTTATTTATTAAAAGACCAAAATTATCTGATTGGTTAAAAAAAAAACAGGATCAAGCTCTATGCTATGTACTTGATTTCCACTAAAAGAACCCTCTTCCAGGCTTCCCTGGTGGTGCAGTGGTTGAGAGTCCGCCTGCCGTTGCGGGGGACGCGGGTTTGTGCCCCCGTCTGGGAAGATCCCACATAAAAAAAAAAAAAAAAAGAACCCTCTTCCCCTGAAAGAGTGAAAATTAAGAAATGAAAATACAAATACCTGGTAAACACTGAGAAAAAGAAAGCTGCCCTAATAATGTTACTCACAGGCAAAATATTATTTAAAGCAATAAAATGAAAAAGCAAAAAAAAGGAATGGAATACCAGAAATATACAAAAGTTATAGTATATTCTAATTATATTTTCTGATTTCTACTAAGAAAAAAAGAAAAAATATAAAAAGAATAGCAAATTCACAATCTTGTTTGTGATTTTAACATACAATATTAGAAACAGTAGCTCAAGTAAATATGAGAAATTTTAAAAAACAAATTAGGAACCTTGACCTAATACACACACACACACACACACACACACACACACACAGACATATACATAACATATACACATATATAATGGAATCTTATTCACCTATGAAGAAAGGAAATCCTGCAATTTGTGAAAATATGAATGAACCTAGAGAGCATTAGGCTAAGTGAAATAAGTCAGACAGAGTAAGACAAATAGTGTATGATCTCATTTATATTTGGAATCTAAAAAATCCAAAATCATAGAAATAGAGAGTAAATTGGTGATTGCCAGGGGTGAGGGTATGGGGGAAATTGGTGAAGGTAGTCAAAAGGTACAAACTTCTAGTTCAAAGATGAGTAAATTCTGGGAATCTAATGTACAGCATGATGACTGTAGTTAATATTGTACACTTGAAAGTTGCTAAAAGAGTAGAAATTTCTCACCACAAAAAAAAAAAAGTTAAAGGAGGAAATGGAGGTGTTAACTAACCTTATTGTGGTAATCATTTTGAGATATATATATATATATATATATATATAAAATCATCACATTGCACACCTTAAACCCATACAATGTTATACATCAATCATATCTCAATAAAGCTGGAGAAAAAAGAAGAAAGAAAGAATAAGGAGAAATGCTAGTTCTAGTAAAATATATAAACCAGTAAAGTATATAAATTTATAGTAAGGTTGATTACATCTTTCAGAGGAACCAGAACAAATACCTAAGATGTAGTTCTATATATCATCTATGTCTAAGTCCATGCCTGTCTACAACTATATCTACATCTATAGCAATATTAGCTGTATGCATAGCTTTTATACCTTTTAAGAGTTTTTGTTTGTTTGTTTTTGTTTTGTTGTTTTTGCCACACCACGCGGTTTGTGAGATCTTAGTTCCCCGACCAGGGATCAAACCCGTGCCCCCTGCGGTGGAAGTGCAGAGTCCTAACCATTGGACCACCAGGGAATTCCCTTTTATACCTTTTATAGCAAGATTTCTCAACCTTGACACAATTGAGATTTGGAGCCATAGAGTTGTTAATAAAGGGCTGTACTGTACTGTGCATTGTAGGAGGTTTAGTGTCATCCATGGTCTTTACCTTCTAGATATCACTGGCATCCTCTTTACTCCAAGAGGAGACAACAATTTCTCTAGACATTACCAAGTATCCCCTGGGAGGAAAACTAACTCCCAATGAGAACCACTATATCATCTCTGTTATCTATAGCTATGGATGTGTAATCTATATTCTTGTCTTTTACTATCCCAATGAAAAGAGCTCAGAGCTAGGAAACCAAAATCTATATACAGTACTTGATGAATGACTTATCCCACCTGTCACTAGGATTACTCTATAAATGGAGACAGAAATTTCTAACTTATCTAACTTATCTTCTGTTTAGGTGCTAAAAGGAGATAGGAGGTATGAAAATCTTTAAACAATCCATACGTGCTAACAAGACAAAAATAAAACAACAGCAGAAATAATAATAAAATAATAATTTAATCCTGTAATTATTGTACTAACACAGGAATTAATGTTTTATATACATTGAAATGGTTTATTAAAAAAAGGACTAGGGCTTCCCTGGTGGTGCAGTGGTTGAGAGTCCGCCTGCCGATGCAGGGGACACGGGTTTGTGCCCCGGTCCGGGAAGGTCCCACATGCCGCGGAGCGGCTGGGCCCGTGAGCCATGGCCACTGAGCCTGCACGTCCAGAGCCTGTGCTCCTCAATGGGAGATGCCACAACAGTCAGGCCCGTGTACCACAAAAACAAAAACAAAACAAAACAAAACCAAAAAGGACTAAAGCCAAGAGGCTTGATATGAAATCAAAACTTGGCCACTTGGTGATAGATATAACTGTGAGCAAATCATTTATTTCAGAGTTTCAGTTCTTAATTGTTAACACTGAGATAATAACTCAAACTTAGCAGAAATTTTGGGAGAGAAAAATCCATTACCATTTGTGGATAAGAATATGGGCCCATTGTTGGTACAAGAAGAGATATTTTTGGAATTCAAGTCAACACCTCTTTCTTATAATATCCCATGGCATTTCCTTTTGAAACCTGACTTTTTCTTCAGTCATTTTGGTTACATTTCTTGGGATTTCTCTATTCCATTTTCCCCAGTCCCTAGCAATCTAACAGACTACTTATTTTCCCCTATGTGGCCCTAAGTTTCTATTTTCTGGTGATACCTTCAACAGTCCTGTCATCCAAAAGGATATATATCTCCTATTTGCAAATTCAGAGAGGACTCCCAATGACACCACACAGAGAAGTAACATCAGCTCTAGTAATAAAATAATATTCAACCAAATTACCTTTCAGTAGATAGCTAGCCAGTACCATGTATTAAAATATTAAGGGCTCAAACCCATATGTGTCCTTCTTTGAAGAATAATATTCCTGCCGTGGCTACTAACAGTTCAACCTATTACTATGTTTATACTATAAATCTTTTATTTTAAAAGTCAGCGCCTAGGCTGTGAAAATTCTCTTTGTGGTTAAACTTGGCAGAAAGGTTGACACTCTAGAGTGATATTTTCCTCTCCTCAAGTTTAGATGGAAAGCCATTAGTTTATTTTTAAGATCTTAGCAGGAAGACAAGGGGAGGGAGTGTCAACAGAGATGTTTCAGATCTTTTTATTGCTAGAAAATTGAATAACCAGTTGGCTTTATTTTATGCAATATGGTAACATGAAAACTAACTTTTGACTTATGTGTATTCCCTGCCATATATGATACCACTGACCAGAGTAGTCGATTGTAATTTTCTCTTTTAACATTTAAAGGGGATTCTGGCTCATGCACAGTTACTCATTTTCTTCAGAAATTTCATAAAGATTTTTAGTATGGAAAGTTATTGAGCATACAAGGTTCTGTGGATTGAAAAGCTCCCTAAGCATTCATTGACATGGAGGACCAGGGTTGTTCCAGTTTGTTATGTCAATGATTTGCAAATAATGGGTCTCTGGGAGATTTTTAAATTGCAGCTTTCACTCCAGGCCACGGTGCTTTTTAGGATGAGCTGAGTTGCTATGAGGCTTGGCACTCTTCAGTGCACCTTAAGCAGGGACTCTAATACTTCCATTGAGATCATAACAGCTGGCCGTTACAATCAGTCGCAATGACATATTTTTCTTTCATTTTTTTCTTTTAATAAAAAACAACAAAAAAATATACTCAAAAGACAATATTAAACTTGTAACTGAAGCCAACTACTGTGAAGAGCTTTCACTGAATGCCTTGAACACCATGAATCAAGTCTTTACAGAACGATGTTTAAGCCACATGTTGATTACAGTATGGACACTACCGTGCCTCATTCTAAAGGGGGTGAAATTGAAGCAGTTAAAATGGCAGCAAAAAGGCATGACTTGTACATGGAATCAAGAAATGTGGGACAATCAAAGTATGCACTATGGATCAAAGTACATGAAGATTTTATATTAATATTAATGTTTCCCCAAACTATAAAACATTTGGTACATTCTAAGTGCTCAAAACCATACTTGTGTTTTTTACATACACTGAGTTTTAACTGGTCAAACTGTCTAACTCATGATACCTGAGGTTATCTAGTTTTCTGGAGTTGAGGGAATCAAGAGAATTTTTCAGATCGCTTGCTTACTTATGACATCCTGAAGGAGATTCTGGTGGGAGGGTGATATGCAGGAACACCCCATGGATGTAACACTGACTCATCCATGTAAAATAAGACTGTAGAAAATACATTTTTTCCAAAGAGAGTCTTCAACTAGGTGTAATTTCACTTTATGGACTATTAAATAACTGATGGGTATCTATAAATATTATTTTGAACATGAATATCTGTATAATACACTTATGATTTTCAAGGGTTCCTACTGGGTTGTCTTGTTTTTACTTAAAAATTATGAGGTCCTTCACTGCAAAGATACCATCTTCTATGTTATTTATCATTCACTCAGCATCGATCATAAAGCCTGGCACAGTGGATAGCAAATATTTGCTGAATTTGGGGCTGTTATTGAATGACTATTGTGCTTATACCAAAACATCTGTCAACATTTCCAAACAGCTCTGGTCAAAATTGAAAAGGGAATCTGAGAATTATTTAGAAAGTTAGAAAGAGTCAGTGTGGATCAGACACTGACCACTATTCACAAACTGATGTAAAATCACAAATAATATACTCTTGAGAAACTATAAGCAATGGAGGTTGAGAAGAGAAAACAGATACTCATGAGAGCATGAGCTGTTAGAAAGGGATTTTTAACTTACTATCTGGTTAAACCAAGAAAGACCTTCCTCTCCCAGAAGATAGCAAGAAATGTTACAAAATGGAAAAGAAATATTCATGGAAGGAATAAAGATTTTCAGTAACTGGAATATATTGGTGATAAGCTTATTTAAATCTTAGAGGAGAAAAAAAAGATTGCATGAAATAACTAACAAGAAAGACGAATTGTGATTTTATTTGCCTTCGTTTTTTTTTTGTTTTGCGGTACGCAGGCCTCTCACTGTTGGGGCCTCTCCCATGGTGGAGCACAGGCTCCGGACGCGCAGGCTCAGCGGCCATGGCTCAGCGGCCATGGCTCAGGGGCCCAGCCGCTCCGCGGCATGTGGGATCCTCCCAGACCGGGATACGAACCCGTGTCCCCTGCATCGGCAGGCGTACTCTCAACCACTGCGCCACCAAGGAAGCCCTATTTGCCTTCTTTTTTTTGCCAGAACATTCCTTTGGCTTTTTGAAACCTCTGACAGAAAGGGTTTGCATGTATTTTCCATTACAAACTGGCAGTGGACAGAGATGTCAGTAATGTGGTGAAGGGTACAAGTCAAGATGAATAATGTAAATAGGAAATGCTGGCTGGGGCAAAGTTTGAGGTAACAGTGACCAAGACACAGAAGGAGGAAAGGACTCCATACATGATTTGATGAGAGGTGGAGTCACCAATACATAGTAGGAAGGGGCAGACAGGCAGACTTGGAAATGTGAAAAAAAAAAGAAAAAAAAAGACAACCTGGGATATGTTCTATGGAAATTCAGACTTTGGAAAAGGAGGTGAGGAGATGGAATAATTTATTCCATGCATTTTATTCAATACACTTGACACATAAACAATCATAATAGAATTACTTTCTTCAATCAATGCTTCAAAATATCCCAGCAGCAAAAAATATGTAACAACCCGATTTTTCAAAGCCATCTGGCCATGAGCTTAGTTTGAGGTTGAATTTCCACTTCCATGTGTTGAGCAGAATGAAAGAGGAATGCTTTTGTTAAAACTGCAGTCTATCTCCCACTTCTGGAAGTCTAAGCAGATATATCAGTCTTGAATTTTCTTTTCTTTTTCTCCCCTTGTTATTTTTTTAAAAGTTGTATATCTTTATGTCTACATCCTGAAATAATTCCCTAAGAGTTAGAAACAGGTGAAAAGCCTTTGTAGGATGATCCATGCTCTCAGCTGCTTTAGATTAACCATGAATAACATGCCTTTCAATGGAATTAGACCTAACAAGGTGCACGTGGAGATGATGGGGCCACCTTGTAACCACATTGTCTAATCTCTGCTAGTTGGCATTTCAAACAATTGATTTGAACTTTGATTTTGATGGCTGACTGACACAAAGGATTTCCTGGCCCAGATGCCAACTTTCCTGAACGTGGTGCTGTGACCAATATTTTAAAACTAATAAATAAATTAAATAAAAGGGAAGTCTCCCTAAGAAATGATGGGTGGGGGGCTTGATGTTAACAAGCACTTTACTATTAGAATTAAACTGTAGAGTGAGAAAAAATTTTCCTCTTACTATTGATTTTCAGAATTATTTTCGTATCTCAATTATTTTGGAGTTAAGGGCTAAATTTCACAAAAATAAAATTTGATCTGCTGCAGTACTATAGACATAGAAAAAATGAAACAGGAACACCAACACGTTCTTGAGGAGACATATTTTCCAAAAGCAAATAAAACTAATTGCACTTGTCTGTCTAGGGTGAAGGCGTTTTTAAGGAATGCGGTTTGGTCTCTTTAAGCTCTTTATAAATAAATAAAGGGGTCTAATTATTCCAGATTGTCCTCTTTAAATCAACAAGACCATGACGTGTACAATATGTAGTTCAATGTGGGTGTCAAAGTTAACATCGGTAGATGATTACCCCATTTTTAGCATTTCCTTCCCAGAAGAATTTTAAGGAGAGTGCTTATTTTTCAAGAGTACTTAAATACGACTTAATCCAGAGAAGCCTGTGACTATATGTTGGCAAGCTAATGTTTTGACAAGAAATAAATCAATGCATGTGGACGTGGGTGATGCATGAATCTCCCCAATAAAGCATTTCGTCAAAATATGTCTTTCAAACCTATATGTCTGTCATAATTCCTAGGCCAAATGTTTAATGAACAGTTTATCTAAACACTACTGTCAAGAGAGACTGTTTTTGGCTGTCAGCTTCCCACACGTAAGTGATTAATAAAGTGACAAACTCAAGATCAAAGCTCTCACGGTCTAGGACAGATTTAGTAGTGAGTGTATAAGACATGGGTTTTTGAACATAGATTGTGCCCCCAGATCTGATCAGGCGAACATCCACTATTTAATATACAATATTTAATACACCCCCTCTGTTCTGTCAGCACACTGCCTAAAATATTTGACAATAACGTTTGGAAATTAGAAGATGGTATCTCACCATGTTGCCTGGACTAAAATAGAAGATAATTCACATGTGCATTAAAAAGGAATTCTGAGCTAGTTGTTGATCCTGAATCAGAATTCATGGTAATGTATTATTTTTAACTTACAAACACAAAATACATATAATTTATTACATTTATTGCATCCAATACATTTTAAGTAAATAAAAACATTTTATTCATTGAAATTTCATGAAAAGTAGAATCTCAGAAATTGTCAAGGAAATGTTAATGTTCCCTTAAGAATAAATGACAATAATTTTTCCAGTGGACAACCTTCAAATTTTGAATATTATTATTTAACATTATTCAGTAGTCAATAACTTTAAACAATTTGAAAATGTGACTGAATTCAAAGCCTTTTTTAAGTGTGTCAGTACTGCTTGTTATGACATTAGTAAACAGAAGTTAACAGCCTAAATTCATTTTTTAATGAAAGATATGTATACTACTATGATAAAAATTATGTCAACTTTATTGGTTAATATATGGAGCATACCAATTGCACAAAATATATGTTTTCCTTCATATTTCAAAGAGATAGAGTTTTTTTTAATGTTTAAATCTACAAAATTGTACTTAAAACATTAAGAGTGTTAAAAAGTTGTCTTGTGAATTGAAAAACTATTTTGTTTCTGGCTGCATATATGTAAATTACATAGAATGACATCTCAAGAAAAGCATAGGTGTTTATCTGTTTAATATACTATATTCTATTTATAGATACATTGAGTTTGGACTGAAATGGCTTAACTGTATCAGTCCAGTTTGCATGTAAATAAATTAATGACACTAAACTATATTATCTTTTGTAATTACAAAAGAGACATTGTGACAAAGGTCACTGATTTCACAATGCATAATAAATAAATGTAATAGAAAATAAAATATTTAATTAACCTAATAACATCATTTAAATTATTTTTGTTCCAATTCAAATGAATTCAAATTAATGGCATCCTTTTTTTAATTTATTCATTCTGCAGCAAGTTTGTTTTATGTGGCATGTACTGATTTGAAAAAGGTAATGTTACATCAACTTCATACCAAAAAAGCTAATGAATTCTAATGGATGAGGGAGCAAAAAAGCCTAGGTTTCAAAATGCTTTTGTTGTGAAAATCTCTCTTGTGCCTCTCATCAGGCATCAGGAACTTGTGAGTTCTGGTTATCACTAATTTGGGGAAAGACAGTCCAGCCAATGGACCAGCCATGACAATAAGCACTGGCCCCATGTGCCAAAGGTCCAAAAGAAATCCGGCATTAGGCCTAATAAGAATCAGGTAATGTACCTAATAAAAGTCAGACAACAGGCCTAATGAATCTTAGGCAGTGCAACTCATGAAAACCAGGCAGTGGGCCTAATGGGAGAGAGGCAACAGGCCTAATGGAAATCAGGCAACAGGCATAATAAGAAATGCCATAGACTTCATTTGGGTTTGTCTCTCCATGGAAGTTTGTACTCTGGTCTCTTAAGCAGACCCACTCAGAAACATACTTGAGGAATATTCATCTAAGTGCAAAGCCATAGGAAAAGGAAGTGCAATAGTATATAGGGTAGAGCCAATGCACAATATACCTGCCTTACTGAATTGTTTAAGCACTATGAATTTGAAAACCATCAAGGCTAGCATACACCATCACAGTAGTAGTTTTTAATTAATATGTCACAACTCTAATTTGAGATTTATCCTGAGTTCCTGTCTTGTTACCATGTCCTAGTCAGCCTTTTTACAGCTGTTTATTTATTTATAGAAATTTATTCAATCATTCAATAAGCATTTTCGAGAATCTACATGGCATGTATAGACCTGGGCCTAAAAACAAACAATAGGTTCCAAGCTTTCTAATATTTGATATTTAGATGGAAATGGAATTGTTTACATAATTTCCATGGTTCCTTAAATTTAAACGAATATGCAAAATATCAGGAGAGATTTCAGCCTTTCATTAATTCTTTCAGAAACTCTTCAGATGCTTCTGTGTAAAGTACTGAGTGACAATGGTGAAGAAATCTATATGAGCCTTTCTCTGCTCAGATTTTTAGTTCAGTGGGGGGGGGGGGGAACAATGAATAAGGAGTTATAAACTACAAATTGTGGGAAGTGCTATAAATGAAATAAACAGAGTATTATGATAGGTTGTAATGGCGCAGGAAGACCAAGGTTTAGTTGTGTGGAGGAAGGCCTCTCTAGGATGAGATGTGATACAGACTGTGAAGGCAGGGACGAACATTCCTGACCCAGACACACTGAAATCAGGACAGTGGCTGGCAAGATTGAGGGACTAAAATATCAGTTTGGGTCAACAATTGTCAATGAAATGGGCAATGTGAGACATAGTTTAGGGAATCCAACTTTTTCATAAGCAATTGAAATGTTGATTTTAATCTTTTCCAATGTAAACATATCATAAGCAAGACAATATTATAGTAAATATGAATCATGAAAATTAAGTATAGGTCTGCAATGTGGTACGATGAAACAATCACTTTAATTCTAAAATTATTTCTAAATTCTAAAATTATTTCTAAATTCTAAATTCTAAAATTATGTCAGTGTTCCAGCAAAAGAATCATCAAAGATTATGGCTGTATGCAAATGTGACCTAGAACCATATAATAATGCAATATGTATTGCACATAAAATATGTCAAATTTTATGTTACTTCAATTATATTAATCAATCTAATTTTACTTACATTGGGTCTAGAATTAATATTAGAGAAAAATAATAGCAAGTGTTTGGGACATGATACATACTTTTTGACCTCAAGTTGAATTAGAACAAACCCCACAATAACACAGAATAATATGTCTGATGTGGTTTTCCTTCAGGAGATATGGAGTTTTTAGATTTTACCAAGTCTCTTGGAAGGTGTAGGCTTCTTACAATGCCTGGAGTCAACTTTGAGCAACTTCGCAATTTACTGTAGGGGATCTTCAACAAAATACTGAAAATGGGAATGCTCTGGGGACAAGTAGGTTTCTCTAAGACGTCAATATGAGATCCCCGATGGGGAGAAGGAAAATGTGCATAATATATATCTGTAATACTTCAATATGTTAAAAGGTATTAATAATAAAAAATTTTAAGTAAATAAAATGAATCCTTTATCAATTTCATTGAATTAGGACTACGTCTAAAGAACAAACAAAAGAAGTACATGAGAGATTAACAAACTCTCTATTTAGCCCTTTTATTTACACATTTATTCTGAAATATTTTTTTTATTTGCTTGATGTAAGATGTTGTGACTTGCATAAAGTCATCCATGACAAAAAGTAAATGACTTTGTGTTTATAGTTCTAACATTGCCCTCTGTCTACATTCAGTTAATCAATCATTTACCATCCATCCTTCCATTTTTTTCAATAAATAATTATTCAGTGTCTATTATGTGTCAGGTATAATTATATGTGTGGGGATACGGTCATGAACAAAAGAATCAAAAGTGCCTGTTCCCCTTCCTCCTTTTTTTCCATATCTAATTTATAATTGATACTGTATACTTCTTGTTGCATTATGCTGGGAGACATATTGTCTTTCAACAGTGTTCATACTGATCAGTGATTCAAATGTTTTCAGCTTAATCCATTCATTATAAAATTCCCCACTGGACTTTCTTCATGGTTTTAGCAGTCATTGATGATTGTTGCCTCGAATCCATTAATTTATTTGTTGTTATAAAATGGTAATGTTTTGATTATTTCATTATGTCTGCATTTTATAGAATTCTTTTGTAAAGAAAAACTTTTCCTATCAATTAGCCTGTTTTCATGAAAAGAAGTTTGTTTAGGAAAGATAGGTGAGATGCTTGGTTCATACCCTATATTTGTGTTTGCAGAATAATGAGTTGATTTCCTGAGACAGGGAACCCAAGGTAAAGTATTATTTTTTCCTTTCAGTATCATTTTAAATTTAGGAGTTTAAACATATTTGATATGTTTAAATACATTACAGTCTTTGCTCTTTTTGATGGTTAAATTGTTCTGTTATTAAAGTTAACTTCTAGGACTCTTTAAAAAGACCCTAGAGCTCCCTTTCATTTTTGGTAAAATAGTTTTCAGACTCATGGAATTCTCCCAAGTCTGGGGTGACCTGTTTCTCCAGGAATCCCTGGTTCCTTTGTTGAAAGTTGTATTAAGGGACCACATTACAGGTGCTGGGAGTACTCATTGTTACATGACTAGCCTTTCAGTGGACAAAACTAGGATCAATTTTGCTGGTTATTTTTTCTAAGAAACCAACCATAAATTCATACCGTTATTTCTGATTCAGATTTAAGATCAAATGGTTTTAAAATTTTTAAAAATGTTGATCTTTATTCCTATTGATTTTTTATTCTCACTGGTGGAGACAGACAATTCAGAAGCCTTTAACAAGTGTTACATTTTATTTAATCAATGGTTACCCTTCATATTAGAGGTGGAAATAGAATATAATTCTTGAAGGTGTTTATGTTTTTTTCCTGGAGACACATTGGTCTTCTCAACTCTTCTTATATAAAATACTATTTCAGAAATAACATCTTCCTTTACTTAATATTTCATGGCAAGAGACAGTCAATTAAACATGATTATACCACCTTTAATCTTTTAAATCCTACAAAAATAAGTATTTCATTTGGATGTCATTATCATCTTGAATTCATAATGGCCACAAAAACCTCTCATAAAGATGACAGAATTTCTGCTAATTATCTAAAAAAAAATTAATGAATAGTCCTATAATAATTTATCTTAAATTCCCTTCTGAATAATTACCATTATGATTCACTAAGAGAAAGAGGCAAAAGAGAAGACATACTTTATCATATCTCATTGTCCTTTTCTTCTTGAGATATTTAGTCATAATATAAATTATTTTAATGTGGATATATAATTTAATGAAAGGAAAATTACAATGATGACAAATGCATAAGATTTTGACTGCAAGTAATAATACTCAAAAAAATCTTTTATTAAAGCATGTAAAAAGTCATCTTAAATAATAATGGGAACTATGGAAAATTGTGGCATTACTTCACTATTAGGAAAGCTCAATCTCTAAACCATCTATAATTTGAGTGAGGGTGCTATCAAGCAAGGTGGTGTTGCTTATTGTGGACATTACAAAAAATAAATTCCAAAGGCATTCTTTCTTTTAAAAACCTGAATATGTTGCTATATATTAGCTGTCCATAGTCAAAACCATAGATAAATATTTTCAGTTGTAAAATGTGTCAAATGTTGTACCTGAATGAGTATTCTATATTAAATAAATGTATTTGTAGGAGTTAAGTAGCCGATATATTGGTGTAATATTGACCAATTAGATGAAAATCATAGTTTTTCACACACCTAAATTTTGCCTATGTTGCAGAGACAATTATATTTCCCTGAAGAGGAAAACATAATTAAAATTCAGAATGGTACTTTTTTGTTAATGTGACAGGAAATTGGTAATACCTAAAAGGTTGCACAGTAAAAACCCATGGAATCAAATATTAGAACAAAAATATGCTGGAAAATAGTGAAAAGAGGACCAATTATCAACGTGTGGTGCAAATATTCACTAGTTCCAACATTGATGTGGATGGAGCAATAACTAATATTCTGGATTATGTAGAGCAATAAGGTCTACCACTTAAATAAGATTTGATTTAATCTTATTCACTGAGACATAAGTGTCACTGATCAGAGATACTGACTCTCCACTCCAAATTCCCACTGATGAAAACCTCTGACCCAAACAAGGTTAACTATCTTTACCCTTTATCCATTAACCATTTTCTTTATTCATCTGTTTGAAGATTAACAAGCATAGTATAGTGCAAATATATTTTAGTAATAATAACCTTATTAATAATGTTATGTATTTTAATCATAATAATAATTGTTAATATTATTAATTTCGATTCCTGTGTGGTTTAATTTTTTTTTAACTCTTGAGGGTACACTATCTCAGGCAATGTTCTAGCCACTTTCATTCTATTGTCATTGTCACAGTTACACTAAAGATAGGAAGAATAGTATCTTCATTGTACAGGTGAGGGGACTGAGGAAACTAAAACTAACGAGTGATTAAGTTGGAATTTGACTTTAGGTCTGACTGAACCACTGTAGGAGGAAAGAGACAAAGAGAGCCAGAGGAAAGTGCAAACATGAGAGGAAGAAGGGCAAAAGGGTGATAATGCAAGCATAATATATTCTATAGAAACATGCTGAATTTAGATAGATCTCATTTTCTTCATATACAAATAAAAAAAGTCTTCTATAAATATTTCTGTTGGACACAGTAATCAAATGTTATCCAGAATACGTAAAGAAATTTTCATGTTTCTATGTGTTTTAAATAACAATTTTTAGAAAACATCTTTTGTATTCTGCACTTTTCAAATTCAATGAAAGAAATGTCTTTATAGGCTTAAAGAAAGGAAAAAAATACTATTTAAAATTATACTGAATTAGGCTGACAACAGCAACAATAAAAAAATCCAGTGAAAGGATCCAGAAGTCCAATAAAAATTCAACTGCATATTTGAGGTGTGTGGAAATGATCTTACCAAAATTGTGATTTCACACCTCCCAATATATAGGAAGGAGAAGAAAAATATGAAAATAATAGAAAAAAGGTAATAGATTAGAAAAGGAAGAATTGACTAAATAACTCCAGTCTGTGAAAACTAATGTTCCTGAAGAAGAAATCAGAATAAAACTAAGGGAAGCAATACTGAAAGAATTAAATTATTAGAGAAAACTTTCATGAGATAAAACTTTTCTGAATGCAGACGTACTAGAGAATGGACTTGAGGACATGGGGAGGGGGAAGGGTAACCTGGGACAAAGTGAGAGGGTGGCATGGACATATATACACTACCAAATGTAAAACCAATATCTAGTGGGAAGCAGCCGCATAGCACAGGGAGATCAGCTCAGTGCTTTGTGACCAACTAGAGGGGTGGGATAGGGAGAGTGGGAGGGAGGGAGACGCAAGAGGGAAGAGATATGGGGATATATGTATATGTATAGCTGATTCACTTTGTTATGTAGCAGAAACTAACACACCATTGTAAAGCAATTATAATCCAATAAAATGTTAAAAAAAAAACTTTTCTGAAATTTCAATTAGTGTCACTTAATTAGTGTCAATTGTCAAAATAAGTAAATCAAATTCTTATTTAGATATTATCAGATAACTATTTCGACTTTAAAGTACAAAGAAAAGTATTCTAAATATATCCAAGCAAAAGGAAAAGACAAATGTTATATATACAGAAGCAAAAATCTTAATTTTAGAGTTCTCTTGGGAGATTAAGAATATTTAAAGTAAATCAATTATTTTCTACAGAAAATCAAGGGATAAACTCAAATATACAATCATGATGTTGTTCCTAGAGTAATGAAACAGGAAGATAATCTCAAATAATTGAGAATCCATAAAACACATTGCTTCTATCCCCTTACTGAAAAAAAGTTTTTTGAAGATATATTTCAGCTAATGGGAAGAAGAAGAAAAATAAAAACTCAAGATCAGGTAATTTTTTTCTATAAAAGTAAAGGAAAGTGTGGCAGCATTGCTTTCAGTTAAAGAAATAGAGTTAAGTATAAAATGTTGTTAATATGGTAACAAAATGTAAGCCAATAAAAATTTTTGTGATTAATTTTTATGAATAAAAATCTTACTCTATAACCCCAGATTACATTTACAAAGTATGAAAAGTTGACATGAAAGGAAAAAGAGAAATTAAAAGTATAAAAAAATATTTTTAGTTCTTACTTTTGGTTATCTGCTACCAAATAACTATAAAATATCAAAACGAAACCTGTAGGGCTTCCCTGGTGGCACAGTGGTTGAGAGTCCACCTGCCGATGCAGGGGACACGGGTTCATGCCCTGGTCCGGGAAGATCCCACATGCCGCACAGCGGCTAGGCCCATGAGCCATGGCCGCTGAGCCTGCGCGTCTGGAGCCTGTGCTCTGCAATGGGAGAGGCCACAACAGTAAGAGGCCCACGTACCGCAAAAACAAAAACAAACAAAAAAAAGAAACCTGTAATCTATATAAAAACAAAGTATAGAAAGTGATAATAAAGTATGGGGAAAACAAATAAATAAAACTAGAGAATATTATGACAATAGGTATAACATCTTAAAATGCCTGTATCAATTGAAATACTTATACAATGCATATTACCATACAAAATAGACAAAACTAGAAGATATGAAGACCCTAAATTATTAAAAATGATTAGGTAAGGCATATTATAGAAGACATTAATTTTTCATATATTTCTTAAAAGATTTTTTTAATGCTACAATATGAGACCTACTCCCAAAACTCAGGTACAATATTTAACAAAAGGGTAGTGGACATGGGTGAAGATATTTCAGATATAAAACATAAAACAGTAAATCAGCAGTACTAATTTTAATATAAAATTGAATAGGGAATGGTTTAAAATTGAAGAATAAAGATAGTTCTGTTGATGAAAAATAAATAATAATAAAATAAAAATATATCAGCAGAATTAGTTTCATCCTTCAATTTTAAACCATTCTACTTTATTCAAAATAAACAGTCCTTTGAAAGAAGAAGCTGACTCAAAAAGCATACAATTTTTTCTTTATTAAACACATTCTTTAAAATTTATGAAATCAATTATATAATGCTCTCTAACTTTAAAATTTTGAATTATATTATTTACATTTCTAACAATTTTGAGGTCATGATATTCAGTGCAAGATAGTAAAACACACGATTATACTAAATTTTACTTCCTATAAAGTAGCATATGTGACCACCCCTCTACTCACAACACATATAACTTGAAGGCAAAAATTTAATCAAAGAAGAAGGAGGAGGAAGAGGAGAGGGAGGTGAAGAAGGGAAAGGAAAGGGGAAGAAAAATACTATCCAGATAACTGGAAATGTAGCAAAATGGGGGATTACAGTTGTAAAGAGTTTTACCATTAAAAAAAGAAAAAAGAATAAATTTAGCATGAGAACAGTCCTTAGAACATTTAGTGCTATAAGTGTGAACTAATCTTATTATAATTATTAATGTTAATGAAATGAAAGATGCAATTTTTAACATTATGTTAGTAAATAGCTCTTAAAAGTATAGAAACATTTGATGTGTTAAGGAAGAAGCAATACACAATATTGACAATTTAAAAGTTGCACAGAAAAAAATGAATTATATGTTCAAATGATATTTGTAATTCCTCTATAATTGTTTTTCAAACTGAAACCTATGTAACCTTGGGGTACTTTAAGACTTTCTGTGGTATATAAAGCATGGAGAATTTTAAGGAAATTAACTGACAATGTTCTTTCCATTTTTGAAAACCAAGAAGCTTGGAGCTGGCTTTTGAGATATTTTATTTCACCCCTGGCTGAGCAAAAGCAGTAAAGGAAGGGATTTTTATTTCTGTAAAACAAAAGATCGTCATTTTAAATGTCTGCTTTAATTTTAGTGGGCTACTCCAGATCTCTAGCGTTAAAACATATGGAGCAATGGAGGAAAATTAGTAAATATAAGTTGTTAGATATAAACCTGGCCAGAGTCAGGTCAAGAAAGGGGAAGAAAAGAAATGTTATTCTAAGAAATTGTCTTCCATCATTTGACTTGTTCCCTTTGTCTATTAAAAGTGATTTGGGGATACTTTTTAGACCCTGCTGATGATTGTGTATGTTGGACATAGTGTTTAGGGTTCTGAGATAATATAAATTATGAAAAAAAAAATGTTTCGGAGGTAGAATTTTGGTAAAGTTTTATGGGTACACAGCATTCAAAATGCCAAGGAAGTATTTTATATTAAGTGTTAAACCTGACTTGGAAGAAGAGGCTTTTGTAACTATATCATTAGCGGAATTTTCAAAGTCCCTAACTCTTATTCCAATTCACAAGGGCTACAAGGAAGAGAAGGGAGAAAGAAAAAAGAATAATATTAGTATAAGCCCTTTGCCTTAAGAGTTTTCTCATTCTGTTATATCAGTGATACACTTCAAATATGCTATGACCAGAAACCTAAACTACCTAGACTTTATATACTTGACAGTCTTAAACTTTGAGTTTCTTTCTAATTATTTGGAGGCTAAAATTGACCCCCAAATTGCCAAAGATATTATGATACAATTAGCATAAGAGAAAAAGAAAAAGGCAAGCTATTATTCAAACATTTACCTATTCAATAAACTATCCTGATATAAATGAGAGCTAATGGGATTTTTTTTTTTTTTTTTTTTTTTTTTTTTTTTTTTTTTTGCGGTATGCGGGCCTCTCACTGTTGTGGCCTCTCCCACTGTGGAGCACAGGCTCCGGACGCGCAGGCTCAGTGGCCATGGCTCACAGGCCCAGCCGCTCCGCGGCACGTGGGATCTTCCCAGACCGGGGCACGAACCTGTGTCCCCTGCATCGGCAGGCGGACTCTCAACCACTGCACCACCAGGAAAGCCCTAACGGGATTTTTTAAATGCAATATTGTATGAGTTTTTATTTATGAATATCAGGTACCTACGTGATTATAATAGTGTACCTTAACATTGCTTTCTTCTTTATTTTACAACCATACTCTTCCAGAACTAGAGAAAGCAAGAAGAGATGGAATCAGACAAGCCAGAGCTGTGGCTTTTGCTGTCAGTGAAATGAGGAGCTATTTGGGGGTCCTGAGAAGTGACAGAACTGACTCATGTTTTAAAAGCATTAGTGTGGCTTCTGAGTTGAGATTCGATTGTAGGTAGAAAAGGTAAAGACAGGAAAACCACCCAGGGGGCTCTTACAATATTCCAGGCTGGAGACATTGGTGTCTCAGTTGAGATGATAGGAGTGTATGTAGTGAGACCTAGTCATGTGCTAGATTTATTTTGAAGGTAGAGCCATTAGCCTTCTCAGCAAATTGGTTGTAAGATGTAAGTAAAAATAGAAATAAAGGAAGACAAGATTTTTTTTTTTTTTTTCCTGAACAAGTGAAAGAGTTTCCAGTAATTAAGATGGGGAAAACTGTAGGTAAAGCTGGTGTCAATAGAGCAGATGTTCAGTTTTGGATGTGATGGATTTGGAATGTCTGTTGGCTATCCAGGTAAAGTTGTAAGTAGGCAGTTGGATATATGAGTCTGTAGTTTGGAGGACAGTTCTGAAGATATTAACAGTAGATATACATCTGGGAGTCACTGGCAAACTGATGGTATCTCAAGTCATGAAACTATGAGATTTACAAGGGAAAGTGTGTAGGCAGAGGATAGAAAGAACAAAACTTGATCTTGAGGTGTTCCAATATTAAGAGAATGGGGAGAAGAAGAGGGATCAAAAAAAAAAGAAATTGAAGAGTGATAGTGATACAGGAAAGAATTCAGGTGAGTGTGATGTCCTGAAGTAAAAAATAGGGGAACAAGTATCAACTTTGTCAAATGCTGTAATAGATCAAGATAAAGTCTGAGAATTGTTCACGGTATCAGCAGTGTGGATTCTATTTGTGACTTTGATAAGCACATCTTTGATAGAGTGCTGAAATTTGAAGCCTAATTGATGTAAGTTTAAGATAGAAGGAAAGGAACTGGAGACTAACCTGAGAGTTTTGCAACTAAGGAAATAGAGCCTTAGCTGGTCAGAAAATGGAGTAAGTTTTTGTTTTTTTGTTTTTTTTTTTTGAGAGAGGAGAAATTAACGGCATGTTTATATGGTAATGGGAATGGTCCACTTAAGAGAAAAACAGGATAAATTGATGATGTATTATCTTATCATCTATTTTCACAATAATCCCATAATATAGTTCTAATTGTTATTTTCATTATTTAGATGAAGCTGAGAACAGAAAGTTTAAGTGACATGCCCACTTTTCTATTTCTCATTTATGTTGTTCTTTCAAACCTTAAATTATATTTCCTTTTTTAAAGCTTATTTTGAAATATTTGGTTTATTTCCATTTGTTGCCTTGTATGTTATCAGTAACTGAAAGACTGTTATTCAGTCCATTTTAAAATTTATTCTAATATTTTTGAGCCTTATTGTAAACATTTTCGTTGTTGCTGTCATCATCTATGTTTAAATAAGAAGGGTTTTCCTGGACTAATAAGAATAAATTTCTGGGTAGTTGGAGGGCATCGGCCAGGGAATAAGCCAAGAAAACTTTTCAACCTCTATGGCACCCTCTTTTCTTACTATGAAGGTTTCAAAAAATAACCTCGAATAGCTAAAATAGTCATACTCATAGAAACAGAGTAGAATGGTGGTTGCCGGGTCTGGGGGAAAGGGGGAACGGGGAGTTGCTATTCAACAGGTATGAAATTTCAGTTACACAAGATGAATAAGTCTTAGAGATCTGCTGTACAACATCATGTTTATAGTTAACAGTACCATATTGTACACCTAAAAGTTTAAGAGGGTAAACTCATGTTAGATGGTCTTAGAGCAATAAAAATAAATATATAACCACTGTGTAATCTCATTTGTGAGACTTGGGTCAAGAAGGATCTCTGGTTCCAATGCTGTGGTTCATAGATCTATAGGTCTTGCACTATAAAACAGTGCTTTCCCCCTTGTACCTTGCATTTTTCTCTTAAGATACTTTCTGAGATAATTCTTCTCAGGACCACTAACTGTTCCCCTTCCCTCAGTTATCTAAAACTTCTTTCTCCCTTATCCCCAAGTCTACTTTCCTAGTTTATTTGGATTCTACTCTTAGTAGTATTCCCTAAAGGGTGTGGCTCTGTCTTTTAGAATCAGAGAATTTACTAGAATTTTCTGAGATTACCATGGAGTTTCCATAGGGAAAAAGAAGATTAATGTTTACCTACTTTCTGTCACACTATGTACAAAAATCAATTTCATGTATATAGATCCCAATATAAAAAGTCAAATGATAAAGATGTCAGGAAGAAACAAAGGAGAACATCTTTGTGACCTTGGGTATACAAAGATTTTGCTTTTTAAGAGTACACATAATTATTTACTCTAGAATGAAGAACTTCTGCAAATCAATAAAAAAGTGGAAGATAACCTCATAAAAAACAGTTGAGACTTAAAACAGAAATTTTTCAAAAAAGAATATCCATACGGCCAGTAAACATGAAAATCTGCTCACCTTTATTAGTCATCAGAAAAATATAAATTAAAACCATAATTTATACACCTAATAGAATGGCTAAAATGAAAGACACCCATTCTAAGTGTTGACTAGACTGTCAAACAACTGAACTCACATACACTGCTAGTAGAAGTGTAAGTTATTATAACTACATTGGAAAACTCCAGAAGTATCAAAGAAAGCTGCATATATGCATAACTAGTGGTTCTACTCCTAAGTATATATCCAACAGAAATCCATTAGTTTACAAAAGAGTTTTGCACAAGAATTTTCATAGCCATACTATTCCTAACAGTATACAAAACTGGAAATCATCAAAATGTCCATCAATATTTAAATTAATACATATATTATGGATACATAAATACAATAGAATATGGCAATGCATCATTTTGAATTCATGCAATAATGTGGAGGAATCTCCTAAACAAAATCTTGAGCAAAGTATGTAGACGCAAAAGAATACATGCTGTATGATCTAATTTACGTAAATTAAAAACAATAGAAGCAATTTATGGCGTAAGAAGTCAGAATAGCAGATGCACTTGTGAAGGGAGCAATATTGACTGGGCAGGGCAACTTTGTTCTATTTCTTGAATTTAGCATTCCTTACTATGTGTGTTAACTTTGTAAAAATCCAGTGATTTGTACACTGCTAATCTGTAAGTTATATTTCAACAAAAAGTTTACTTACAAATACAAATGATAAATAGACAGCTGGTTATGGCCATAGGATGGCTAAGTGTTAAAATCTGTTTAATCTTGTTAAAGAATTTATTATTTTATCTGTGGTGTGGTGGGGGACTCTATGTTACTGCTCTTGTCCCGGAGTAACTGGAAGTGATGTAATTACTTTTTTTTTATTTTGAACATACCCTTTTGGATGCATGCAGCATCCACTCTTGGGAAATGTTTATTTGTAGAGGTCACATCTGCATTACTCTGGGCCAAAATCCATTGCACTTTTGGTATTATTTAATAAGAATATTGCTTTTCTGTTGAGAAAGTTTGGACATTGCTAATTAAATGGAATTAGACTCAGTGTTACCCCTGTCTCTGCTGTCAAAATCCATTTTCTGCCCTATGAAAAGACTCATGAAACAACAGCTAATCTTCCCTAACTTATTTCATTCAGTTAAAATTAAATTACACAATTGAACCTTTTTTCTTGTCTTTTCTATATTACATTTTGTTAATTGCTTAATTAAAACTGAAGCCTGACATTTATTTCTTTCTCTTTAGGAAAAAAAGAAAGAAAAGAAATATAAGACACACTCACTGTTACTTACTTAGTTATTCAACAGGAAGCTCTAGAAAAAAACTTCTGTTAGCAAAGAATAAAATAAATCACAACTTTCCCATGAAAATATTTATAAAAAAGATACAAGCATGATAGTTTTTAAGTTCATTGTCATTCCAGTTTTTAGGAAGGCATTTAAAATGTACCATATTCAACAAATACATCTAGTTATTTTTGCATATATATATATATACATATATATATATATATATATACCTCAACTTGAGTTTTCTTAGTATCTTCATCATTTTCCAGTAGCCATTTTACACATGGAAATAGATAATGACTCTATCTATTGGTATTTGCATATAGTACTGTTGCTTCAAAAACCTAGTCTCCTCAAATATGATAGCTACCATTTGTACAGTGATTATTATTTGGAATTGTCAAATTGTTTTGTGTACATTAACTTATTTAATATTCATATTTATAGATGAGGAAACTGAGGCACAGTGTATTTAAAAGATTTACCAGAGACTATATGGCTAGTAAATGGCAGAGCTGGGATTTTCATCCAGAATTTTATTTTAATTCTATTAATTTATCTGTAAGAGCCACACTCTTAACCAATGTATTACAATGACTCCAAATGGATTCACACAAGCCAAGAGGTAACTCTCCTCTTGAAAACACAGAATTTATTTATTTTTTTTTATTAATTCACAGCTATTTACTGAGATTCTATATGTTTCTGATGTTCTAGGTAAACATTGGTAAAACAGGGAAAGTATTTCCCTCATAGAAATTAAAGAAAATAATCATGATAGATGTTAACTAAAATTATTGTGGTAATCATTTCACAATATATGTAAGTCAAGTTGTTATGCTCTACCCTTTAAACTTATATAGTGCTGAATGTCAATTATATTGCAATAAAACAGATAATAAACAGGTGAAAATAAATGAATAAATATACAACTAAAGAAAAAGACAATTAATACACATGTAATCAAAGGCAACCTTATGTATCCTAATTAGAAAGAAAGAAGTAAAAAAAAAGTCACTATTTGCAAATGACATACTATATATAGAAAACCTAAAGACTCCACCAAAAAAAAACTATTAGAACTAATAAATGAATTCAGTAAAGATGCAGGACACAAAATTAATATACAAAATGTTGTATAACTATATACCAATAACACACCATAAGAAAGAAAACAATTAAGAAAAATTAAATTAAGAAAACAATCCCATTTCCAATTGCATCAAAAAGAACACCGAGGAATAAATTTAACCAAAGAAGTGAAAGGCCTGTACTCTGAAAACTATAAAACATTGATGAAAGAAATTGAAGATGACAGAAATAATTGTAAAGATACACCATGTTCCTGGATTGGAAGTATTAATATTGTTAAAGTGTTTATACTACCCAAAGCAATCTACAGATTCAATGCAATCCCTATCAAAATACCCATGGCATTTTTCACAGAGCAGGAACAAATAATCTTAAAATTTGTACTGAACCAAAAAAGACCCTGGATAGCCAAAGCAATCTTGAAAAGGAAGAACATAGCTGGAAGTATCACACTTCCTGATTTCAAGCTATACTACAAGCTATAATAATTAATGTACTGGCACAAAACCAGATCCATAGGTCAATGGAACAGAATAGGGAGCCCAGAAATAATTGCACGCTTGTATGGTCAATCTATGACAAAGCAGGCAAGAATTTGTAATGGAGAAAGACAGTCTCTTCAATAAATGGTGTTGGGAAAACTGGGCACACAAAAGAAACTAGACCACCTTTTTTTTTTTTTTTTTTTTTTTGCAGTTCGCTGGCCTCTCACTGTTGTGGCCTCCCCCGCTGTGGAGCACAGGCTCCGGATGCGCAGGCTCAGTGGCCATGGCTCACGGGCCTAGCCGCTCCGCAGCATGTGGGATCTTCCCAGACCCGGGCACGAACCCATGTCCCCTGCATTGGCAGGCGGACTCTCAACTGCGCCACCAGGGAAGCCCCCTAGACCACCTTTTTACACCATATACAAAAATAAAATCAAGATTGATTAAAGACTTAAATTTAAAACCTGAAACCATAAAACTCTTACATGGCCAGTACACCTTTTGACATAAATTGTAGCAATATTTTTTTGTGTCTGTCTCTTCAGGTAAGGAAAACAAAAGCAAAAATAAACAAATGGGACTACATCAAACTAAAAAGATTTTACACAGTAAAGAAAACCATCAGCAAAACAAAAAGGCAACCTACTGAATGGGAGAAGATACTTGCAAATGATATGTCCTGTAAGAGGTTAATATCCAAAATATATAAAGAACTCATACAACTCAAATCTCCAAAAATAAACAATCTGATTAAAAAAGGGTAGAAGACCAGAATAGACATTTTTCCAAAGAAGACATGCAGATGGCCAACAGGTACATGAAAAGAAACTCAACATCACTAATCATCAGGGTAATGCAAATCAAAATCACAATTAGATATTACCTCACACCCGTTAGAAGGGCTACTACCAAAAAGACAAGAAATAACAAGTGTTGGTGAGATTGTGGAGAAAAGGGAACCCTACTACACTGTTTGTAAATTGGTGCAGGCACTATGGCAAACAGTACGGAAGTTTCTCAAAAATTAAAAATAGAACCACCATATGATCCAGAAATTTCACTTCTGGATATTTACCTGAAGAAAACACTAATTTGAAAAAATATATGCACCTCAATATTCATTGCAGCATTATTTACAATAGATATAATATAGATACAACCCAAGAGTCTATCAATAGATGAATGATAAAGAACATGTGGTATACATATACAATGCGATATTACTCAGCCTTAAAAAAGAATAAAATATTACCATTTGTAACAACATGAATGGACATAGAGGGTATTATGCTAAATGAAATAAGTCAGACAGAGAAAGACAAATACTGTATGATTTCATTTATATGTGGACTATATATATATATTCTCTTCCATTGACATATATATATACAAGCAAACAAACATAAAACAGAAAGAGACACAAAGGTACAGAGAACAGACTGATGCCAGAGGGCAGGGGCTGGGGGAATGGGCGAAATAGGGGAAGGGGAATAAGAGGTACAAACTACCAGTTATAAAATAAATAAGTCATGGGGATGTAATGTGCAGCATAGGAAACATAGTCAATAATATTTTGATAACCTTGTATGGGAACAGAAAAAAAAAGGCAGCTCTCACTTTGCTCAGTTCCAGAATACACAAATTTCAGTAACTGTATTTATGTAAATAAAGCCTCAACAGCATGATTCAAATTTCAGGTACCATAATATATCAACTAAGACTAATTCCATAAAATACAAAGTGGGCTGCTGGCTCTTTATTTATTTATTTATTTATTTTGCGGTACGCGGGCCTCTCACTGTTGTGGCCTCTCCCGTTGCGGAGCACAGGCTCCGGACCCGCAGACTCAGCAGCCATGGCTCACGGCCTAGCCGCTCCGCGGCATGTGGGATCTTCCCGGACCAGGGCATGAACACGTGTCCCCTGCATTGGCAGGTGGACTCTCAACCACTGCGCCACCAGGGAAGCCCACTGCTGGCTCTTTAGTCCACAAATTGCTACACAAGCAACAGATGCACATTATGATCAGTGACAATTCATGTTACTTCTTTCAAAGTCAGTGATTCATCACTGCTTATCTGTTTATCCAGTTCACGTATATACAGTAAAGCCTTTAGATGTGTTGTTTCTTGTCTCCCTGTGATAAACCCACATGACATAATACAAACAAATATAGTGGTTTGAAAGAAGGAATTGGGCAAAAAGATGAACATGCAGTGAAGAACCAAAAAGTGATAATGCCCACAGTAAAATTAAAATTGAATGTAAACCAGGTTATAGAAGATATAGCTGATCATGTTGACAGCACTGCCATTTCAAAAACTCAAGATACATAGCCAGGGGAACTTAGAGAAGGTGAATTTATTGACATAAATGAGAAAAATGATTTTGATATAAAGGAAAAATGTTCCAGAGTAAGTAACTTGAGCAAAAACTTCATATTAAAGAACTCTTAAAGATGTTTCATGACATTGAAAGCACATAGTGGGACTTCCCTGGCGGTCCAGTGGTTAAGACTTCTTGGTGCGGGCTGTGAGTTCGGGGAGCAGGGATTTTGAAAGCTAAGATCCCACATGCCTCACAGCCAAAAAACAAAGGATAAAACAGAAACAATATTGTAACAAATTCAATAAAGACTTTTAAAATGATCCTCATCAAAAAAATGTTTAAAAAAAAAACAAAAAGGAAGCACATAGGATAAAATGTTGGGACAGAATCCAAACTTAGAAAAGAACATGACAGTTGGTCAAGACATTAAAAAGTTCCTTGCTTTATAAGTTACATGAAGGCAAGCACTGTGCACAACTTTTAATAACACTTTTACAAAGAAGTAAAACATTTTAATTGTCAACCTTTATTAATAATTAAATTACAGCATACTAAGTAAATATTAGTTTTACTATATTTTCACTTCCCAATCCACTGATAAAGGACAGTATAAGAGTTTCTAATGTTTGATAAAATTTTTAAAGGTCATGGAATATTGTAATTTTCCCCATTATTAAAATAGCTTTGTGTGATTTCAGCTTGCATGCTCATTTTTAGAATACCACACTATTGTGCAAAACAAAAATTACCTGTACAAACGAAAGAGCTTACAATCCCTAATTCTCAACCAATATCTTTTTCCGTACTATTACTCTACTGGGGAAACAACAGTGAAAATATAGGGTTGGCCAAAAAGTTCGTTCGGGTTTTCCCTACCATCTTAGGAAGAACCCAAAAGAACTTTTTGGCCAGCCCAATAATACTTCCATAGATCTTTTCTTAGACTATCAATTTCAGATCTTTTAATTTCCTGCTATAATAGATGAAAATTTTGCTTCTGTTCACTCTTCCCCTCCTTCCTTGTCCCAATATAGTTACACAACCATTTTTAGTACAGCTAAAATTAATTTTTTTGCATCTATAAATAATATAGCCCCATATTTATTTCTTTTTTCTAAATTATACATAATATTTTTTTCTTTGTACATTGACAAATACAGTATTATGGTCTTATCCATTCTTTGGTCACCTCTTAACTGCCAACCCTGAAATTCTGACATTTGTATTTTTCCTGTTACATCACCAAAGTTAATTAAATTTATTCAGTTACATATTCATACATATAGTATTATAGCACAGATCTGCTGGTGATGAAAATTTTCAGCTTTTATATGTCTAAAAATGCCTTTATCTTCATTTTTTGAAAAATACTTTTGCTAAATAAAGAATTCTAAGTTGACATTTAACAAAACAAAAAATTAATTCAATACTTTAAAGTTGTTGCTCCATTGGCATTTAGCTTGCATTGTTTCTGACAAGAAAGCTGTTGTTATCCTTATCTTTAAATCTCTGTAACTTTTTTTTTCTATCTTCTTTTAAGATTTTCTTTTTATCACAGATTTTAAGCAATTTGTTTACGATGTGTCTTAATGTGGGTTTTTTTTCCCTACATATTTTTGTGCTTGAACTTTGTTGAGCTTCTCAGATCTGTGAGTTTATAATTTTCCTGCAATTTGGAAATATTTAGCCATTAATTCTTCAAATATGTTTTGCCTCCACTCCCTCTGGGGACTCTAATATATATAGTTGACCACTTGTAGTTATCCCACGTTTCACTGATGCTTTATTATTATTTTTTTAATTCTTTCTCTGTGTTTCATTTTGGATCATTTCTTTTACTATGTCTTCAAGTCACATCTTTTCTCAGCAATCTGCCTTTAATCCCATACAGTGTATTTTTCATCTCAGACAGAGTTTTTACCTCTAGAAGTCTGATTTGTTTGTTGTTGTTGTTAATATTTTTATATCTTTATTTAACTTCTTGAACTAATAGAATACAGTTATTCTGTATTCTGTTATCTGTTTAGTATTTTCTGCTAATTCTCACATCAGTGTCTCCTTTGGTTGGTTTTATTTGATTATTCTTTTTATTATGAATAATGCTTTTCTGCTTCTCTGCATTTCTTATAATCTTTGATTGTTTACCAGCCATTGTGAATTTTACCTTGTTTCTATTCCTATAAATATTCTTGAACTTTGTTTGGAATATAGTTGATTTACCTGGAATCAGTGTGATCCTTTCAGGTCTTGTTTTCAGGTGGGACAAGACCTGGGTTTAATCCAGGGTTAAAACCTAGCTTCTATAATAAGAAGACAAGACTTTTCTTAGTATTCTTATCAATACCCCCTGAATTATGAGGTTTTCCACACTGATTGTTGGAAACAGACACTATTCTTGGTCCTGTGTGAACTCTGGGCACAGAGTTCTCTTAATCCTTTTGAGTGGTTCTTTTCTGTCCTAGAGTAGCTTTCTCACACAAGTGCGCTAATCAGTTCTCAACCGAATCCTCCAGAAGAACTCTGCAGGTCAGCAGAGTTCTCTCTCCACGTATCTCTCTTGTGTCTGGCACCCTGTCCTGTGACTTCACTGCTTTGTCTTTTCTCGACTCCCAGCTCTATCTCCTTAATTCAGGAAGACTATAGGGCTTCCCCCTCCTGGTACCACAGTCTGAAAATTTTCTCCAGGCAGCAAGTTGGAGCAAACATAGGTCTCACTTTATTTGTTTCAAAATTTCTCAGGAATCATTTTCCCTTATTCCTGACACTGATGACTTCAGTCCTGTTGTTTCATATATTATGGGTTTTTTCAGTTTTTTTAGACATGGAGATAAATTTCATTTTGTTACTCCTGGTTATTACTTAAATTAGTATTTGCATAATATAAGCAGTGAAATGCAATAGAAAATTAATTAATAAAGACAGAACAACAACAACAAAAACCCTTGGTATTGAAACTTTTAAATGCCCAGAGACATAAACATGTTTCAAGGCATAATTATGCAAATAGATGGCAAAGTTTAAGATAAAGGTGTCAACTCTTTAACCTTGTTTAGTATGAAGGAACATAGTTTGAACAAAAAATATTTTAATTCATAAGGACATCCCAGAAACCCTTATCAAGAGTACAGTGTAAACTTTACTAGTTTGGCTCATTAAATTGAAAATGGACTTGGAAAAGGTCATGGGGAATTAGAGCTTAGATAATTCATAATCAAAGCAATTAGCAATGGATTATGTCTCGTGAGCTCCCTAGAAAAAGAAATCTTAGTTGAAATTGCTGAACCCAAGATGGTATTCATTTGCCTAGCTGGATCATAATCTAGTAACCAACCACCTTGTTTAGTACATAAATACAAATGGTTTTCAAACTCTTCTTTATCTAAACGTATAGATTACAAGGTGTATAAATTGATTTTCAAGAACATACATGTTATACAAGTCACACCTTTGGACAAGGATATGTAGATACCTGAAGTTTCATTTTACAAAAGCTAACTAGAGGGCTTCCCTGGTGGCACAGTGGTTGAGAGTCCGCCTGCCGATGCAGAGGACACGGGTTCGTACCCCGGTCTGGGAAGATCCCACATGCCGCGGAGCGGCTGGGCCCGTGAGCCATGGCCGCTGGGCCTGCGCATACGGAGCCTGTGCTCCACAACGGGAGAGGCCACAACAGTGCGAGGCCCCCGTACCGCTAAAAAAAAAAAAGCTAACTAGAGAGGGCACTCTAAATACAACTCATTGGTTGACTTTAGTAGAACTTGGATATTAATATTATTGGACTCTAGGATGTATTCTGGACAACTCAGTTAAATCACATGTAAATCTTAGCTACCAATTTCTCTCTTTTTTGAATTGTATTTTAATGTTTTCTTTCATTGTCATCTTTAAAAATTTGATTTTTTTTTTAAGAACACCCTTTAAAATAGTTCACTTAGTCTCAAAACTCTTGGACTCTATTTCCTAGAAAGTTAGTCAGTTTTTCTGACAATCTTAGCCATAGCTTCTGTGGCTGCTGTGAAATGTGGCTAAAAACCCTTGTCCTTGTCTTTTTTTACTTTCCTAATGCTATATCATCTTAAAACACTATGTAGGTATAAGGGTTTCCTATTATTCATGTTGATCTTTCAGAATAAAATACTATTTCTAAATGTGTAAATTTGAATATAAATCAAAGTTTGAGGACATGAATTTTCAAAATGCCAGTCTGTTGTATCATGCACAAGTACACCAGACACTTACCTATTTTAATAAGCATGTAAAGATTAGGAGGCCTAGCAGTGGTCTAACTCTGAGAGGAAAGCAAGATACTGGTGTGACATGCTTCAAGATCAATAACTAGGGAGCAGCATGGAAGTCCAAAAGATAGAAAAAAAACAGACCTGAAAGAGGACATTTAGAAAGAGAAATAATTATTGAATGAATCTATCTGAATCTAACTAGGAAAAAATAATTGTAGATGGGACAACATGGGAATCAAAGATCAGAGCAGAATTAGATTTTAATTCATCACTATACCCTAGCTTATCAAAAAGTGGCATAATCTTGTTTTTGTGTAAGGTAATGCTTTAAGTGTGGTAAAGGTATTGGGGTTAGGCATTTTCTTTTTTTTCTTTTTTTTTTTTTTTGCGGGACGTGGGCCTCTCACTGTTGTGGCCTCTCCCGCTGCGGAGCACAGGCTCCGGACGCACAGGCTCAGCGGCCATGGCTCACGGGCCCAGCCACTCTGTGGCATGTGGGATCTTCCCGGACCGGGGCACAAACCCGTGTCCCCTGAATCGGCAGGTGGACTCTCAACCACTGCACCACCAGGGAAGCCTGGGGTTATGCATTTTAAAGGGTCCTTATCTCTTAGAGCAATATTCTAAAATATTTATAGTTAAAATATATGATATGAGAATTTGCTTCAAAATAAACCAGAGGATGGTGAGAAGGTAGGGATTTGTATAAAACAAGACTGTTTATGAATTGATAATTATGGAAACTAGATGATAAGTTCATATTATTTTTCTATTTTTTTAACTTCTTTGAAATTAAAGAGAAACAAAACAAAATGAAACTTGTTTCATCATATAAGCACTTTGGTTACATAATACTTAGTTCATCATTTATATAAGAAAGAGAATGAGATACCTTCCTCATAGCATTGTTTGGAGGATGAATTGAGTTAATTGATGTAATGTGCTTAAAATATTGCCTATTGCATGGAAGGTGCTGTGTAAATACTACCTTTAAAGAAAATATTCATTCTATGTCCAAAGTTATTTTAATTTATATTAATTTTTTTTTAATTTTTAATTTTACTTTATATTTTATACAGCAGATTCTTATTAGTTATCCATTTTATACATATTAGTGTATCTATATCAATCCAAATCTCCCAATTCATCACACCACCACCCCTGCCACTTTCCCCCCTTGCTGTCCATACGTTTGTTCTCTACATCTGTGTCTCAATTTCTGCCATGCAAACTGGTTCATCTGTACCATTTTTCTAGGTTCCACATATACATGTTAATATATGATATTTGTTTTTCTCTTTCTGACTTACTTCACTCTGTATGACAGTCGCTAGATCCATCCACGTCTCTACAAATGACCCAATTGCGTTCCTTTTCATGGTTGAGTAATACTCCATTGTATATATGTACCACATCTCCTTTATCCATTCATCTGTCGATAGGCATTTAGGTTGCTTCCATGATGTGGCTATTGTAGATAGTGCTGCAATGAACATTGTGGTGCATGTGTCTTTTTGAATTATGGTTTTCTCTGGGTATATGCCAGTAGTGGGATTGCTGGGTCATATGGTGATTCTATTTTTAGTTTTTTAAGGAACCTCCAGAGTGGCTGTATCAATTTACATTCTCACCAACAGTGCAAGACAATTCCCTTTTCTACATATCCTTTCCAGCATATGTTGTTTGTAGATTTTCTGATGATGCCCATTCTAACTGGTGAGAGGTGATACCTCATTGTAGTTTTGATTTGCATTACTCTAATAATTAGTGATATTGAGAAGATTTTCATGTACTTCTTGACCATCTGTATGTCTTCTTTGGAGAAATGACTATTTAGGTTTTCTGCCCATGTTTTGATTGGGTTTTTTTTTTGTTTTTTTTTTTTATTGAGCTGCATGAACTGTTTATATATTTTGGAGGTTATTCCTTTGTCCATTGAATGACTTTGCAAATATTTTCTCCCATTCTGAGGGTTGTCTTTTCATCTTGTTTGTAGTTTCCTTTGTTTTGAAAAACCTTTTAAGTTTCATTAGGTCCCATTTGTTTATTTTTATTTCCATTACTCTAGGAGGTGAATCAAAATAGATCTTGCTGTGATTTATGTCAAAGGGTGTTCTTCCTGTTTTCCTCTAAGAGTTTTATAGTGTCCATTCTTACATTTAGGTCTCTAATCCATTTTGAGTTTATTGTTATGTATGGTATTAGGGAGTGTACTAATTTCATTCTTTTACGTGTAGCTGTCCAGTTTTCCTAGCACCACTTATGGAAGAGACTCTTGTTTCTCCATTGTATATACTTGCCTCCTTTGTTATAGATTAGTTGACCATAGGTGCATGGGTTTATCTCTGGTCTTTCTATCTTGTCCCATTCATCTATACTTCTGTTTTTGTGCCAGTACTATATAGTCTTGATTACTAGAGCTTTGTAGTGTAGTCTGAAGTCAGGGAGTCTGATTCCTACAGCTCTGTTTTTTTTCCCTCAAGACTGCTTTGGCTCTTCGGGATCTTTTCTGTCTCCATACAAATTTTAAGATTTTTGTTCTAGTTCTGTGAAAAATGCCATTGGTAATTTGATAGGGATTGCATTGTATCTGTAGATTGCTTTGGGTAGTAGAGTCATTTTCACAATATTGATTCTTCCAAGCCAAGAACATGGTATATCTCTCTCTCTGTTTGTATCATCTTTAATTTCTTTCATCAGTGTCTTATAGTTTTTTGCATACAGGTTTTTGTCTCCTTAGGTAGGTTTATGCCTAAGTATTTTATTCTTTTTTTTGCAGTGGTAAATGGGAGTGTTTCCTTAATTTCTCTTTCAGATTTTTCATCATTAGTGTATAGGAATGCAAGGGATTTCTGTGCATTAATTTTGTATATTGCAACTTTACCAAATTCATTGATTAGCTCTAGTAGTTTTCTGGTAGCATATCTAGGATTCTCTATGTATAGTATTATGTCATATGCAAGCAGTGACAGTTTTACTTCTTTTCCAATCTAATTCCTTTTATTTCTTCTTCTTCTCTGATTGCCATGGCTAGGACTTCCAAATCTATGTTGAGTACTAGTGGCGAGAGTGGACATCCTTGTCTTGTTCCTGATCTTAGAGGAAATGTTTTCCCTTTTTCACCATTGAAAATGATGTTTGCTGTTTGTTTGTCGTATATGGCCTTTATTATGTTGAGGTAGTTCCCTCTGTGCCCACTTTCTGGAGGGTTTTTATCATAAATGGGTGTTGAATTTTGTCAAAAGTTTTTTCTGCATCTTTTGAGATGATCATATACTTTTTAGTCTTCAATTTGTTAATAAGTTGTATCACATTGATTGATTTGCATATATTGAAAAATCCTTGCATCCTTGGGATAAATCCCACTTGCTCATGGTGTATGATCCTTTTAATGTGTTGTTGGATTCTGTTTGGTAATACTTTGTTGAGAGTTTTTGCATCTATATTCATCAGTGATATTGGTCTGTAATTTTCTTTTCTTGAGGCATCATTGTCATTTGTCTCCAGGTATTTTTTTATTTCTTCAATGATCTCTTGGTTATTTAGTAACGTATTGTTTAGCCTCCTTATGTTTGTGTTTTTTACATTTTTTTCCCTGTAATTAATTTCTAATCTCATAGTATTTTGGTCAGAAAAGATGCTTGATATCATTTCAATTTTCTTAAACATACTGAGGCTTGATTTGTGACCCAAGATGCAATCTATCATGGAGAATGTTCCATGTGAACTTGAGAAGAAAGTGTAATCTGCTGCTTTTGGATGGAATGTCCTATAAATATCAATTAAATCTATCTGGTCTATTGTGTCATTTAAAACTTGTGTTTCCTTTTTAATTTTCTGTTTGGATGATCTGTTCATTGGTGTAAGTGAAGTGTTAAATTCCCCCACCATTTTTGTATTACTGTCGATTTCCTATTTTATAGCTGTTAGCAGTTGCCTTATGTATTGAGGTGCTCCTATGTTGGTTGCATATATATTTATAATTGTTATATCTTCTTCTTGGATTAATCCCTTGATGGTTATGTAGTGTCCTTCCTTGTCTCTTGTAACATTCTTTATTTTATAGTCTATTTTATCCGATATGTGTATTGCTACTCCAGCTTTCTTTTGATTTCCATTTGCATGGAATATATTTTTCCATCCCCTCACTTTCAGTCTGTATGTGTGCCTAGGTCTGAAGTGGGTCTCTTGTAGATAGCATATATATGGGTCTTGTTTTTGTATCCTTTCAGTGAGCCTGTGTCTTTTGGTTGGATCATTAATCCATTCACGTTTAAGATAATTATCAATATGTATGTTCATATTACCATTTTCTTACTTGTAATGGGTTTGTTTATGTAGGTCCTTTTCTTCTCTTGTGTTTGCCACTTAGAGAAGTTCCTTTAGCATTTGTTGTAGAGCTGGTTTGGTGGTGCTGAATTCTCTTAGCTTTTGTTTGTCTGTAAAGCTTTTGATTTCTCCATTGAATTTGAATGAGATCCTTGCCAAGTAGAGTAATCTTGGTTGTAGGTTATTCCCTTTCATCACTTAAATATGTCATGCCACTCCCTTGTGGCTTGTAGAGTTTCTGCTGAGAAATCAGCTGTTAACCTTATGGGAATTCCCTTGTATGTTGTCATTTTCCCCTTGTTGCTTTCAATAATTTTTCTTTTTCTTTAATTTTTGCCAATTTGATTACTATGTGTCTCTGTGTGTTTCTCCTTGGGTTTATCCTGCCTAGGACTCTCTGTGCTTCCTGGACTTGGGTGGTTATTTCCTTTCCCATGTTAGGGAAGTTTTCAACTATAATCTCTTCAAATATTTTCTCAGGTCCTTTCTCTCTCTCTTCTCCTTTGGGGACCCCTATAATGTGAATGTTGTTGTGTTTAATGTTGTCTCAGATGTCTCTTAAGCTGTCTTCATTTCTTTTATTATTATTTTTTTCTTTATTCTGTTCCACAGCAGTGAATTCCACCATTCTGTCTTCCAGGTCACTTATCCGTTCTTCTGCCTCAGTTATTCTGCTATTGATTCCTTCTAGTGTATTGTATTGTTCATCTCTGTTTGTTTGTCCTTTAATTATTCCAGATGTTTGTTCTTTAATTCTTCTAGGTAGGTCTTTGTTAAACATTTCTTGCATCTTCTCAATCTTTGCCTCCATTCTTTTTCTGAGGTACTGGATCATCTTCACTAACATTATTCTGAATTCTTTTTCTGGAAGGTTTCCTATCTCCACTTCATTTAGTTGTTTTTCTGGGGTTTTATCTTGTTCCTTCATCTGGTACATAGCTGTCTGCCTTTTCATCCTGTTTATCTTTCTGTGGATATGGTTTTTGTTCCACAGGCTGCAGGATTGTAGTTTTTCTCGCTTCTGCTGTCTACCCTCTGTTGCATGAGGCTATCTAAGTGGCTGTGGAAGTTTCTTGATGAGATGGACTGGTGGTGGGTAGATTTGGCTGTTGCTCTGGTGGGCAGAACTCAGTAAAACTTTAATCCGCTTGTCTGCTAATGGGTGGGGCTGGGTCCCTTCCCTGTTGGTTGTTTGGCCTGAGGTGACCCAACACTGGAGCCTACCTGGGCTCTTTGGTTGTGCTAACAGTGGACTCTTGGAGGGCTCACGCCAAGGTTACTTCCCAGAACTTCTGCTGCCAGTGTCCTTATCCTCACGGTGAGCCACAGCCCCTCTCCACCTCTGCAGGAGACCCTCCAACACCAGCCGGTAGGTCTGGTTCAGTCTCCTATGGAGACACTGCTCCTTCCTCTGGGTCCTGATGCACACACTACTTTGTGTGTGCCCTCCAAGGGTTGAGTGTCCATTTCCCCCAGTCCTGTTGAAGTCTTGCAATCAAATCCTGCTAGCCTTCAAAATCTGATTCTCTAGGAATTCTTCCTCCCATTGCCAGACCCCCAGGTTGGGAAGACTGACATGGGGCTCAGAACCTTCACTCCAGTGGGTGGACTTCTATGGTATAAATGTTCTCCAGTTTGTGAGTCACCCACCCAGCAGTTATGTGATTTGATTTTATTGTAATTGTGCCCCTCCTACCATCTCATTGTGGCTTCTCCTTTGTCTTTGGATGTGGAGTATCTTTTTTGTTGAGTTCCAGTGTCTGCCTGTCAATGATTGTTCAGCAGTTAGTTGTGACTGTAGTGCTCTCACAAGACAGAGTGAGAGCACATCGTTCTATTCTGCCATCTTGAAGCAATCTCTCCATGTCCAATCTTTTAATTTTGAGATAATTGTAGATGCATACATAGTTTTAAGAAATAAACAGAGAAATCTCCTGTAATATTTACCCAATTTCTTGCAATGGCAACATCTTGCGCAACTATAGTACAATATCACAACCAGGATATTAATGTTGATGTTATCAAGATACAGAATATTTTCATCATTGCAAGGATCTTTCCTGTTGCCCTTTTCAAACTATACCACTTTTATGACCCTCCTTAAACCCTGACTACCACCAATCTGTTCTCCATTACTTTAGGGAGTCTTTTTAAGAAGGTTTATTAATGAAATCATACTGTATGTAACATTTTGAGATTGACTTTTTTTATTTTTTACTCAGCATAATTCTCTGGAGATACATACGGATTGTTGTTAGTATTAATAGTTCATTAATACTTATTGCTGAGTAGGATTCCATGGTATGGATATTCTACAGCTTATTTAACAATTCACTGTTCCCTAAAGAATATCTGGGTTATTTCCAGTATTTGGCGATTATGAATTAAGCTTCCTTAAACTTTTTTTTTTTTTTTACGGTACGTGGGCCTCTCACTGTTGTGGCCTCTCCATTGCGGAGCACAGGCTCCGGACGCGCAGGCTCAGTGGCCATGGCTCACGGGCCCAGCCACTCTGTGGCATGTGGGATCTTCCCGGACCGGGGCACAAACCCGTGTCCCCTGCATCGGCTGGCGAACTCTCAACCACTGCGCCACCAGGGAAGCCCTCCTTATACATTTTTGTACAGTTTTCATTTCTTTGGGGTAAATGCCCAAAAGTACAACTGTTCTGTCATATTGTAGTTTCATATTTAATTTTCTTATATGCTGCCAAAATGGTTTCCAGAGTGGCTTTAATGTTTGAAATTCCCATCAGCAATGAATGAGTGATCCAGTTTTTCCATATTCTTTCCAGCAAGAATTGAATATTGTTCTGACTTTTTATTTTTTTAAATTTAGCCATTGTGATAAGTGTGTAGTGATTTCTCATTGTGGCTTTAATTTTGTAGGAGATCTTTTCATATGCTTATATCCACCTGTATATTCTCTGCAGTGGAATGTCTTTACATGTCTTTTGCCCATTTTATAATTGGTTTGTTTTTTAATGTGAGTTTAAAAAATATTTAATCATCATTGTTCATTTGACATTAAACAAATATGTACAGTAAAATAGTAAGTGCCAGACCCTGTTCTAAGGTACATTTGTGAATGAAGCATTGATCTCAGCACTTATGAAATGTACGTTCTAGCAGGGGGAGAATGACGTATATTGAACATGTTCAACAGTTGCAAGTACTACAGAAAAAAATTAAAGCAGGGAAAGGGGGATAGGGTAACATGGGTGCAGGTTGAAATTTCAAACCTTTATTCATGCCTAAACTCATATGGATATGCAGGCACATTTGTCTTTTGAACAATAGTTAGGAAACGTAAACATTAAAAACAAAGTTACTAATGTACCGCAATGCTATCCCAACTTGAAAATTGGGTTGCTGGATTTGTAGCATGTTGGAGAATTATGGGGGTTGTAATAACTAAGGCTTATTGAATGTTAAGCACTAATGACTTAATTTTACATACACCACCTCATTGAATCTCCACATGAAGGTGCAATTTTATATCTTTAAATGTGTTTTTTAAGTTAATTTACCCATGACCCTACAGTAATTGATGACACCAATTGTCATCAATTGAATGAAAAAGATATGGATATCCAAAATTTTAATAGTGCCTTAACTCTAAGTGGTAGTATTAAGAATATTTCATTTTTCAATGTTTAAAACTTTTAAGTAGTACTTGTTTTATCATGTTTCATGTTATTTATAGAGTTAAATGTTTTCCTAAAATACTGAAGTATCTCTCTACAACTTCTCCTTCCATTTCATTTATGACCTCTTCCTCAGTCCATTCTCTAAAAAATATTGACCTTTGATAATCCTTTCCCAACCTTCCTCTTTACTAGATGATCTATGACTTCATTTACCATCAGTCAAAAACTGGTTGTAAGAAGAAACATTTCCAGAGACTCAGCATTTGTACATTGTCTTATAAACTTGGTCAATTCTCTACATGCCTGACCACAAAAATACAAGCTCATGAGTCCCAGGAGCTTGTCTTGAGCTCCAGGCCCATATTCAACTGCCTCATGGGTTCTGTGGGTTCAAAAGCAAATTCTTTTCCCTAAGGTATGGACATTAAAACATTTTGGGATTTTGGGAAAAATGTAACAGGACTCATTTTAACCAACTTGATAAAAATATTGATTTTCTTGACTGTGACTCATTTAAATCTGATTTTGAGAATCATTTGTTTAGCTATTTGGGGAAAATAATCATATATGAGGCCTAACTATTTAGGTTAGATCAAAAGCTATTGCATTTTACATTAAATCTCTTTGCCCAATGTTTGACCAATTTTAATACAGATTTTGTTTCACCAGCAACCTTCTTTTTTCATAACTTTGGTTAATCAAAAATTCCTTTTACTTATTCTATTATGCTGTGTTCTCTTCCTTTCTATATTGTTTAAGATATCATTACCCATTTCCCAGCTTGAGAAAGTAGGACATCACAAATTACATTTATACCAAGACTAAATATTCCATGATTTGGTTTGTAATCAGACCATTATTTTAATGCCTGGATTTTTTTTATTTTAGTGGCTTGTGTTTCTACATCTTGCTTTTATCTCCCTTAATCTAGAAATACTTAGTTTCCTATACAAAGACAAAGTGTTCCATACCTCTTCTTATCCTTGTCATCAATTGTCAAATTGAGTCATCTCTCCATAAAAGCCTTAGTATGAATTTCCTGCAAAGGTCAATATTAGGCTATGAAAGTTTGGAAATTTTCTAAGATTAGTCATCTGTTACATGGCAGAACATGTTTTTCAACCAGAGTCTGATTTCCAGCCACAGGCTCTCTCTACTTTGTTATACTACCACAGGATAATTAAGAGATGAGATTTGTCCACCTGCCTCTATGGGCCAATATATATGGGTTTCAAATAATAATTTGGTGCTAAGATAACATTGGGAACATAATACGATGGATAAAACTCTGTTTCACAGAGCTCATGTCAAGGATAGCACTGTATGTTTTGGAAGAAATATGATAAGCCATTTGCAGTGCTTTCAAAAATGGGTGAGCAAATGTGGGACTATGGTTAAATTATGCAGTACAAGGTAAAAGATTCCACCATTAGTCCTCCTACATCACTTATCCCACACACAGAATTCAGCTGCTTTTGTAAATTAGTAGTGAGCAAATATTATGAAGTATCAGTTTGGAAGGGTAAAGGGTGATTTGCTTACTGGGACTGACATCTGTCTGAGTGTGCCCTGTACTCAGCTCTGCACTTTGTAGATTATGAGAAATTCCCATCGGAAGAAATGAATCCACATCTACACCTCTGCTAAAGCATTTTTCCCCACAAGGTATAAATCTATCTTAAATAGCTAAAGTTTCCGAGAAATGGAAATCATGATATAAGCCTACAGTCAATATTTCAGCAAATACAGAAGGAAAGTTAAAGACAGTTTCTTGATCACAAGAGGAAAAGTCAAGCAAACCAAAAGTTGAAATTTTTGGCCAAATTGAAATCTTAAAATAAAATTGAAAACAAAGAGATTACCAGTAATATGGTATATGGTGTATGTTTAATGTTCTGCAAAAGATGGTTCTTGTAAGCTTGATTAAGAGTGCTACAGCCTTAAAGATTGCACTTATGAGTTGGATGGTGGCATTAAGAATGTGTTGACTTCTTCCAGGATGCTAAGAACATAAATATTGGAGTGTAATCCACTTTCAAAGGTTTATGAAAATAGTAAAAGTGTGATCAGACGTTGGGGAAAATCTTCCAGACTAGACTTTCTTCTCTATCACAAGTTTCCACAGCAAATCAGGAAAATGTAGGAAATGTGGCAGTATTCCTACCTCAGAAGACTAGCCTGAGGAGTAATAAAAAAAAAATATTGCAATGTTAATTGTGGACAAAGCCAAGATTTATTTTTGGTATTAGGAATAGGACACCCTAAACATACAAGGACACACTTAAATTCACTGACAGATAGTCAAATGTAGAAATATTAAAGAAATCTTATTAGCACATTTGTAAGATTAGGAGGAAATTCTGAGCATATGTATAAATATATATAATATCACTGGAGCAGGCCTGAATATTCAGTCAAAAAGTAAAAGACCATTTTTGAAATTTTAGCCCAAAGTCTTTTATAAGTAAAATATTGAACTTAGTAATCCACTCCTAGAAACCTGCAATGAAAATTACCACAGCAATCATAACACTGTCCTATGTTCTCATTTTCTATTTTAATAATAATATTTTCAGTCACAAGAGTCAGGTTGATGCCCTCAAGTGAAAGCTAGAATTGAAATAATTGCATAGATAATTTAGACTAAACATATTTTCCTTTACCTGAGACTTCCATATCATTGAGATTTCTTTTGATTAGAATCATGTGAATGCTATCCATCTTCTCAAAACATAAGCATTATTTGCACATTTAATGGCTAACAACAGCATCTGGAAAAGGCTCCTCTGTGGAGTTATTTATTCACTTCCATATTTTAAAAGGGATTTGAGGAAGAAAAAAATCTGGATTTCATGCTACATTTCCAACGTATATTGTGACATGAAACTAGAAGCTAACAGTTTTGCTACAGACATTTGCCCAGTGACATTTAACCAGGTATAAGTGAAAACATACTTATGGTGAAATCATCATAATTAATGATGATAGAAATTCTAGTAAATATGATCATTCTATTTCCCGAGGTGTGGTTTCAAAATTTAACACAAGATAGTAAGCATAAGCACAATAATTTGATTACTCATTTTACTAGTTGGAATTCTCCTTAGATCAATTTCTAACAGGATTTGGATTACTTTGACTCCATTGCTCTATAAGTCTTCACTCTCAATAACTATTCCAATGTTGGTAATGAAAGTACTTAGGTAGTCACACTTGCACCATTCCTTGAAATCTTGCCCATTAGTTTGCTTGAACCTCATAAAATATTAACTTGTGTTGTGTGCAGTAAGGAGACCAATAAAACACCAATGTGTGGTGACTAAACCATTAAAAAATGTCTTAGCACCCCTTCTATAATATTCTGTGACTTATAGGAATTTCAGATTTGTCTGTTTTTAACAAGTATGAAATATTCTTTGTTCTTAATATAACTTCTTCACACTCTTTGAGAGAGAAATTGCCCATACATGCAAGAAAAAAAAAAAAAAAAACCACTGGATTCTGGTTTACTAATTTATTTTAAGAAATAAATTTGGAGAAAATTCTGCTTATTTCACTTCCTTACTTTATCTATTAGTAATCAACAGGTGATTGCCATTAGCAGCCAAAGAACGAAAACAGTGTTCCATTAATCTTCAATGCCTAAGAAATAAAAGGCTCTCCATTAGAGTGTATAAACAGAAAATCGATGTATGTTAAACCAACTTTCTAAGGTACAGCTTCTCTTAGATACCAAATTTGGATAAGGAAAAACAGAATTATCCTTGAACAAGATGAAAAACTACAAAATATAGAATTGAAGGATTTCTATTTAAAACTCAAATTAGTCTGCTAATTATGGCCACATTACCAAACTAAACTGAACCCAGTGAAGTAAAGGGAGGAATCTATTTATAACCAAACCAAACCAAAACAAAACAAAAAAAAGCTAGAATTAGCAAGCAAAAATTAACAGGTTTTCTACTTCTACCACCATCTTTTGCTCCAGAGATTGATGGGTCCCCTCTTCTGAGTGAGCCAAAACAAAAAAACAAATATAAGAAACAATACACCCAAATATATGAAGTTGAGTGGTAAGCAAGTTTCCAGGAAAACCTAGTCAATACCTCATAGTCATTTCAAACTTTCTATGGAAGTGTTCAAATGCAGATTCCACTTGATGAATAGAATTCAATAGCGGTTTGAAAACAGGTATATATCTAATTGGGCACTTTGTGGTGATTGAATGGATCCAAACTGCCAATGTCTCTGAAAGGAGAAAGGTAAATAAAGAGAACATAACCATTGTCATTGACTATATATGCTGTGATTGGATTATCTTGTACCCAGTTTCAGACCTTGAAGCATTGAAGGTATGAAGAATCCTTGAGAGAGAGAGGAAAGAAAGTGATAGCTTTAACTTTTAAAATGCAAAGCATGACTTTTTCAAATTGCTTACCAGCTCCCAGTCCTCATTACTGCCCACCTCCCTCCCCCTTATTCTAGATAGAATGTCAGCCATGCTCCTCTTACCCAGCTGTTTTAGGTAGGTAAATGTTTTAGTGCCCATTGGATCTCTCTAATCTGCAGAAGAATAAAACAGAAAAACAACTTTAAAATAAGCAACCACACCTTTAAAAATCTTTGTTTTGTGACAAAGTATCTTTATAACTTTGTATTCAATATATGAATTGCTTTAGATTTAAGCATTAAGTCATTTCATATTTTAACCCAGTCACCAACTCACTATTAAATCTTAATATTAAAGGAGCACCTCAATTTCGCCACCTGTTTACCTACGCTGACACTGGACAGGGAGTGAGTTATGGGAGTAAATGTATATAAAGAGCTCTGAGATGCTTTAGTAAAAAAATAATATAGATACATGAAGTATATTGTAAATATTGGAAAAAAACAATACAAATGTCCCATTTCTGTAATAATTGACAGGTTGATAGGCTAAACCATAATTTTAGCTTCATTCAAATTTGCAATAAAAATGAGATCCAATCTAAATACTCTTAAATAGAATATGTAGAGCTTCAGTGGTAATGATGTTCTTAGATTTCCCGTTTTTATATGATATTTGAGAGATCACATAGCATACTCAGTGGCATTGATTCTGGGAGAACTCAATTTCTACACATCATTCAACTCTTCATCAAGGTTACAAGAAAGGTGGAAAAATAGATCAAAAGAGACTAAAGGAAGTCGATAGCTTGGCATAAAATGCCACACAGCTATCTGCTTAGGGCATAAGTCAATATAGTTGTGCATTGTTCATTCCCCTTGTTAAACAAGAAAGGAGAGAGAAACTTCAAGTTAGGAGATTTCAGAACATTCATATCTTTTATAACTTCTCTTTGCAAATCTTTATGGACAAATGTGTTTTTTATTAAAATATGAACACTCGAATTTCAAATGCACAAATTATTCCTTTAAACAAAATGATCCTTATACCCAAACATTTGTAAATGTTACCTCTTAAAGGCTAAGAATGTTGTTATGATCTTGCTCACCTATAGAATATTCTCTGAGTCAAGAGTTCAGAGTAAGACGTGCATACCTGTCTTGACTTAAGTGGTCTATAGAGAATTGGATCAACGGTATGCCAAGGTCTCCACTGCAGGTATTGTTTTGGCAAACTTTCACAGCTTTGGTTCTTAGCTTATAGCTTTCTGTAAAAACCTGGAGTAGAATAGGAATATAAATACTCATATTCTTTTATCTAAGTCTTTTTTATTATATTATTAATTCTATTCTGATATCAAACTGTATGAAAGCTTTTACTTTTTTTTTTTGGTCCTATTTAAATTAACAGATTGGTTAATTACTACTGTAGCAATAATAATCGCACTATTTTCTCATTTCTGCATTTTTTTGAAATTAGGTTTCAAATGAATGTTCCTCATTTGATAACAATAATTAAATCTGGAATAAGTGTAATGAATCAGTGTGCCTGTCATGTTGATTAAATAGAGATTTTTGGTATGTATTCACTTTCTATTGCTGCTGTGACAAATCACCATGAACATATGGCTTGACACAACACAAATGCATTATCTTATAGTGCTTTAGGTCAGACTTCTGATGTAGTTCTTACTGACCTAAGATACAGGTATCAGCAGAGCTGTATTACTTTCTGGAGACTCTAGGACAAAATCTCTTTCCTTGCTTTTGCCAGCTTCTAGAGGTCTGCATTACTTGGTTTGTGGCCCCCTTTTAGATATTCAAAGCTAGCAACATAAGGTCAAGTTCTTCTCATGCTGCCATATTTCTGTTTCTCTGAAGTCAAGAAAGGTTCTTGCTTTTAAGAATTTGTGTGATTAGATTGGGCCCACTTGGATAATCCAGGATAATCTCCCCATCTCAAACTTCTTAACTTTAGTCATATATGCAAGTCCCTTTTGCCATGTAAAGTAACATATTCACAGGTTCTGGAAATTAATTCATGAATCATTATTCTTTCTACTATATAATAATGGTCAAATTTTGTCTGGACATTAATTATATTGATCTTTTAAATAATCAGCAGTGTCATGATCGTGTAGCCTACCTTTGTTCCTAACCATGTATTTGAAAACAAGAACTTCCCAACATTTCCAAAGTAATTCCAGACCTCTTAAAGTAAAAAAAGAACCTCTATTATTTAAATATTTCAGCTTTGAGCTTTTTAAATTTCAATAAGAATAAAAAAATGGATAAATACTATTATTTTGGAAAACAAGCATATTATCAGGATATATTTAAGCATTACAAGAAGAGAAGGACTGGGTTTTAGCCTGCAAATGTAATGCATTGTGTCTTCTTCAGCATGTCTCTTCAGCTCTTCAGGCAGTAGTTCCTCACACATGAAGCAAGTAAATTGGATTATGTGATCTCTTAAAATCTCTTGAATTACAAAATTCTATAATTTCATCACTTCATGAATACTATTAAAACACTAGAGTTGGATGGAGATAACACTTCATATGGAATGGTGGAGTGAGGCTTCCATAAATCTACTTCTCACTAAAAGCAATAGAAAATTAGTAAAAACTGGCAAAATCAACTTTTTCAAACTCTGGAAGTTAGCCAAAGACTTGTAAAAATATGAGGAGTGTTTATTCAAGAAAAATTGCTGACTTTTGGTAAGAGCAACAGGGTTTGTGGCATTATAACTTTACCTTTTCCCATCGCACTCTCCTCAGCCTTGCAAAACTTGAAAATCAGCAGCTTTGCAACTATAGTAACTGTGAAAACCAGAAGCTATGTAAGTATTAGAAGGGGAAAACTAGGTTTGGACCTCAAAAGGTCTATCCTTAGAGTATTGTCACTATTTGATCTATTTGACAGCTCCCTGGAAAAAAACCATTTATATCATATTGTCCTTATTTTACCTGATTAGGAATTTCCTTAAATAAAGAAAATACCTATCCCCAAAGTGTTTGTGGAAATTTTTCAGCAAAAATTGTTTAACATGGGAGCTGCCTAAGGCTGCAGTATCAGTTTAGGTTAAATAAGAACTTGGGTAAAAATTTAAAAGGAAGATCTGGTGAACAAGATGTCCATAGGGGTTTTGAAAAGCTCTGACATATTTATGGAGTTCTAAAAGTTCATACACATATGCAGGGCTGGGTGCATGTCCAGGAAAAGACTGAGAAGGTCTCAATCTCTCACCACTAACAGATTTTGAGGTCTTGCCCAAGTAAGAAGTAAAGAATATGTAAGGTTGTAAAATTCCTGAGTGTTGATCATAAGTCCCAACAAATAGAGCTTCTCAATAAAGAGTGAAAGACTTGTTGGTTCAAGGAAATTAAGGAAATATCTGACTGATCATTAATTGATCACTAAGTTAACTAAGGAGAAATTTCAGTGACTACATGCTACAGGAAATGCAAACTTTACAGAATTAGCTCAAGAAAATCATTAACTAACTAAACATGAGCTGCAGTATTAGCAACAAAAACAACAACAAAATAGCCACAGCATCAATCAAACCCTGGGAGCAGGGTTTGATTTCCAGTGTTGCCACATTACAATATCTCAAAGGTCTAAAATGTCCAGCTTTTGGCTAAAAAATATATGAAATTTATAAATAGGAAAGTATGACCCATACATTGGGAAAAAAGCAGTATACAGAAACTGTCCCAGAAGGTGTCTAGATGTTGAACTTCATTAACAGAGACTTTAAATCACTCACTATAAATATGAAGAAATAACTAAAATAAGCTACGTCTAAAGAATTTAAATGAATTATAACCACAATGTCTCACTAATGTTATATATTAATAGATAGAAATTATAAAAGAAGAAGCAAATAGAAATTCTAAAGTTGAAAAGTACAATAAATAAAATGAAAAAGTCATTAGAGGAATTCAACAGAAGATTTGGGCTGGCAGAAGAAAGAATCAATGAACTTGAAGTCAGGTCAATTGAAATTATCTAGTTTGAGGAACAGCAAGAAAAAAGAAGGATAAAAATTAGAGTCTCAAATCTTTTTGGCATACCAGCAATTGTACTAACCTATGCATAACAGGAGTATGCGAAGAAAAGGGTTAAAAAAAAAAAGGAGAAGAAAAAAAAATTGAGGAAATACTGACTGAAAATTTCCCAAATTTGATCATAAAAAGAAAAATAATTATTCTACATATCCAAGAAGCTCAACAAACCACAAATACATTAAACACTAGGACAACAACACCATGGCACATTATAGTCAAGCTGTCAGTAACCAAAGATGGAGCATCTTGAAAATAGCAAGAAAAAATAACACACCAGGTACAGAAGATCTTTAATAAGATCTTTCATTGACTTTTCATCAGAAAACATGGAGAATAGAGGCAGTAGGGTGGCATTCAAAATGTTGAAATAAAAAGACTGTCAACCACGAATTCTGTATCCAGAAAAACTATACTTCACAATGATAGACATAAACAGAGACTGTATCACTAGCAAACCTGTCTTATGGGAAACACTAAGGGGAGGCCTTTAGGATATTTTGTAAGGGCACCAGATGGTAACTCAAATCTTCACAAAGCAAAAAAGAACCCAGTAGGGTTACCATATTGGTAAATATGAATTACAGTATAAATGTATTTTTTGTTTATAACCCTTTTCTTCTCTTATTTAAAACTCAAGTGGAGCAAAGCAATATTTATAAAATTTTGTTGATGGGCTTAAAATGTTTTATACAGTTTAAGGGGATGAGGAAGGGGGTGAGGGATGTGAGGAATGAGGTGAGATCAGAGCTTTATTGGAGTAGAGTTTCTGTATACTGTTGAAATTGTCAGTATTAATTTAATGTAGCTTGTTTTAAATTAGGTTGCTAACTTAATATTCAGGTAACAACTAAGAAAACAACTAAAAATATTGTAAATGTAACAACAAGGAGATTACATGGTACACTAGAAAATATCTATTGAATAAAACCTAAGGCCGTGATGAGGGATAGATAGAGAAAGTAAACTGTGGAAAACAATTAGCAAAATGACAGATGTGAAGCCTTATTTATCAGTAATTGTATTAAATGTAAAGTCATTAGACATTCCAATTAAAACACAGATTGGCAGAAAGGACAAGAATTCATGATCCAACTTGTACATATGTAACAACCATACTTTAGATACAAATAAAAATAATAAAATGATTGCAAATTAAAATAGATTCAAAGACATAGAAAACAAACTTATGGTTACCAAAGAGGAGAAGGAGAGAGAAAGGGGCAAATTAAGAGTATGGGATTAACAGATAGAGACTACCATACATAAAATAGATAAACAACAAGGATTTACTGTATAACATAAGGAATTATATTCAATATCTTGTAATAACCTATGATGGAATATAATCTGAAAAAAATAACTGAATCATTTTGCTGTACATCTGAAAATAACACAATATTGTAAATTAACTTTACTTCAAACAAAATAACAAAAATAAAAGAAGAAAAGATTAGAAAAACATATAGTCAAAGTAAAAATTGACAGAATTGAATAGAAATAGAAAATTCAACAATAACAGTTAGAGACTCAATTAATCCACTTTTAATAATGGATAGTACAACAAGGCTTAAAATCAGTAAGAATATTATAAAATATCTAGACCAACAGAGAACTATAGAAGACTCCACCCAACAAAAACAGAACATGCATTCTTCTTAAATGCACATAGAATGTCCTCTAGGACTGATTATATGCTAGGCCATAAAACAAGCCTCAATAACTTTAAAAGTATTGGAAACATACAAAGCATAGTCTCTGAACACATGGAATTTAACTAAAAATCGATAATAGAAGAAAATTTTGGAAGTTCACATGTATATGGAAATTAAACAATATGCTCTAAAATAACCAATCAAAGAAGAAATCACAAGAGAAATTTGAAAATACTTTGACATGAACAAAAACAAAAATACAACGTATCAAAACATATAAGGTGCTACAAAACCAGTGCTTAAAAGGAAAAGTAGAACAGTAAATGCCTATAATTAAAAATAAAAAAGAAATTAATCAACAAACTAAAAAACCATCTTAAAAATTGGGGTGTGGGGGAAGCAAACTAAATATAAAGAAATCAGAATAAAGGAGATATTGGAGCAAGAATGTACAACACAGAGAATAGAAAAACAATAGATAAAATCAATAAGTCCAAAAAGTTGTTCTTTGTAGCATCAGTAAGTTGATCAACTTTTAACTAGACTAAGAAAAAGAAAGATTAAAATTAATAAAATCAATATTATAAGAGGGGACCTCACTGCTTTTCTTTAAAAAATTTTTTTGAAAGAAATATTTTGAATAACCATATGCCAACAAATAAAATAACTTAGATGAAATGGAAAAATTCCAAAAAAACATACAAAAAAACAAAATTGACTCAAGAAGAAAGCAAAAATCTGAAGAGACTTAAACCAAGTAAGGAGATTGAACAAGAAATTTGAACATTTCCCACAGGAAGAGCCAAGGCCCAGAGCACATCACTGATGAGTTCTATCAAACATATAAAGAATAATGAATATCATACTTTCAAATACAGAGAGGAGGACTGAGTACTTCTCAACTCATTATTAGTTTGATACCAAAATCAGGCAAATACATCACAAGAAATGAACACTAGACAGCTAAAATATTTCTTATGAATAGCAACAAAATTCCTCACAGAATACTAGCAAACAAAATCTAGCAACATATAAAAAAACATTATCCACCAAGACCAAAAGGGAATTATCCCAGGAATGCAATAATTCAAGGTTGTTTCAACTTCCAAAAAAAAATCAATCAATACATTGAACCATATGTGGTGGGTGCAATGGTGGCCCCTCCAAAAAATATGTCCATATCTCAGAACATGTGAATGTAATATTATTTGGCAAAAAGGATCTCTATATCAAGCCAAAAAGTTTATGGTATGTTGTTATAGCAATGTTAGGAAAATAATGCATAATATTAATATAATAAAAAATAAATCCCATATGGTGGTTTCAATAGATACAGAAAAAGTGTTTGAGAGTATGCCACATCCTTTTATAGAAAAAACACTCCACAATCAAGGAAGAGAAGGGAACTCCTTCAACCTGATAAAAAGCATCATAAAAAACATCGGCATATACACACTACCAAATGTACAATAGTTAGCTAGCGGGAAGCAGCTGCATAGCACAGGGAGTTCAGCTCGGTGCTTTGCAATGACCTAGAGGGGTGGGATATGGAGGGTGAGAGAGAGGCTCAAGAGGAAGGGGATATGGGGATATATGTATGCCTATGGCTGATTCATTTTGTTGTACAACAGAAACTAACACAGTATTATGAAGCAATTATAGTCCAATAAAGGTATATTAAAAAAAAAAAAAACCATATAGCTAACATTGTACCTAATAGTGAAAGACTGAATGCTTTCTTCCTAAGTTCATGAACAAGATAAAGACATCTGCTCTCATCACTTCTATTTAACATATACTGCAGGTTTTAGTCATAGGAATTAGACAAGAAAAATAAAGAGGCAAAGCCATCTTTATTTTCAGGTGACAAAATTTGTATATAGAAAATCCTAAAAAAATCACTAAAAAAGCTATTAGAACTAATAAACAGGCTCAGCAAAATTGCAAGGTACAAGATCATTGTACAAAAATCAATTTTATATCTACACACTAACAATGAACAATTCAAAAATAAAACTAAGTCAATTCTATTTATAATAGTATCAAAAAATAAAATATTTAACAATCCGTTCAATAAAATAAGTTTAAGACTTGTACACTAAAAACTACAAAAAAGTTTAAAAAATTAAAGATCTAAATAAATGAAAGATCATGCCACATTTATGGATCAAACATTTAATATCATTAAGATGAAATTATTTCCCAAATCAATCTATAGATTTAACATAATTCCTATCAAAATTCCAGCTGCCTTTTTAAAAAAAGAAATTGACAAGCTGATCTTAAAATTCACATGGAAATTGAAAGAACCCAGCCAAATATTCTTGAAAAAGAACCAAGTTCCTGGACTCACACTTTCTAATTTCAAAACTTACTACAAAGCTGCAGTAATTAAAACAGTGTGATACTGACCTAAAGATAAATAGATCAATGGAATAGAATTTAGAGTCCAGAAATAAACTCTTCCTTTTATGATGAATTGTGTTTTAACAATTACTGCAAGACATTTTAATGTAAAAAGAATAGTCTTTTCAACAAATGATATTGAAGCTATTGAATATCCACATGAAAAAAAAGAAATTGGACTTCTACCCTACATCATATATAACAATGAACTAAAAATGGATCATAGACATATATGTAAGGGGTAAAAATATTTTAGAAAACCTTAGAGAAAAACGTAGAAGTAAATATTTATGACCTTGGGTTAACTAATGGTTTCTTAGACATGACCCTAAAAGCCCAAGTGAGAAAACAAGAACAGAATAATTGGACTTCAGCAGAATTAAATAATTCTGTGTTTTAAAGGTCACAAAAAAAAGTTTAAAAATAACCCACAGAATGAGAGAAATATTTGCAAAACAATGACATACCATTTCACACCCACTAGGAAGACTACAAAAAAACAAAAAAAAATCCCCAAAAAACAGACAATAACAAATGTTGGCAAAGATTTAAAGAAATTGGAACTCTAATACATTGCTAGTGGGGTTGTAAAGTTGTGCAGTCACTTTGGAAAGTAGTCTAACAATTCCTCAAACTGTTAAAGATAGAGTTACCATGTGACCTGACAATTCCACTTCTAAGTATATATTCAAATGAAATGAAAGCATGTATCTATCCAAAAGCTAGTACATAAATGTTCATAGTGACAATTCACAATAGCAAAAGGTAGAAACAAATTTTCACCAACAGTGAATGGATAAACAAATTGTGGAATATCCATACAATGGACTATTCATTGGCAATAAAACAGAATGAAAGACTGAATGACCTGGATGAACCTTGAAGATATAACACAAAGTGTAAGTGAAAGAAGACAGTCACATATTATATGATTCTATTTATATAAAATGTCTAGAATGAACAAATTCATAGGGACAGAAATTAGGTTAATAGTTGCCTGGAGCTGGGCAATTGGGCAGATGTGGAATGACTGCTAATAAGTATGAAGTTTCTTTTGTGGGTGATAACATGTTCTAAAATTAGATTGTCATAATGATTGCACAACTCTAGAAATATGTTTTTAAAAAGCCATTGAATTGTACACTTTAAATGGGTAAATTTAATATTATGGTTTTTTTTTAAAGATTTATTGTTTATTTAATTTATTTTTGGTAGCATCGGGTCTTAGTTGTGGCATGCTGGGTCTTCCTTGAGGCATGCAGGATCTTTCGTTGCAGTGCAGGGGCTTCTCTCCAGTTGTGGTGTGCGGGATTTCTCTCTCTAGTTGTGGTGTGCAGGCTCCAGGGCACGTGGGTTCTGTAGTTTGTGGCACGCAGTCCCTCTAGTCAAAGCGCGCGAGCTCAGTAGTTGTGGTGCACAGGCTTAGTTGCCCCGCAGCATGTGGGATCTTATTTCCCTGACCAAGGATTGAACCTGCGTCCCCTGCCTTGTAAGCCTGAATCTCTACCACTGGACCACCAGGGACAAACATTGGATAAATTGAATAGGATCCTTAAAGGGAAATATAAATAAAATGTTAATGGGGAAAAGGTGCAACCAGATATTTTTATTGAGGGACTCATGCTTCCCTTGATCTTGTAATATTCTTGTAAGACTGATAAATGTTAATATTCAAAGAAGGAAAGTAAAAATATTTCGTAAGCGTGGGGGGAGTAGAATGGCAAGGTTTTGGATTGCTTATAGAAGATGAGTAGTCTGATTTGGCAGATATGTTGAATATGAGGAAGTTACTCATTACAGAATGAAGTATGGAAAAATGGTTTAAAAACCACAGGGTGGAAAGACTAGAATCCTAGAGAAAGGAATATATTCCTTAGTTCAGGACGTTACAAGAATAACCTAGATGCAAAGCAAAAGCTGCAGGCATCCATTTTCTTTTAATCTCTAAATCCCTTAGATTAAGAAGACAGGAAAAGACAAGAGTACCAAGGAATTGTGGGTCTTTAATATCATAAATCACTGTCATCAGTTGATCTTCTGAGAGAGTAGGACTTATCCACTAGTTATCTGAAGAAAAGACTGGAGGAAAGAACATGAAACAAAAGTAATTGCCCAGTTCTGGGAGACAAGGATCACCCTTCCTACAGCAAAACAAAAGTCATTTATGTAGCAGACACATTTGTGATGCAAAGGATGGTTGTCCTATGTTGTAAACAGAATCTGAGGTCCAAGTTCATCATATAGCACTTATGTGTCCACAGCCAAGTCATTTAACCTTGTAAGCAACCATTATTACACATGCAAAATTTTATAATATCAACTACTCTATGTTTTTCAGAGGCTTAACAGCTTAACACAATGCCACACTCCTACTCTAATTAATAATAATCACACATATTTCCAACTGCCCTTGGCAAGATCATCATGTCCAGTCACCCTACACAGAAGATGTCACAATACAGGCTGCAGGAGAACAACCATGAGAAGGCTATTATCAGAAATGATTATCCAGCTTCTTCTAATGGCCAGTATCTCCAAAAGTCTCATTTAAGTAGGAAATGTAAATGTAACCCTATTAAAATTCTGAGTGAGATATGTAACTTCACTTTCACCACTTTTGGTAAAATGGTACTGAGGTCCTAGTTTATGCAATAATAAATGAGAAAAAAAGAAAGAGTGTGCTAATTGGATAAAAAAAAAACACCACCCTTTTTTAGTTGCTATGATTTTTTACCAAGAAAATCTAAGAGAATCAATAGATAAATAAGTAAATCTAGCAAATAAATTTGGCATAAATAGGAAACACAAATCAATATCTTCCATATACTGTCAATAAATATATATGAACTATAAGAGAAAAAAATAACATTCACAACAGCAATGAAACATATCTAGGAATAATTCTAAAAATATATTTTTCTCAAAATATATTTTCCTTGATAAAATAAAAGATTATAAAGAGAAATTAAAGAAAATGTAAATATATGAAGAGATATGTCACGTCTATGGATGGAAAGGTAAAATTTTCTAGAGATATCAATTTTTTTCAAGTTAGTCCATAAGTGTAATGCAACACCAATCAAAATGTCTAGAGCAGTTTCATGAAATTTTGTAAGCCAATCCTGAAATTCATATACCAAAGAGCAAAAATAAAGAATAACAAGGAAGAGTTTCAATAATAATAGGGTGAAGGGACTTCTTCACTAGTAGCTAAAACATTTTAAGGCCTTAAAACTCAAGACATTATGCTATTTAACCTGGGATAGATGAACAGACCAGTAGAACTTTAAAAAGAGCCTAGATTTTTCACTTATATAATCTAGATATATGATGGAGATGGCAGAGGAGAAAACACCAGTTATTCAATAACTAGTTCTGTATCAATGATTATCTGCACCACATACTATATGGGAAAAATGGATTTTATTTGTAAAAGTGAATAGCAAAATTTTAAATTTCTAGAATAACTTAGAAGAATATCTTTTTCAACTGATAATATACACGGATTTTGAAACAAGACTCAGAAACCACAGTCGTGAAGGAAAATATTGATATATATGGCTATATTAAAAAAAAGCAATAGTAACAATAAGAAAAGTGATGTTAATGCACCATGAACATACATATAGCCTGGGAGAAGATATTTGCACACCATATGATCAACAAAGGAATAATATTCAGAATATATAAAGCATTTCTGTAAGTCAATAGCAAAAGACAATACAATCAAAAAAAGAGGCAAAGGATTTAAAGAACATATTACAGATAAGGTTGTCTTCCCTTGAAATTAGAGAAATGTGAATTTAAAAGTACAATGTTATACTCAACAGATTGGAAAAAAAACAAAGATCATATGGGGAGAATGTGGAAAAACGTAGATTTATATCTCAGAAAATAGATAGGTAAATAGTCATATTAGTAAGAAATTTGACAATATGCAGGAAAACCAGAGTATAACTACCTTTCAGTCTAGTAACTCCACTGCTAAAAACATTCAATGCAACATTTCTACAAGGAAATACAAACACGACAATTCATTGCAATATTGTATACAAAGGTCAAAACTAGGAACAACTACCCTTCAATAGGAAAATGAATAGGTAAACTGTGGTGAATGCTTGTGATTGAATATCACAAAGCCATTAAACTGAAAAAATTAGAACTGGGCATATCCACGTGGATAAATTTCACAAATAACAAAATTGAATGAAAACTCAACTTAATCTATAAAATAATGTATTTAGTATGATTAACTTCATCTAAATTTGAGAACCTATAAATCGATAATATACATTATAGCCATACAAATACACAGTAAACGTAGCAACACACATGGGGATAGTATATACAAAACTTAAGATGATGGGTGTGTCAAAGTAAGGAAGAAGGGCAAAATGGGATTGCAAAGAGATACATGTATCAATAGAATTTCCAAATACATCTGTAATGTTTTATCTCTTAAAAAGAAGTTCTGGAGAAAATATGACAAATATTAAAATTTTACAAAGCTTAGTATTGGGATACCAGCATTTATTAAAATATCCTTTAAACTTTTTGGTGTTTTGAAGTTTTCTATAATAAAAATAAAAAAGAACTCAGGTGAACTTTGAGCCTTTGAGGTGAGGAGAAAAGCAGTATTAAGGATATACAAGGAATTTTAAAATACCAAGAAAGGAGGTTGCAATTTTTAAGACCAAATACTGCTCCCTTCCAAAAAATAAAGATTAAAATAATAGGGCTTCCCTGGTGGCGCAGTGGTTGAGAGTCCGCCTGCCGATGCAGGGGACACGGGTTCGTGCCCCGGTCCGGGAAGATCCCACATGCCGCAGAGTGGCTGGGCCTGTGAGCCATGGCCGCTGAGCCTGCGCGTCCGGAGCCTGTGCTCCGCGACGGGAGAGGCCACAACAGTGAGAGGCCCACGTACAGCAAAAAAATAAATAAAAATTAAAAAAAAAAAAAAAAGATTAAAATAATAAATTTAGGCATCTTTATACTTTATTGCTTTGATCTCTAGTTCTAATCCAAATTTCTCAGTTTTATTATATTCTTCTTTCAGAATGTGATCCAAACTCTAGCATCTTTACTGAATTCTAGACATCCGTACATTTGTTTTTAAATGGACAGAAGCTGGTTTTATAAATATCAAATGTACCAGGCCTCCAACAACTGGAATGTGGTAATAACAAGCCCTTTTACAGCTTATAGGGATTAATGTGTTGTTTTAAAGAGTTCAAATGTAGATTAAAAATATATAATATATTTGAGGTGGATAAGAAAGGATTCACCTTTGAAATATATTAGCCCAGACAATTGGGAAGATATTTCAGCCTCTGACTAAATGAAGATATACTGAACAAATTGGCTCAGTAGAAAACCATCACTGTAAAGGATAAGAAAAATGGTCTCTGGCACATGGAACTGGTTGAAGAGAATGTATATTTGTGCACTTGCCATGAGTCATTTGTGTGAGACAGCTCTATGAATGCCATTTGAGATCAGCTTTAACTCTGAAGTTTTTAAATTTTATATATATATATATATATATATATATATACCATCTATGAATTAGAAAGGGAAACTATTAATTTTCATTATCTAAGCATAGTGCATAGTATGTTGCTTAAAGTGTCTTAACACTTGGAGAGTCAATGAGTGGAGTGAATGAAAAACAGAATCCAAATTTAATAAGAAGTAAATTGAGTTCAAAGAATACAATGAGTTGTAGGAAATAGTTGTGCTGTGTTGTCTCTAAAGATGGATTAAATTCAGCAGAAAAAGGACAGGCAATACCAACGATGCCAAACCAGAAAGCTAACAAGACAAGAGGCATGTGCCAGGTACAATTAGCTCCCTGTCAGAGTTCATAGAATACACAGTGTTTTAATCCCAAAGTCTTTCTGAGCTCTGCTCTCAAAAAGGACATTGGGGCAATTGAGATTCATAGGCAACAGACACCCTCAAGTATAGAAACACAGGCATATTGACCTTAACTGCTTGTTTTGATGTAAAAGACTGGATAAAACTATCAATGAAAGATGATTTGCCCCATATCTCCAGAAAACAACTCTTTAATTGTGCAGTAAAAGTGCTGGAGTGCGAGAATGACAGTGAGAAAATCAGAAATCTTTTCTACGTCTCTTCTTAGATTTATGCTTTTTCACCTACTGTGAAATAAATATAAAGCAATACAATCACTCTGAGTGGCATTATGGAGCTTAGTTTATAAGTGCATAGAAGGCTTTGAATAAATTCTCAACGCAAAGGTAACATTACTTATTCATTTAGCGAATACTTTTACAGCCTTTACAATGTGCCAGGTTCTGGTGTAAAAGTTCTAGAAAAGTGGCTTGCCTAATTCTTATTACCACCCTATTAGGTGGGTATTATAATCTTCACCTTAAAGTGGGGAAACTGAGGTGAAATATGTAACTTGCTCAAAGTCACACAGCTGAACAGGCAGTTTATCCAAATCCATGATCTTAACCACTACTATATATCTTCTAAATAAGAAACCCGATGCTTACAGTTGAACTCTGAGAGGAAGTGCTATAAGGAAGGGTTTTAGCAATAAATGAAATGGGAAATGGGTAGAGATGTACTGGAGAAAAGAAAAACAAAAGATGGATATCATGGGGAAAAATGAAATGATTCTCCCTACCTTCTGGAGTTTTGCAAGAGTTTTATTTGTAGTCCAGAATAATAAGTCTTGGAAGCAAGATACCCAACTGTCATCCCTAAAATGTTTGAACGTAAGACTGAAAAATGAATGCAAGGACTTCAAAGAAGGAGAAAAAGAGGCAAAACTTATTTACCATCTTCTGTCATGGTAATTATATCAAACAGTCATAATAATGGAAATTTAGCGATGTGGGTAGAGGGCTTTATTAGACTCCATTCTTAACCACTGAATTAATGTTGTTAAAACATTCTATTTAATAACTCATTAAATAATAGTTCTGATTTAAAATGCTAGAAAGGCTGGTATTTGGAGTAAAAAACACTATTTCAGAAATCACATGCTCTAAACAAACCAAACTATTCATAATATTCAGGTTCTTTCAGAGCAGTTATAGGAAATACTAACTTCACGTAAACCCGTATTAATCACACTCGCAATGAATTACTCTCTACTAGATGCTTCAAGGTTACTGAAGGAGTTAATAAATGTAGTTTTTGTTCAAAAAAAAGCTCACAGCATAGTATGTCAGAATTTTTACATGAATAAAGTAGGGAACAATTCAAGAGTGAGTACAATGTAGTTTGTTATATATGGTACCCATAAAGCCTGCAGGTATTGGACACAACTAGAATGAATGAAACTGTTTCTTAAAGGAAATAACATGGTCATTGGAGGAAATACTGAATTTAAGTTAAAAAGGATGAGAAACAAGATAGAAAGAGTAAATTTGAGCAATGATGATATAGAGTGTGGGCTCTAGAAGTTGACTTATTTGGTTCTAACACTATATACATGAACTTGAGCAAGTAATTTAACTTGTTTCTTGTCTTTCAAATAGAGATAATAATAGCAACTGTTTCAAAAGATTTACATAAGATTTAAAAGAGGCCAACTTAATATTGAGAATCAAGAACAGTGATAGCAAGAAGGATATTAATAAATGTTAGCTGTTAATATTACTATTAAAACTTACAGAAGAATAAATATGAAAGAAAATTACAAGATGGGTTTATAAGTTATTACCATTTTGATTCATGATCATTAATTTCACAAACTTCAGTAAATTCATGATCATACAATGGAAACTGCATGTAGCTAGAAGATACAGTGAGTTTAGCAAAGATTAATCTAAAAAAAAAAATCAAATGAGCAATCCAAGGCCCATTCATGCACTTTCCTTCCTCTCCACTCCAGTTCTTTTTATGCACATGAGCTGAGAATCTCAGTACAGGGGAAAGAAAAAAGGGGGAGGAGAAATAGTAAGTCTAAAGAGAGAGCAAACTTGAACAGTGCTGAAACAGAATATCCAAACAACTGTCAAATGTATAAGAAGGCCGTTTTATTAACCAGATGCTACCAGGCCCAAGAAAACACAGAAGAGCGTCCCCATCACGACACGTTGCTTTGCTTTGACAGGTCTGATTTATGAAGCAGATGATTTGTTATTTATTGATCAGAGACTGATTCTACTCACAGAGTTAAGAAGAAGCTTGATAAAAGGCAAGCATGCATCTCATTTGGTTACAAGCAAAAATATTGTCTATTGGCTTGCTGTGTCAACTGACTTTGATGCTACAACATCCAGATGTTCAACATGTGCAAACTTCAGAAACAAAACAAAACAAAACAAAATAGGCCTCTCCTGCCACAAAAGAGAGAAAAACATTCAAAACATGTCCCATAGAAAAAAGAATTCATCAGGACCAAAGAATATAGACTGAAATGCATTTTTAATAGAAAATAAGAAAGATTCACTGTATTGTTTTTCATTATTTCATTTATTTAATGATTATTTATTGAGGGGTCTCTATGTTTAAGTCATGTGGGAAGCACTGTCTTGACACTTAAAATGTCCTATATACAAATTCAGAGTTCCAGGAAATTACTAGCTCACATAAATTTTTACCAAAATGCTCAAAGCAAGCCTGATACCTTTTCATCTTCTACAATATCAAAGCTTCTATTAAGTTAATTATTTTTCACTCTTGGTATCATAACACAGTTGCCATTTGTTCTTTCTTATTCAGGAAATTCCTTCAGCTTTGTTTTTCTCTCCAATCAGTCCAGCGGAAAGCTACGTATAACTGGGTTTTGAGATAAGACACATGATTACTTAGTCTGGAAGCATGGAACATTTTATATTCTAGTTTAGTGTATTTTAATTACAATGCTAAGTTTGCACAACATGAGTTGTGCCACATGGTGATTTTGTAATTTTCCAAAAGCTATTAATGATCAAAAACACTAACCTCTACTTTGTCACTTGAGGGTTTATGGATTTCCCCCCCCCCCCTTTCCTAAGCATGCTCTAAAAACAGGAAAGAGAAATATCTTACATCTGAAGTTAGGTGTTAAATCTTTTTCATTTTTTTTTTCCAAAAATTTTTCTGGGAATGACCTCATCCAAGATGGAGTGGTAAATATGTTTGAGGGTAATTTAGTCTTTCAATTCATTTCGGTTAGTATTAGAAAAACAGATTTTCTCTTCTGTCTCACAGTTGTCTCAGCAATAGATGGCATGAAGTTATTGCCCAGGTCTTTCAGTTTAACAAAACTAGTTAAACAAGCACCACATCATGGATAATACAGTCATTATCGTTATAAGAGCACTAAATTGTAAAGTTGATAGCAAGAATCTTAGGCAATTATAATGAGCTGCCGCATTTGCAGTACTGTCACACAGAGGCTTGCCTTCAAAAACAAAATTTCTCAGAAACCAGTTTGTTTGTCTTGCTCATAAAGTACAGCAGAATATGGTGCAAAGTACATGGGCTATGGAATTAGACAAACTTGGATTTCATTCTCAGTTCTGCCTCTTAAAGTAGCATCCATTAACCTCTCTGAATCTTTTCTTTCTATTGGTCAATTTGTGAGTGTGGTTCCTATACCTAAGGTTTGTTGGATTGATGTTGGGTTTAGAAGATGTGTTCTAACAAGATAATCTTACAACATGGTTAGAAGCATGCTGGCCTCTGGTAAATATTTAAAAGGAAAAATCTTAATTTCTTTTTCATTACTGGCCTTATAAGTCTAAGAAGATTAAGTGGATAATTGAGAGTGTCAAAGAAAAGTCAAAACAATCAGAATTTTTTTTGTTGCCATATTAAACAGCATTTGTTTTTCTGAAGAAGAATATTGCCCTTCATTAGTCCACAATTTGATTGGATATAAAATCACCCAAAATTCAGAATTTGGTTATTGTGTCTCTGGAGGGTAAGCTAACTTACATCTAATTTATTTGAAAGTTAAATGAATGCCAAAAAAAGCTCTATACAATATTATTTGTTATTTTTGTACTTTGAAGTTAATTTGCTAGTAAATATAGAACACAAAAGATCACTTTATTAAAGATTTTTCTTTAGTTGTCCATACCCATTTATTCATTTATTCATTCAAAGCATTTATTGAGTACCTATTTTGTGTCAGACAAAACAAAACAACAACACTATCTTTTGAACATTGTGAAATATTGCTTAAGTTGGATGGCATACCTGACCTCTTAATTTGAGTACATTCATTTAATATTGTAACTTGAGCATCAGGAGGGAATTACTACCCACTGTGGGCAGGCACTCTGCTGTTTGCTTTTCCTGTGGTATCTCATCCAATCTTTAAAATAACCTTATAAGGTCAGTGTTACTTTCCACATTTTACAGATGAGGAGTTGAAGTTAACGAAGTTAAGTTCTACAAGTTTAAGATGATACAATTAGTGGCAAAGCTGAGTTTGAGCTCAGGTTAAGGCACTAAAGCCATATCTTTTTTCACCAGGCCTAGGAACAGCAGGGTTTCTACTATTGTGAGAGAGAAGGCAGAAAGTGTTTGTAATACTTTTAGACAATAAGTGTCTAGAGTTTCAGAAAATTTAAATGTGAAATAAATTGGAGAAGGATAAAAATGTCTTTATTCAGAAATTCTAATTCAGTAAAATATATTATCCTGTGCTTCATACTTTCAATTATACTTTTCTTATAATTTATTATAGAAATAATCCCTGAACATATGGAGTTTAGTAGAGTACAACAGTTTAATTACCAAATGTTCACTGACTACTATCTGGACATTCAATAATACAACATTCAAATTTTGGTTATGTAAAAATGAACAAAAAGATCTTTAATGTATAGTATCTGAAATTTTTCTGATATGTGGATTATTTGATCTGAGTGATCAACACATGGGAGTGAGTCACTGGCTAGAAAATTTGTGGCATTGTTGTCACTTGCTTCTAGTGGCAAACATATTTTCAGAAGAATATTTTCAAATTTGGAGTTGTTGAAGTTATTTGGAGTCATTCATTGCAAATATCAAGGGTGGCTGTATGTAGCATACCATAGCACTAATATAGGTCCTATGGAGGATGCAAAAACAGTGTGAGGTGTAGGCCCCACCTTCAATAAATTTACCATCCAGATAAAATATAATTTTGAGGAAATACAGAAAAAAATTTATTTACACAGATAGATCTTTCACTTTTCAACCTACTTTTCACTTACCTTCTCATGTCACTTATCTTGTTCCTTTAATGTAATCATGTTACACGGCTATGTCTTTGACTACACTTTTCTCTCTTTGAAGGTAAAAGTCATAGAAGAATAAAAGATACAAAGTCACCCATCTTTGCATCCCCAATCTTCAACACAGTGTCCAGAATCTTATGAATTAATGAAGAACTTTATGGTTCTTAAATGGAGTAACATCTGTGTGCATCTTCCTCTACCCATCAACTTATAATTTTATTAAAATAGACGCCATGCTTAAATTTCATTGTATTTCATTCTAAATTCCAAGTTCTGAAATAATTTACTATAGATGTTAAGTGTTTAATAAGTATAATCTATCAATCATAGCTATTGAGAAGTCTCATTAAGATTAGTAGACTATGAAGAACACACAATTCCCATTTTTGCTTCCCTGTGTGGCCTTGAATTAATCATCTGATATTAGTCTCTACATTCTAGTTTACTTTCCCCTGAGGAGTTAAGAAGTTCAAAGCTGAGAATTAACTAAGTTATTATTAATTTTTAAACTTTTTATAATTAAATAATGCCATTAACCACAACCTGGGCATTACTCATCTGATCCTAGCATCTGATAGACCTAGAATTCATGCCTAGGGAGAAAAAAATCCAAAAAGACAACTTAGTTTTAACTCAAATCTTGAACAATAGAAAACAGATGAGTATAAAAAGTCAAAAAGCCCAGAAAGTTCCATTTGCCATGCCATAGTATTCTACTCCCAAAGAAAATGTCATGAAGTGAAGCATCACATTTATATTCCTGAGAATAATATTATTGTACAAAAACTGATCCATTTTTTAAAGTATTTTTGAATTTGATCAAAGGTAAAATTTGAAAATAGCTTTTTACTAAGGAAAAAGACAGATTCTGCCTCCAGACTAAATATTCATTTTTTTAAAGAAAAAGTTAGCAAATACTGAAGGACTAAATAACATTTTTTATGGCATAAATTAGCAACACTAGTAACTATTCTATAGAAGACTGGTGGAAAATCTTTCAAATTCTCAGGCTATTATTAAATATTACATTAAGTGAGAATCAAACTAATCTAAAACATGCATTACATGTCAAATTAAACCAAAACAATGTCATTGCAAATTCAAAACATGGCCAGAAACGCTATGGCTTAGAAAGTGCAATAAACCGTCACAGGGGGAATTCTATACATAAAGCAGATCACCAAATCTAAAGAAATAATACAAACTACAGAGGCAGCTCTCTGACAGGTTTCTCCCATTTTAATGAAACAAGTTTCAGTGGAAAACTTAAAAGATTAAAAACTCACAACAAAATAACTCCCATACATTTTTCTTAGGGCTGTCTCTACAGCCCTAAGTAGATGAAGTAGAGATTTGGCAGTTTTCCCATAATGGGATCAGTGGAGACAGTCAACCTAAATGGAACACAAAAGAACCTACATTTTCTATATTAGTTGTTTAGCTCAAGCCATATATTGGCTAAATGTTCATTTCATGTTGTAATAGGTAGACATATACAAATCCAACTATATTTGGCTCCAGAGTAATAATTTCCAGAAACAATACATCCAGCTTTAGCAACTCTCTGGCAATAAATTCCACCTCATTTTATTGGAATTATGTTATTTTTCATGGTTTAAGAAAATCTATGGAATAGTTTCAGAAGGATAGGTGTTAACTCTTTTTTAAATGTTTGGTATAATTCACATCCGGTCCTGGACTTTTGTTTGTTGGGAGTTTTTAAATTACTGATTCAATTTCAGTACTGGGAATTGGTCTGTTCATATTTTCCATTTCTTCTTGGTTCTGTCTTGGGAGATTTCTAAAAATTTGTCCATTTCTTCTAAGTTGTCCATTTGTTGGTGTATAGCTAGCTACTCATAGTAGCCTCTCATGACCTTTGTATTGCTGTGGTATCAGTTGTAACTTCTTTTCCATTTCTGATTTTATTGATTTGGACCTTCTCCTTTTTTTTCTTGATGAGTCTGGTTAAAGGTTTATCAATTTTGTTTACCTTTTCAAAGAATCAGCTTTTAGTTTCATTGATCTTTTCTAATTCTTTTTAGTCTCCATTTCATTTATTTCTGCTCTGATCTTTATGATTTATTTTATTCTACTAACTTTGGGTTTTGTTTGTTCTTCTTTCTCTAGTTGCTTTAGGCATAAGGTTAGGTTGTATACTTGAGATTTTTCTTGTTTCCTGAGGTAAGCTTGTATCGCTATAAAATTCCTTCTTAGAACTGCTTTTGCTGTGTCCCATAGGTTTTGGATTATTGTGTTTTCATTTTCATTTGTCTCTAGGTAATTTTTGATTTCCTCTTTGATTTCTTCAGTAATCCATTGGTTGTTTAGTAGCATGCTTTTTAGTCGCCACGTGTTTGTGTTTTTGCAGTTTTGTTTTCTTGTATTTGATTTTTTTAATACATTTATTTATTTATTTTTAATTTTGGCTGCATTGGGTCTTCGTTGCTGTGTGCGGGCTTTCTCTAGTTGTGGCAAGCGGGGGCTACTCTTCATTGCGGTATGCGGGCTTCTCATTGCAGTGGCTTCTCCTGTTGCAGAGCATAGGTTCTAGGCATGTGGGTTTCAGTAGTTGTGGCATGCAGGCTCAGTAGTTGTGGCACATGGGCTTAGTTGCTCTGCGGCATGTGGGATCTTCCCGGACCAGGGATCGAACCCGTGTCCCCTGCATTGGCAGACGGATTCTTAACCACTGTGCCACCATGGAAGTCCCTCTTGTAGTTGATTTCTAACTTCATAGTGTTATGGTCAGAAAAATGCTTGATATGATTTCAGTTTTCTTAAATTTACTGAGGCTTGCTTTGTAGCCTAGCATGTGATCTATCCTGGAGAATGTTCCATGTACATTTGAAAAGAATGTGTATTCTACTGCTTTCAAATGAATGCTCTATAGATATCAAGTAAGGCCATCTGATCTAATCTTTAAAGCCTTTGTTTAAAAGTCATCTGATCTAATCTTTAAAGCCTTTGTTTAAAGCCTATGTTTCCTTATTTATTTTCTGTTTGGATGATCTGTCCATTGATGTAAGTGGAGTGTTAAAACTCCCCTTATTATTGTGTTACTGTTGATTTCTCCTTTAATATCTGTTAACATTTGCCTTATATATTGAGGTGCTCCTATGTTGGGTGCATATATATTTACAATTGTTATATCTTCTTCTTGGATTGACCCTTTGATCATTACGTAGTGTCCTTCCTTGTCTCTTGTAACAGTCTTTATTTTAAAGTGTATTTTGTCTGATATAAGTACTGTTACTCTGGCTTTCTTTTGATTTCCATTTGCATGGAATAACTTTTTCCATCTCCTCACTTTCAGTCTGCATGTGTCTCTAGATCTGAAATGACTCTCTTGTAGGCTGCAAATATATGGGTCCTGTTTCTTGTATATATTCAGTCTATGTCTTTTGGTCAGAGCATTTAGTCCATTTACAGTTAAGGTAATTATTGATATGTATGTTCCTATTGCCATTTTGTTAATCATTTTGGATTTATTTTTGTGGGTCTTTTTTCCCCTTCATTTTTGCTCTCTTCTCTTGTGATTTGCTGACTACCTTTAGTGCTATGGTTGGATTCCTTTTTCTTTTTTGTGTATATAGGTATTTTTTTGTGCTTATCATGAGGTTTTATACAGCAGTCTCTCTCTCTCTCTCTCTCTATATATATATATATATGTATACATATACATATATATATGCTTGTTTTAAATTGCTGATTTCTTTATTTCAAATGTATTTTATATACCCTGTATTTGTACTCTTAGCCCCTCATGATTACTGTTTTTAATATATTTTACATCTAATTGTTTTGTGTATCTCTTAACTGCTCATTGTGGATGCAGATGATTTTATTACTTTTGTCTTTTAATCTCCCTACTAGTTGTGACCCTTTGTTTTTTACCTAGAAAAGTTCCTTTAGCATTTGCTGTAAAGCTGGTTTGGTGGTGCTGAATTCTCTTAGATTTTACTTGTCTATAAAGCTTTTGATTTCTCCATCAAATCTGAATGAGAGCCTTGCTGGGTAGAGTATTCTTGGCTGTAGGTTTTTCTCTTTCATCACTTTAAGTGCATCACACCACTCCCTTCTGGCCTGCAGAGCTTCTGCTCAAAAATCAGCTGATAGCCTAATGGGAGTTCCCTTGAATGTTATTTGTAGCTTCTCCCTTGTTGCTTTTAACATTCTCTCTCTATCTTTAATTTTTGTCATTCTGATTACAATGTGCCGTGTTGTATTCCTCTGCGGGTTAATCGTGTATGGGTCTTTCTGCACTTCCCAGACTTGAGTGACTCTTTTCTTCCCCAGGTTAGGGAAGTTTTCAGCTATTATCACTTCAAATATTTTTCAGGCCCTTTCTCTCTCTTCTTCTGTGATGCTTATAATGCAAATATTAGGACTCTTGATGTCCCATAGGTCTCTTAAACAGTCCTCATTTATCTTCATTCTTTTTTTTTTTTTCTGTTTCGTGGCAGTGATTTCCACTACTCTGTCTTCCAGCTCATTGATCCATTCTTCTGCTTCATTTATTCTACTATTGATTACTTCTAGTGTATTTTTAGTTTGTTATTGTAATTTTTAAATTCTGTTTGGCTGTTCTTTATATTTTCTAATTCTTTGTTAGAAACTTCTAATTTCTCACTCCATGCATCCATTATTTTCCTGAGTTTTTTGATCATTTCTACGATCATTACTCTGATGTCTTTCTTGGGTAGATTGCCCATCTCCACATCACTTAGATCTTTTCCTGGGGTTTTATCTTGTTTCCTCATCTGAAACATATTCCTCTGTCACCTCATTTTGTCTAAATTGCTATTTTTATTTTTATGTATGTGGTAGGTTAGTTATGTTTCTTGAACTTGGAGAAATAGTCCTCTTTAGGAGATGTCCTATACATCCCAGCAGTGTATTCCACTCTCGTCACCCAAGGACCAGGAGCCAGCTGTTCCCAGGTATACTCATTGATGGGTGGAGCCGGGTCTTGGCCCTCTGGTGAGCAGGGCTGTGTCTAAGGGCATGTCTAGAGGTGACAATGGGCTCAGGAAGTCTTTAGGGAACCTGTCTGCTCGTGGATGGGGCTGTGTCCCCATCTAGTTTGTAGTTTTGCCTGAGGCATCCCAGCCCTGGAGTCTACAAGCTTTTGGGTAGGGCTAAGTGTTGGTGCCAAGATGTCAGCCTCCAGGAGAGATCACACAGAAGAATACTACCCAGTATGTCCATCACCAGAGTCTATGTCCCCAGGGTGAGCCACAGCCACCTCCTCCTCCACAGGAGACTCTCCAAGACCAGCAGGTAGGTCTGCCTCAAGCTCCTATCAAACTATGCTTTTGTCCTTGGTGCATGTGAGATTTTGTGTGCAACCCCTAAGGGTATAGTCTCTATTTCCCCCAATCCTACGGGGCGTCTGCAATCAAACCCTGCTGACCTTCAAATCCAAATGCTATAAGGGCCCCTCTTCCCACTGATGGACACCCAGGCTGGGTGCCATGACATAAGGTTCGGAACTCTCACTTCTTTAGGAGAACCTCTGTAATACAATTATTTTCCAGTTTGTGGGTCACCCATCTAGGGTGTTCTGGGATTTGATTATATCGCAAGTCCATCCCTTCTACCCACCTCTTTGTGTTTCTTTCTTTATATCTTTAGTCGTAGAAGATTTTTTCTGTAGGTTCCAATCTTTTTTCATAAACAGTTGTTCTTCAGTTAGTTGTGATTTTGGTGTGCTGCTGAGAGGACGTGAGCTTAGGGTCCTTATGCTCTGCCATCTTGGCTGCTATCCCAATTATGAATGTTCTTGATGAAGCTTTGTTTGCAGCTCTGTTTTTTGTTTGTTTGTTTGTTTGTTTGTTTTGTGGTATGTGGGCCTCTCACTGCTGTGGCCCCTCCCATTGTGGAGCACAGGCTTCGGACACGCAGGCTCAGCAGCCATGGCTCACGGGCCCAGCCACTCCGCGGCATGTGGGATCTTCCCGGACCAGGGCACGAACACACGTCCCCTGCATTGGCAGGTGGACTCTCAACCACCAGGGAAACCCTGCAGCTCTGTTTTTTTAAACTGGAATATCATTGTTCAGCATGCTCCTTGCTCTGCGCAATCGTTAGCACTTGAGCCCGCTGCCAAAAAATGTAGCTGATCAACAAAGAAACTGCCGAATGCCAGTACTTAAAATCTCTGGAGCCTGAGAACAGCAATAAATAGCTTCCTGTGTCACTGAAAAACATTCATCCCCATCATCATCCAGGCTGATATCCCAGAACAAACATCCTCCTAATATGTTTCAGTCACATTAGCCATTTAAAGGATATTTTGTACAGATTCCTCTGACTTCATTGCTTCCACCATTTTCTTTTCCTGGCTGAAGTCTATTCTTACACTTTAAAAATAAATAAAAACATCACTTCTATTGACAAGATAAGGTCACAATGGGCAGCTCCACAGAACACAAATAAATTGCAGAGAAAAGAGCATTTCTGAATTCATTCTATGAGGCCACCATCACCTTGATACCAAAAGCAGACAAAAATATCACAAGAAAAGAAAATTACAGGCCAATATCACTGATGAACATTGATGCAAAAATCCTCAACAAAATGCTAGTAAACCAATTCCAACAATACATTAAGAGGATCATACACCATGATCATGTGGGATTCATTCCAGGGATGAAAGGATTTTTCAATATCTGCTAATCAATCGATGTGATACACCACATTAACAAGTTGATGAATAAAAAACATATGGTCAACTCAATAGATATACAAAGAGCTTTTGATAAAATTCAACACTCATTTATGATAAAAATTCTCCAGAACGTGGGCATAGAAGGAACATACCTCAACATAATAAAGGCCATATATGACAAACCCACAGCTAACATCATACTCAACAGTGAAAAGCTGAAATCATTTCTGCTAAGATCAGGAACATGACAAGGAGTCCCACTCTTGCCACTTTTATTCAACATAATTTTGGAAGTCCTAGCCAAAGCAATCTGAGAACAAAAAGAAATTAAAGGAATCCAAATTGGAAAAGAAGTAAAACTGTCACTGTTTGCAGATGATGTGATACTATACATAGAAAATCTTAAGGACACACACCAGAAAACTACTATAGCTCATCAATGAATTTGGTAATGTTGCTGGATAAAAAATTAATATACAGAAATTTGTTACATTTGTACACACTAACAACAAAATATCAGAAAGAGAAATTAAGAAAACAATACCATTTACCATCACATCAAAAAGAATAAAATACCTAGGAATAAACTTACCTAAGGAGGCAAAAGACCTGTACTCCGAAAACTATAAGACGCTGATGAAAGAAATTGAAGATGACACAAACAGATGGAAAGGTATAATTTGTTCTTGGATTAGAAGAATCAATATTGTTAAAATAAGCATACTACCCAAAGCAATGTACAGATTCAATGCTATCCCAATTAAATTACCAATGGCATTTTTCAGAGAACTAGAACAATTTTTTTTTTAATTTGTATGGAAATACAAAAAAAAAAACAAAAAACAGAATAGCCAAAGCTATCTTGAGAAAGAAGAAAGGAGCTGGAGGAATTAGGCTCCCTGACTTCAGACTATACTACAAAGCTAGAATAATCAAAATAGTGTGGTACTGGTGCAAAAACAGAAATATAGATCAATGAAACAGGATAGAAAGCCCAGAAATAAACCCACCCACTTATGGTCAACCAATCCACAACAAAGGAGGCAAGAATATAAAATGGAGAAAAGACAGTCTCTTCAGTAACTGTGCTAGGAAAACTGGACAGCTACATGTAAAACAATGAGATTAGAACATTCTCTAACATCATATACAAAAATAAAGTCAAAATAGATTAAACACCTAAATGTAAGAGCAGATATTATAAAACTTCTAGAGGAAAACATAGTTATAACATTCTTTGACATAAATTGCAGCAATATATTTTTGGATCCATCTCCTAGAGTAGTGGAAATAAAAACAAAAATAAACAAATGGAACTTAATTAAACTTAAGAGATTTGTACAGCAAGGGAAACCATAAACAAAACAAAAAGACAACTATTGAATGGGAGAAAATATTTGCAAATGATGCAAATGTCAAGGGATTAATTTCCAAAATATACAAACAGCTCATATGACTTAATATCAATAAAACAAGCAACCCAATTAAAAAGTGGGCAGAAGACCTAAGTAGACATTTCTCCAAAGAAGACATACACATGGCTAATAGGCACATGAAAAGGTGCTTAATATTGTTAATGCAATTGGAAAATGTAAATCAAAACTATAGTAAGGTATCACATCATACCAGTCAGAATGGCCATCATTAACAAGTCTACAAATAATAAATGCTTGAGAGGGTGTGGAGAAAAGGGAATCCTCCTACACTGTTGGTGGAAATATAAATTGGTGCAGCCACTATAGAGAACAGTATGGACATTCCTTAAAAAACTAGTAGAGTTAACAAATGATCCTGCAATCCCACTCCTGAGATATAACTAGAGAAAACTCTAGCTCGAAAAGATACGTGCACCCCAATGTTTATAGCAGCACTATTTACAATAACCAAGACATGGAAGCAACCTAAATATCCATTGACAGATGAATGGATAAAGAAGACGTAGTGTGTACATATAGGGGAATATTCTCAGCTATAAAAAAGAATGCAATATGCCATTTGTAGCAACATGGTTGGGCTTGAGATTATCATACTAAATAAAGTCAGACAGAGAAAGACAAATATCGTATCACTTATATGTGGAATCTAAAAAAATAATAATACAAATGAACTAATTTACAAAAAAGAAATAGACTCACAGACATAGAAAACAAATTTATGGTTACCAAAGGGGATAGCAGGGGGTGGGAGACATAAATTAGGAGTTTGGGATTAACATATACACATTACTACATATAAAATCAACAATAAGGACCTACTGTATAGCACAGGGAACTATATTCAATGTTATGCAATAATGTGTAATGGAAAAGAATCTTTATATATATATATATATATATACACATAAATATATATATAAACTGAATCACTTTGCTGTACACCTGAAACTAACATAACTGTAAATTAATTACATTTCAATTAAAAATGGTTAAAAATAAATAAATAAAATGTACAAAAAAGGAAATTTATGAAGGATATTAAAACAGTTTTGTTATACTGAAAATTATACTCTATTATACCTAATTCATTGATTAGTTCATTATAAAACAGTTATAATAAAACAGCTCTAGGGTATCTAGAGAGAGAGAGATTTTGCTATGTGAAATTATCAATAGTAAAATAAAAATTACTGTTTTCTCTATCACCTGTTTGATCTTAAGAGAAAAAGTATTTCAAATCTAAAAACATTAAACATAATTTCAATCTTTTTATTTAAAATAAGTTAATTTTTTTGTTTAGAAAGCAAATTATTTTTGCTGCTAAACTAATGATTTAAATATTTCAGGAACTTGACTTTTAAAAACATAACCTACACTAAATTATTACTGTTTTTAAAACTTTCCAAGGATCACATAATTTTATATTTTTATTAAGAAATATTAAATTTCACAATGTCTAAGAAAGTCAGTTATTGTGCCTATAAGGCAAGAGAGGGATGCAGAAAAATATATAAAGGTCATTTTCCTAAATTTATATTACCAGTTCATCAATCTGGTATTGCTAGGTAGAATCACATGTATACAACTGATCATGGACAGTGCTGAGTGACTTAATGTCTTGCTAGCAATGAACTGAACCCCAATTTGTTAATTCTACAAAAAAATATATTTTTTTCCAGAATTTTTTTTTTCATTTCTTGTATGATTTTTAATCTCGAAGTGTCCATTATAGACATAGCTTTCTTAGTCAGTTGGGTAGATGTGAGCCCTATTAAGAAGCAAAAGACCCCAAACAGACTGTTTTACTCTGACTGACTAATTAGGTGGCAGGTAACTAATTTAATTGAATTAGGAAGGATTAGGGAATATATTTAGTAAAATGGAATGCCCAAAAGAAGAGACGGCTAAATATATAAATGATAGGCTTAGGCTATGTCTTAGGCTCATCTGCTCCCTAAAATGAAATTAACTTCGTCTTAAATCATTTATATCATCCTCATCATGTATGATTGACTAAGACTGTTTTGAGCAAGCCATGGAAAATATTAGAGGCTCTAACTTATACTCATTTTGAGAGGATAACAAATATTGATGCCACCATGCTGTGTTCCCATGAAAAATGCCAAACACATGTGTACAGCATCCCGAAGGGTGTTGCTGAATATTCTCCCTCAAATATTCAGGAAAATAAAGCAAACTGTACAATACAAGATGAGGCAGGCTGAAATGTTCTATGTTATCTGCAGCATGCCAATTGTGTCCCATACATTAAAGCATATTAGAGTATGAGTAAGTGAGAGTATTGCAGGGATAAACATGTGTTTGTCACACTTTGTTAAATTATTTAAAAAATTATTTAGAAACAGTGGTATTTGAGCTCATTAGTAACTATTTGTTGCTTATGTTGTAACTGATGTCATTCAATTTGTATGTAGCAACTCCTTGTCTGAAAACTCAGGAAAAGAAAGATACTGTAGAGAGATAGTACTGATATTACTAAAATACAGTAGAGTTTGAAGGAGTTGTGATCTGGTTATTGAGGCCACTTAGGCAAGACAATTCCTTTGCTGAAAGGATTGAGGGAGTTGGAGATTGGTGCTATTATGAAAGAGAGGAAGAGGGTTTTAAGAATGAAGTGATGAAGGGTCAAAATAGAAGAAGTATTTCAAGCTATAGAAAGGAAGGAAAAGCCAACATGTCAAATCATGCAAGAAGTTTCAGTGGAATGCAAATCGATAGAAATTTATTGACTTTATTAACTAGATAGTCTGAAAAAAAATACCTATTTTAATCAATGTTACTATTCCCTTGACATTCATCTTTAATTTCAACAGTTCCTACAACCCATAAACTTTTTTCTTCTCCATGCTTCCATTCAAAATTAAGCTCTTGTCTTTGGCACTCATTTTGTTTTTATCTTGCAATATTTCTCAAAGTCTGCCTTGACTGATACAATGGTATATTTTGTTCATGACTGTCTCCTCCACTAAATAGAAACTCAGAGCAAAAAACATGACCTTGCCTATCTCAGCCATAGGTAGAACTAAAAAAAGTTGCCTAGTTTGACTTCAGTTTCTTTACATTCTTCTCCAAATTTACGTGCATCCAGTATATCCAACTGAACGATAGTTGCAATGAATGGAAAAATAGAGTAAATTATGTCAAGTGTGTGATGGTGCAGGAAGCTTTCTCAGCTCAATTACATAAATAGCTTACTATGCCTCTGTTGTGGTTGCTGAAAGGCAATATAGACAGGCCAGAAATAACAAGGCAGAAATTATTTTCATGGATTCAGGATACTCAGTTTGTTCTTGGAAGTTATGTTCGTAGTGGTTTATCTGCTCAGAAATTGCAGAGAGCTGAAAATACAGGGACTTAAAATGTAGGCATAAGAAAACAGAAAAGAACATGTTTTCAGCTTAAGAGAGACCATTTTATCAAGTGGCATGAGCTGCTTTATGAGGAGTGAGTTCCCCATTATTTAGTTTTCAACAGGAAAATGGATGAACATTTGTCAGGATTATAGAGAGAATTTTTGAATTGAGAAAAATGGATATCCTTTAAATTGCTTTATTATACTAATATACTATTAGGATGTACTATTTTGAAATTGACCATAGCATTTGCATTTAGAAAATTCCATGGCAAATTTTGAGAAGTAACTAGGTATAAAGATTTGAGAAATGATTTTTTAAACTAATTTGCCATTTATTTACTCATTTTGTGCCAGACATTATTTTACTCCTGGGACAACCATAGTATACAAAATAGACAGAGTCCCTGTCTTCAAGGACCTCACAGTTGATACAAAAAATATATTTTGCACTTTATTGACAGTTCTTATAAGAAGTAAAGTTTTGAAAAAATGTATGTAATATATGTAATAAAAATATATAATATATATATATAGGCCCTGTGCCAGACACACTGTCTGCCTAAATATTCACTGGTTCACTGGTCAGTTGGAAAACACCACAAAATTAGTAAGACACAAAAATGCAAAGAAAAAACCTAGTTAAAGAAATTACAAAATGATTGTTGCATTTTAGAAGAGACACAGAAACAGCATGAATCAATAAAATTATCCATCATCATTACTATATTTTTTATTCTCTCAACAACTATGTGAGCTGTGTAGTCATTGTGATTAACTGACTTTTCTAAGGTCTTATCCCTAACCAATTGTGAAGACAGAAATGTAACTCATTTTTTTTCTTTGGGACATAATCAACTCCACTGACTTTGAATGATTATATGCATGCCTATGTCTATATACATTTTTATCTACAGATTATAAAAACAGAGAGGGTAAAAAAAAAAATCCAAAGTCACCCATCCTTCTATTTAATTCTCCTTTTTAAAAAAATAATAATATAATCATATATGATTTTGGTTCAGGAACTCATAGTAGGAGGATAACTTGCTAGTAATAGAATCAGATGCCTGGAAAGAACTTTGAGATCTTCAAGTGCAGTGCTTCTCAGAACACTTAGGGTTGCATTCATAATCTCAGGGAGTCTATAAAGTCAAAACTATTTTAATAATAATACCAGGACCTTATTTGCTTTTCTCACTCTCATTCCCTTACAAATGTGCAGTGGAGTTTTCCAGATATTATGTACATGTGATAGTGCAATAGATTGAATACAGAAACAGTTATGAGAATCCAACTGTCTTCTATTAAGTAAGATATTAAAGAGATTACCAAAACTGTAAAGCAATGTCATTCTCACTAATTTTTAAAACTATAGATATTATTTCAAAATTACTATTTATATTTATAATTGTTATGTTCAAATAAGTGAATAAATAATTTAGTTAAAATAGTCTTCATTTTATTTTGTAATATAGTGAGTATCCATTGCTATAACCCACATACACAAAAATTCTTTGGGTCTTTAGTAATATTTAAGACTTATTCATGGTGCATATTTATGAAATATGGTCCTGAGATGAAAAAATTTGAGAGCTGTTATTCTAGTAAAATTTCTTGCCTATCTGGTAGATTCTGAGTATCATACATACACCAAGCTGTGTTTTTCTTCTAATGAATGGACCTCATCTTTTCTCAAAACAAACCTATCCTTTTCTAGGCATAGTGATCAGTATTTTCATACACTGGGTCAAAATCTCTTTCCTATAGTTTTCAACCACTGATCCAGGCATTATCATTTGGGGAAGGGAAGAGTTTACTGAATAAATTAATTCATAACAATCAGATGAAACTTTTTTTGGACAAGTGTATTACGTTGTTGGCTACTGTTAACTGCTGGGCCACTTTCCTTCGTTCCATTCATTTATGAAATTCGAGTTTTGATATCATGTAGATTTCTGCATTTTATTGTCTAAAATTACTTCATTGAGGAGACTCATTTTAGCATGAAGCTACTATATCTAAATTTACAGTAGATATGATTGCATACTTTTTAAATTTTATTTCAATATCACAAAAAAATCCAAACAAAAATTTTATCTAGAAATACTTTGAAAGTAATTTGATATTCTTGATGAAGGGATTCAACTGTTACTGGCCAAAAGCCAAGTAGTTGTCAAATGGATATTGGCAGTACATAAAAAATGAAATCTCTTGCTATTTCTGTTCTTGTCTCTGAATATAAATATTATACATTTTTTTAGCTAAATGCATAGATTATAAGAATAAAACATTATTTTGCAGGGAGGAAATGATGTGTCATTCAACCATTAAAACAATTCTTTATTAACATATAACCATTTTCCAATTTAAATTTCCATCATCAATTATTCATGGATTAATTAGCTAACTAATTAATCTTCTGTGTCAACTTTAAAACAACTGTTTTCAAAAAAGGCAAGAGTTTTCTTAAACTATACTCTTTCCTTTTATTTTTCTGACATTAGATGTCAGCAGATGTTATTGTTAGCTTAAAAATATATGACTTTCAGGGTTAAGGATTAAAAAAAGGACTTATGACATTACTTTTCTATTTTAGTGTGAGTTCCTTGGCAATTCAAAGTGGAAACCCACAGGGTAACCACAGGAGGTAACACCTTCCTGGATCAATATTTGTGCATCAGATGTTATAAGAATGTTTTGTAAGGTTCATAAATAAGGAGCTTTTTTTTTTTTCCCCCAGACTCAGAAAATGAAATTAAAAGGAATTTGGCTGTCAAGGGACTTGCATTTTCTGGAGCAAATAACTAACTAAAGGAAGACTTTGAATTCATCAATTAAAGACAAATGTTAGTAAAAAAAGAATGCCAGAAATATTCCTTATTTGAGGTGCATTTTCTTCCCAGTCAATTGGGGGTTTCATAAAACTGTCATATCTAACAAAATCAAATCCACAGACTTTTACTAAGTGTCAAGTTTGATTTAATTCTATTCAACAAAAATTTACTAAATACCTACTATTTATGCACTAGGATTATGCTACGATCTGGATTTGAAACCATGAATAAAACAAAAGCCTGGCCCTCTAAGATCTTATGGTCTGGTGCAGGAGCAAGACAACAACAAAAATGTCTTTGTAATTTAATAATCTGTGAATTTACCAGAGGCAATGATGGTTGGACTGAGTGTTGTAGTATGAGAAAAGTGTCCTTGAAGTGAAGCAACAAAGGAATGTTATTCTAGAGAGAAGAAATAACCTAAGAAAAATAATTTTTTGTTGACTGGCATGATGCTCTCAGAGAACTAGGAGATGCTAAGCCTGGAAACGGTGGAAGATGAGACTTAGAAGGGAGTAAAAGGCCAATTTTAGATAGCCTCATATGGCATGCTGAGCAGCCAAGTTCAACAAGAGTTGTGAGCCACAGAAGAGTTCTGAGCAGAAAGTGGTAAGATTAGGTTAAGCCTCACTAATATATAAGAAGATTGCTCCTCCCACCCTCACCCAGTCCCTAGATCAGCTGTCAGGTATGCCATACCAAATACTTGAGGGAAGGATGAGAGTGCCGCCATGAGGAAGGGTTGACAGTGGAACTGGGCCTTATTCCTTGGCTTACTACATACTCTAAAGTAATTCTTTGTTAAGTGGATTCCCAAATTTTACTATGTTAAATAGTAGAATTATAATGCCTTCTACTGAGATGGAAACTTGAAACTCTACTGTACTAAAAAAAAAGATTTCCTGGTTATCTCATGGCATATTACTTAAAAAAAGCTATAGACTCATGACCCAGTCAAGTTTATTCCAAGGTACAAAGATGATTCAATATTAGGAAATTCATTATTATAATTCATCATTTAATAGAGCAAAGAAAATAAATCATCTCCAAAGATGCCAATGGTACAATTTGACAAAATTCATCATAGTTACTTTACAGTGGAAAAACCTAGCGGAAACCGCCTTAAACAAGTGATCAAGATTAATATCATCAGTAATAAGATGTATCAACATCACGTACCCTCTAATACAATGCACTAAGAATGGCATAGCGCCTCTGTGGTATTCCTCACCCAAACTTGAAACCTCAATCTAATCATGAGAAAACATCAGAAAAATCCAGATTGAGAGACAGTTTACAAAATAATTCTTTTCAAAAGTGTCAAGGTCATGAAAGACAAAGAAAGACTGAGAAAATGTCATAGAGTAGAGGAGACAAAAGAGACATAGCCACTGAATGTAATGTGGGATCGTGGACTAAATCCTGGAACAGAATAAGGACATTAGTGGAAGAACTAGTAAGATCCAAATAAAGAATATAGCTTAGCTAATAACATAATTACCAGTGTTAAACTCTTAGTTTTGAGAAATGCACCAAGGTTATGAGATGTTAACATTAGAGCAAACTGAATGAAGACTATAAGAGAAATTTCTGTATGATCTTGAAATTCTTTTGTAAGTCTAAAATTAATTCAAAATAACGTTTTTTAAAAAACCTTGTCAAACTGCATATTTAAAATTGGTGATTTTAATTATATGAGTTATACCTAATAAGGCTAATTTTTTAAAAAGAAATTGTTAATTTTGTTAGGTATGATGAATATTGTAGTGATCTTAAAAACTACATACCTATTAGACATACATCCTTAAGTATTTATAGATAAACGACATGATATGTGGGGTCTACTTTAAAATGCTTGAATCCAAATAAGAGCAGTTATAGACAAAACAAAAATTGTTGGAGTTAGGTGGTTGACACACAAGTGTTTTTAATATTATTTCTTCTTTTCTGAAAGTTTATTTTCCACAATATAAAAATTTTAAATAGAGTTGTTGAAAGTTTTTATTTTTCAAAAAGGCAAGTGTTCCAAATTAATGATTTTTATTCTAATGATAAGTGGTTATCAAGAACATTTATCCTAGCAAATATTAAAAAAAAAAAATACACCTCATCCCTTCAAGGTAAAGATGATATTTTAATGAGTCAGAACCTGTTTTTTCAAAAGAAACTTGTGTTATAGAGAGAGTATTGAGAAAGTTTGGAAGTGTTTTCATCATTATATGATTTTGTAAATGAAAATGGTGCTTGTCTTTCATTAAAATTCTCATATCTTAATGCTATAAAAAGTTGGAAACAGAATTTTTAAACAGTTTTTAGAAAACCTTCCAAACATAAGGTGTTATTGGGTATTATTTAATCCTTTGAAAAAAAAAAGGAAAAAGGAAAACAAACCAAAATTAAATGCTGGTTCCCATCAGACAGGATAGATATTAACAATAAAATTTTAAAAATAAATTTTAGAATAATTTTTTCAGAGGAAATGAAAATGTTTTAATAAAGTTTTTTTTTCCCATCAATCTATAGATCTTTAGAAGTATTTTTTTCAGCTGTGACAGCTATTTAAAGGAAGTATTAAAACAAATTGGATTTCTAAGTAGACCTTTAAATAATGTTTTCAGAAGATTTAAACTAAGATTTTAAAAATAATTAATCATATCAACTACTTTGCTAAAAACTAAAAAAAAATTTTAGAGAGATTAAAAATATTTTTGACACCAATAATAAACAAAACAATTATTGAATTCTTTTCTAAATTCTCATTTTGTGTTTGGTTTTTAAGATATGTGATATATTAGACCAGTACTATTTTCATGTACATTTTAAATGTGGATTTCTGTTTCTGCAAATGTGGTGGACTAAACAAACTGAAAATACTTTTTCTACAGGATGCCTAGAAGAGGTAAATGTCATATAATAAACATCCTTTTAAATATATAACTATATTCCTCAGAAAAATAAGGAAAATACTTGAAGTGAAAAAAGAGAAGAGCATGGTGGAGAACAAGTAAGGAGTTGTTGTGCTAGCTCTTTGTAAGCTCAGGGCTTGTGATCTGACACCTGAGTAGGAAGAGAAACTGAGGCCACCATCTATAAAAGTCAGACTCTTTGAAAAGTAAGACTTCCAAAGAAGACAGTAAGGAACCTTGTGTGTTTTAGCATAGAAATCATGTAGAGGAAGAAAAAAAAAAAATGTTATCCTTGAGAATTTCTAACCACGGGCCTACTAATACAGAGGTCTGTTATCTGACTTTGTACTGATTTTTTCCCATGTGATAATCCTGGAATGCCCCAAGACAAGAAATAAAAACTTGTCTCAGTACAAATTTTTGCCCCAAGCATAAAAAGTTGTCTCAGGACATTTATATGTTTGGAACTTTGGCAGAAGCAAAAGCCATGCTTTGGAGAGACATGCCCTCCACATAAGTTTTACAGAATTCTGCAGAAAATGTTTCACTGGAGATGTGCCCCAAAATGAAAGTCATACAACACATGAAAAATATTCAGTCATGACAGAAAGTCAGCAGACAAGATAAGCAGAAGGTTTAGACCACCCAAGAACTTCAGATAGTGCAACAATCCATAAGAAATCATAAAAAAGCAAAATTATACAGTCATAAAATTCATTAAAAAAGAAATAGAAACAAATGAAATATATGACACAATGAAAAAAATAAAGATGTATCAAAGAATAACAGAGAACTTCTAGAAACTGAAAATTAGTATTAGAATATAATTTGAATGTAAAAATGTATCATATGAGGGGAATGTTGAAACATTTTTAGTGTAGTGTTGCATAAATGAAATGTTTAGAGTTACCTGGCTTACAGGATTAAGGCAATAACATAAATGTGTGAAGTAGGCTGGTGGCAAGTCAAAATGAATAAGCAGGTATGCATGACTTGTGTGAAAAGGCAGTGTTTACACAGTTCTGCCAATTTTTGGCTTGGGGGTATGTGGACACAGTGCTAATACCATATAGTGTCATTTCTCAAGAGAAACTATAAATTCCAAAATTTAATGTGAAATCTAACAATTTTTAAATATTGGTAATGATTTCAAATTTTTAAAAACATTTATGTAGGCCTAAAGAAATGTAACAGTGACTACTATGTAGCACTTCTTGTTTGAAGTGTTGGTCAAAGAGAAGGGACCTATTAACAGATTGAGAAACAATGATCAGAAGTCCAAGAATAATAGAAGCTAAGAGAGTAGAGTTTTTCAGGTAAGGTTGAGTGGTAAACAGTCTTCAGCATGATAGGAAAAGAAAGAATAAGGACTGGATTTATTCCACTCAATTTTGAAATGTGTGCTTTAGTAATTTTTAGAGAAAAGTTTCAGTGGAGTACTGATAACTAAAACCATATGTCAGTAAACTGATAAATCATTATTAATCAGGACAACGGAGTTGGTATGTATCATCTACTTTTGGCTCAGTAAAGAGGTACTGATTCAAGATCAGAAGACATTATTTGTTAATCTTGTATATATGTTTTTTTTAAGAAGGAAGACACTGGAACATGCTTATTGTGTGAGGGCAAAGATCTAGTGGGGAGATAGAGAAAGGAAGTGATTTAAGAGATAGATCAGATCCAAAGCATTGGCTATGAGCAGGGGGAGGGTCCTTTGTCTTTTAAGACTAGAGAAAAAGATGAGTGCTTTTCTAGTAGGAGGTGGGAGTAAAATTTGAGGTAAACCCATTTGGACACTGATTTTCTCTGTGTTCTTGATGAACTAGGAGACAAAATCAACAGTTGATGAGGAGGTTAGAGCTTGGCCTTAAAGAGTGATGAAATAGAAATATTTGCTGCAAATATTTGATTGAGAGCTCTAAAAACCAAAGAAGAATTGAAGAAAATGAGTACGGATGTAGATAAATCTGTTGTGAAATCTGAGATAATTAAAGTGAACAAAGTATTACAAGGTTTAAAAGAATCAAACAGTAAAGAGTAGTATAAGGTAAAAAAAGGATAAAATTACTCATGGCACAACTCACCAATCATATATATATATATATATAATGTCTGCTTACACAGCTTTAGTCTCTTACCTCAAAAGGTAACAAGTAAATAATTTCCTGAGTCTCATTTCATTAAAATATATTTTGCCTGCATAATTAATACACATATACTATTGAAAATGACACAGAACAGGATCATAATATACACACTTTCAACACCTCCAAGACTTTCCATAGAAATATATCAATATCTCCTACATTCTATTTAATGTTTACATGGAAAACCATTAGACAAATACATCATAATCATATGCCCAGTTATTTGCCAATGGTCATTTAAATCATTCCCATTGTTTTTGATATCCAAAAATGATTGAAAAGTCCTTTATATCAATCCCAATTTACTTATGTAAATATGTGTGAAGGATACATTTTTTTTCCAGTGGAATTTATAGTTAAACAATATTTCTTTTTTAAATTTTGATTGATAATCCCAATTTATCCTCCACAGGTATTACACAAATTTACCGTCACATCTACAGCGTTTGAGAATTAATTTCTATGCTTCCTCATCAAGACTGGGCAATATAAAAGCTACGTTTGTTTTGCCACCAGGAGAGAAGAAAATGGTAACTTCTTTTAATTTGTTTCATTTATAGTGAGTGAAGAAAGTGATGATGAATAAGACATGGTCCTTAATCTGCCTGGGATTTCAGTCTATTGAAAGAGGCAGATAATTAAATAAGAAATTGCATTAAAGCAAATCCAAGAATAGAGGAAGTCCAGAATGCTATGAAAATACAAATACATCTGACTAAAACATGGTGGAACAGGAAAGACTCACTGTAAGAACTGATGACTAAGCTGAGACCCAAATGATTAATATAATCTAGGAAGATGAGATTTGAACAGATTTTTTTCCAATCAGAAGATGAGGAAGGTTTGCAAGGTCCAATTGGCAAGAGAAAGTGTTTTTACATGTCAGACCTAGATATTGCTAAAATAGAGGATATTAGGTGCCTTCAATGTCTGTGTTAAAAAACATTTATTTATTATGCTTCCAACAAATTTTTATTGTCAACCATGCATCAAGCATTGTGCTGGGAATTAGGAATATTCTGCAAGACTGGCATGATACCTCTCTTCACAGAAGTTAGATCTTAATAAGAAGAAAATTAAGTGGCAATAATAACCATGCATATTAATTTAATACTTTCTTTTTCTCCTCAAGCTACAATGACTATGTCCCATACCCTTAGATCCTGAAATTGTTCTTGTCAGATCTTTTGACCACCATTTTCTAAATCTTTGATATTCATTCACCTTTCTCATTCTGTCATGCCCACTAACATATTTTTAGATGCATGGAAACAGTCAGTCTATTGATTGCCTCATTCACTGCCAGTTGCTCTGTTTGGTCTTGGCCTCTGCTACTTCTCTATTCACCTTGGACTGCATGGATTATCATCTAAATTACTCTCTCACTCACAGTACTTATCTTTAGGCCTAATTACCTAGAAAAAACTGATCCCAATTAATCCTGAACTCCGCTGTCTCATGTTGGAGGTTGAATTCTGCAAGAGTTCCCACAACCATGAAGATTTTTGTTAGAACAACTTCATGTTCTTCAGCCTTAGCTGGACTCATGGCACAGCTCACCAAGCATAAAGTGGTGACAGTGTATTTCAAAATGTATTAATGTGCTTTCTCTCTTAGAGTTCCTTTGCCATAAATTTCTCCCTAAGGAGCCAAAGCCACCCATGGGTGCTATGATACATGTTTTGCAAAGAGGAAAAAAAAATAGAATCAATATTTAGCATTTTACCTTAAAATTAGGATTTTGAAGCTCATTTCACACACACACACAAAATACAGTTGTGGAAGTGAAGACATGATTTGTAAAAGGCAGGATTTCTAGTAAGGAGACAACCACTAAAACCATTCTGTAAGTGAAAAAGCATAATTCAGTAAGAGCTTGTCATATTATTAAAGATGATTAACAGATTAGGAAGAAAGCAGATGAAGATATGGGCTACACAATCACATGAGAGCACAGTGTGAGAATAGCTCTGCCTAGTGCTGAGGAGACAGGGTAGGATCCCGTGGCTCTCTGGTGAAGGCACTCATCAACAGCTAACTGCATATCATCTTTCTAGGATTTCACAGGCATCTGTGTTTCAAGACTTTCTCAGCTCATCCAAATACTTCCATTTCCCCTCATTCACTTCAAAAGCTCCTGAAAACTGTAAGCTTCAAGAATCACTAAGAGGGACTTTGGGTGGCCAGATAGGGCGGTGGGTATAGAAGGGAAAGCTCCCAGCACATGTCCTTGCTTGCATTAAAAGGAAACAGCTTAAGATTTCCTCCCAGATCTTGGAGAATAGGGAAATCCAGACCCTCATTACTCGGTCACAGGATCAGGAACATCGTAAGGACTCAACAAATATCTATTGAATCTATGCATGTGTAAATGAACATATGGAAATATGATGAGGGTCTAGGCCTGGAAAATGATATTGCAGGAACAGACATATTGTCAGGAGATGAATAGGATGAGGAGAGATAGAGGACTTACAGCTGAGGAGCATGACGCCAAAGGAAGTAGGTTTTATATGAGGGTAGAGGAGAAGCTGCTCTGGAAAGCAATAGGTTCCAGGTGCTATACCTAATGTGGGCAATTACTGGTAGAGAAGGAGCATACATATACACATCTCTATGCACATTAATGGATGCATTTACTGGACCAAATGTAATGGGTGGAGAAAGGGTAATGAAGAAAGGAGAGGGTATGAAATAGGTATTCATTCGTTTAATAAACATATACTGGACACCTAATATACTCCAGGCATCAAATTAGGTTCTGAGAAATGGCAACAAACAAAACAGATGTGGTTTCTCTGCTTTTGTGACTTAACCATCTATTGAAGAAAACTGACATTAAACAAATTCAATTTATATTAAAGCATGAAATAAGTAGTGAAAACTTCTATGAAATAGGAGAACACAGTGTCATTTGAAAAAACAAAATTGTAAAGTGGTTGAGAAAGGCTTCTCTAGGAAAAGGAACAATGAGCTCAGGCGGAAAGAAGGGAAAGGAGTTATCCAGGCAAGGAGAGTTCAGTAAGTTTTTTTAAAAAGATTGTATGTTGGCAAGTAGAAAACAAGCTAAAGGAACTTGTACCAAAGTAAATATATATTTACATAGACATATATGCACATACCTACTTACAAATATACATACACGTGTATATATATGTGTGTATATACATATATATACACACATAAACCTATATTATGTGTGCCTACATATCCTTATATATACACATGGATATGGATTTATTAAAAAGATTTATCCTTCTGCAATTGTGGTAGCTCACTGAACAGTCTACAAGAAGCTGTTGTTTTTGCATCTGGTGCAAAGCAGGTAGATATATGTGAAGTAAGTGGCAGCAAGGACAAACTGCAACCCACAAAAATGAGCCAGAACCTATGCCTTTAGACTGGAATTCCTGTTCTTCTCACTTCGTCCAGGCCCCACCTATGATGATTTTGCAGTCCTGCAGAAGAGCTTGGCCTACTTTCTCACAGAGCAAAGCAAACACCTGGCCCAGGATCCAGAGAAACTGAAGGATGATCAGGAGACACCTGGAGGATCCACGGCACAGCTGCTACCCCACTTCAACAAGGTAAGTCAGGAAACCTGTAAGAATGTGTTTTGAGTTGTAACACAGTTTCTTACCCTGCAACCAGTCTTCCAAATGTAAAATGAATATAGACGCTGCTTCCCATTCTGCTTTCCAAATCTCATGCATACCCACAGGTACCCAGGGAAGGGAATTCTGAGAAGTGTAGTTCCAGCTTAGTTAAATTGACACAGTACAAATCCACTAGAGTACTGATCCTTATTATTTAAAATAAACCCTTTCTGTAGGTCTCTAAGTGTAGAAGAGACAATTGCATGACTTTTATTGCTAGGAGTTGAAGCTAGAAAGTTGAGAGACTTGACCACATGCCTTGGTATTGTGATGAGAGCAGGCTCAAGCGTAAGACACACAGAGAGAAAATATTAAAGTTTTAGGAATTCTAGTCTTAGAATAGAGGATATCTCTCTCATCTACTTCTCTTATTGATATGGGGTAGTCAGTCCATATAGTCTTGAGCAGGTTGTTCTCTAAAGGAAATGGAGGAAGAAGGGAAATAAAGACAATCATAATCATACCAATTTAATAGAGAGTTCATCTAGAGAGTACCGCAAAGAAATAAGAGTTTTATACAGCCAGATAATGTTTTCCATAACACAGCCAAAAAATCCATCCTTCATGAACCTTCTCCAAACTAACCCCACTTGGCTTCTTTTAGTTTCAGTCACCCTAAACTTCTTCCTTTCCATTTCACTGAATACTGAACACTTACTAAATGTCTCTTGACAGCTGTGGGCTTCCATCTGGCAGATGTTTCTGTCACTCAGGTTTATAATTTTATAGGTCTACCTTGTGTCTTCATGGGGCCATAAAGCTCCTCAAAAGAAGCACTGGGCTTCTTGATCCTTCTACAATATTCTTTTGGATCTTGCTATCCACATGTGGGTCACTTAGGAAATGCTGTCGACTGACTTAGTAATGGATTAAAGGATTGACCTGCATGAAGATACTGTTGACTCAATCTGAAAAGTTCTTGCTTAAATGAAACAATGCGATAAAAGATAGGCCATTTAAATAAAAGTTATTTAAGGAGTTGTTATACTGGAGTATTTTATAATTTCAATGTGAGAAATCCTTTAGGTTCCAACAGATTGTTTTTTAATTGTTTTGGTTTATTACATCAACACATCCTTATTATCATATTCTATTCTTAAAAGTTTGTTTCCCTTCCTCAAAAAAAGTGTCTGTGAACTTTGCAAGGAAGAAATTTTGCCCCATTCACTCTGCCAGTAGTACTACTGGTAAATGTTAGTTCTGGATTATCACTAGGTTTTTAAACCTACTGCCACTTTCTCTGTAAATTCTTTCCTGCTTCTTCCCCATCAGAAGTTACTTTCCCTTTCTGATCTCATAGGAATATATATATATATATATATATATATATATATATATACACACACATATATACTGAACTTATTGTCCTATATTCTGCATGTGTGCTGGTATCTTTCTCACATGGTAAACAGGCCACCATGGCTGGGCACTTGTGTCTTGAATTAAGTGATATTACAAAGCATCCACAATCTTAAGCTATGTATGCTTTATCTCCGTATACAGAGCCATGAACTTTTTTTTTTCTTTAAGGAATGAAAAGAATGAGGATAATAAAGGAAACTGGATCCTGGGAAAACAAAAGTTCTCCACCAGACCAAACTAGTAATAAATTATATAGCCCTAAATACCTGAGAATGCCTGGAGTAGATGAGAGACATATGTGCTGTTACTGGCCTCAGTCACATCTCATTCCATTGTTACTACTTATATTATTTTGAATATGCTAATTCATCTCTCTGAGCTTCATTCTCTTTCTCTTTAGAATAGATATATTCCTACCAAACTCATAATGATGTTATAATGAATATATAACATCATATAAAATACCTAGAATATCACAAAGCACTTACAGACTCAAAATTTATAAATGTTACTTCTGTCTATGATGCTCCTTTATCTTTTCTGTTTCCAGACAAAACGTAGTCATTTCTAAGGGCCCAACTCAAATCCCTTTTTCTCCTGGAAGTCATCTTGTTATACACATGATTTGTCATTTCTTTATATTTCTAATGTACTCATAGTATTTCCCAATGTGTTTCAACTTTTTGAAGAGAATCTCTTTTTAATGTCAAAAGGGTTATTTTCCCCATATAATAATACCTGATTTAAGAATCTATTAATTTAGGCAATGCATATTGACAAAAACCCCTACCATTAATTAAGATCACCATCAATTATAACATCGTTATACACAGAGGAAGAGCTCTTTGAGACATATACAATTGTGTATTTAGTCTATGGGCATGCCTAGGGCACATGAAGATTTATTGACTGGGTGGAAAACTGTGAACAATCACCACCTTGCTCTATCTCCCCGCCGCTGTACTCCTTGCTATCTGCATCTCGCTCTTCTCCCACCTAAAACCATTCATGATTATATTACTGACCCCATAGTTTGTTAGTAACTGGACTATATTTTTCCACCAGTATGTACCTGCATGTTGTATTTACATATATATTCCATTTGTTCTAACAATAGTTAATGAACATTAAATATGGATTTTATGATCACAGTGGATTTATAGTTTATTTTTTCATCTATTCATTATTAACCACATACTACAGTGGTATTCAATAAATGTTGAAGGAATGAATGAATGCAGGGGTCTCCAATATACTTCATCCTATACAGGAAATACAAAATTTAATTAGTTATGATTGTTGGTGTTGAGAAAGTTATATTTCAGTTTGGGTGAGGTGAGGTGGGAGTTTGGGGAGATATATTAATTTGGATCTTTCAAGAGGCAAGTTCCAAGATAGGATTAATTATTCAAGGATTTTATTAGGGGAAATGTCCATGGAAGAAACTGAGGAAGAGCCACAAAGGAGCTGGGATTACTGTCAGACTGGGATGTAGGTTGAACTCCAAATGAAAGAACAAGAGAAGGAAGGTTGAGAAGAAGCATCCCAGATTGCCTTACAGTATAAGGAAGGTTCAGCAAGGCTAGTAAAAGGCTCTTTAAGCCAAAGTCAGAGGACAAATGTGCCCCATTTCTCCCAGGAGTGGGCCTGCTTTAGCATCCCTGTTGATGCGCTGTCACTGACCGTGAGCACCCTGAAAGAAGCATGGCCTTAGAGCAAATGTGGCAGCCTCTGGGGCCTGTCTGCAAGGTGTATTCTCATGTATGTCACAGGTGGTTCACAGAGGTATACACACTTAGTAAACTAAATATAATTCAAGTTACCATACATGTAATTTACAAACATTCTTTGTACCTGCGACTGACTAGCGTATGTGCACAATACCTGCCACTGTGTGTAGTCCTATAAACATAACACATATTTTGTGCAGGGCCCTTCTTCCAGACACACATTTTTACTTTATTTTTACTCAACATAATTTAACTCAACCAGAATGCTACATTATTCTGCTGATGCTTTCAGAAACCAATTTTTCTCTTGAGCCTTAGTTCCTCCATGTATAAAACTAAAGATAAGTCTGGATGATCTTTAAATTTCCCTCTCAATTGAAGTTTGTTGAGTGCCCATTATATATCAGGTTTTGTACCACAAAATTTCAAATACATTATCGTCGATTCTTAAAAAAAATCACTCAAGTATATATTGCCCATATTAACATTTTTATTTGGACACATGAAAATTCAGACGAGCTTGCCCAAGATCACATAGCTAGTGGTGGATCTGAGATTCAAAGTAAATCTAAATGAGTTATTTCATGTCTTCTGAGTCAAATGAGAAAAAAAAAAAAAAGACTCAAGCTCCAGATTCCTCCCGTTAATTAAGAATAGTCATAACTACATCAACAGTGGTTCTCAAATTTTAAATCATATAAAAACATCCAGGAGCTTGTTAAAAATGCATATTAATAGACCTATTCCATGCTCATAGTGAATATTTGATCGACCTTCAAATCTGCATTTGAAGAAGTATTCTGAGAGATTCTGATGCAAGTGGTCAGATGAACCATGCCCTAGAAAATATGAGTATGGTACACATTGCTGTTAATTAAAGAAAAAACAAGACATGGTCATTGCTTCAGGATGGCAAAGAGTATAGTTGATAAGGACTGTGACAATATCAGAAGGCTACACTACCCACTTATACCCTGCTCACCATACATGTACTTTCAACCTGTCTCCCCTGAAATTGCTTCCAAATAGCTACCCTAGGGAAATAAAAACAGATTCATGGAAAAAATGTTTACATAAAAATTGTATTGTGATTGTAATGTGATATATTACACTCCTTTTATATCATAACAGTCTTACATAGTATTCTAATACAATTTGACACTATACTTCATATGCAGTAAAAATACAGGAAGAAAATATATCAACTTATTAAGGATGGTTACTCATGAGTGATGGCATTATAGGTTTTTTTATTTCCTTCTTTGTAACGTTCTATGATTTCCAGATTCTCAGTAATACACACATATTCCCTTTGATTTAAAATATTTTTTTAATTGCTAAACTTAAATTTGACAATTTCTCTGAGTATTTGAAATGTACAATCCTAAAACATCAGAGCAGCATACTTGATGGAAAGTTTCACTGTCACACATATATTCAGACAGAGAAATTATTCCAATATATGGAGATAAACAGTGACATTGATTTCTACAATGTTTTTTAAAATAAATTCATTTTTCTTCTACAATATGCTCTGGTCTAATGAATATTTAACTATGTGTAATGAATACAACTAATTACAGTAGTTTTCCTATAAGGTTATTAAAATACTAACTAGAGTATCTTGGGAGAATTCTCAATACCCATTTCTACATCAAATACCTTTTTCTATCATTGTTTTCCAAAGAGCCCGGCCTGTTTCTGAGATCTGGTAAAGAATTTTCTCAGTGGAGGAAAAGTGGCAGATTTCATTATTTTGATGTTTCCTTTTTAATTTGCATCTTTAAAGAAGTGTTACTTCATTCCAATTCATGAGTTTATTCGTTTGCATTAAGTTCAATGTGTCTAGAATTTCATGACAGTGCATTTAAACTATTCAGTCACATCTACCTCTTTTGGGGAATTTTGACATCTTTCTGTAGTGTGCTTGTAAATTTTTTGTGGTATTCCCTTTCACTTTCAGTAGTAGAACATCAAGCCTTTGAATGTGGTAGCTTTGGCAGTTGTCAAAGTAAAAAGCCATATATATTTCCAAATGTAACTGATGTTCTTCCAGTGAAATGAAAGCTTCTACTTAATGAAGAGTAAATTAATCACATTATTTTTCTGTATTTCAGAGAAGTAAATTACTACAATTAAATTACTTATGGAGATTAGGTTTAAACAGCAACAGGTATACTATTCAGAAGTACATTAAGAAAACTATTTGAAAACTTAAATACTAGAAATATAATCGAGAAGCATATTCCCAGGAAAAAATACATGAGCATTAAATGAAATTAGCATACTTCTAAATAATGGAATTTCTGGTAATTATTTCTCCAACCTGAATATTTCTAATATGAATAGTATTGTCCTGAAAAGCAAGAGTTATTTTTTTCTTATTTCTAATCTTATATATTCCCCAATATCTTCCTTCATTATCTAGTATTTATTAAGTGCCCACATTGTTAGGTCTCTATCAGTCATACATATAGTGCAAACATGTTAGAGTACATAAGTGTTAGTCAGACAATCCAGATATTGTAAAAATATAAACTGGTAATATTGTATAGCATTTTAGTAGCTGTATAGCCTTTATCTTCCCCTCTGTTTTTGTTTTGTTTTGTTTTGAGGTAAGAAAAAGACAGCTTTCCCTTTTTGAATAAGATAGCCTTGAGCTCATATACTATATTTCTTTTATATATACTTACATATGGAAAAGATACTTGAGTTGCCAATTTCCTTATATAGAGAGGAAGACAATAATATATACCTATTTACTGATTGTTGAGAGGATTAAATAAAAAGGAATGTAAGGTACTCATGCAAAATGCATATGCACAAGGATATTTAGTGTATCATTTATTTTTTGTATCAGCAAAGGTTATACACATCCCAAATATCCATCAGTAGTAAATTTAAAAAAATAATACAATCAAGTATTATGCAGCCATGAAAATATAAATTCTTTACGTATTAATATGAAGTGTTGTCCAATGTGAAATATATATGAAAATAATGTGTTAGAAGAGTGTGTATAATATGCTAAAGGAACTGATTTATGCAAGAATTTTGCCTAGTCTATTTCTCCCATGTAATATTTACATTTTATTAAAATTGATTCATGTCTCTGATGCTTTTATAAAGATTTTTAAAAAATTAGAAATGATTATCACAAGCCCACACCATATTAGAATATTAATTTATCTCAAGTACTGTTTATGCTCTTTCATAATCATTTCCATTTAATATCTGTAAATATTTAATATCTGTAAATATCTGACTTATAAAATTAGCATTATCATATAATTGTAAATTTGAGAATATATAAAATATAATTCTATATAAATACTTATTTAGGGACTTCTACAAATTGTTTACTTAACATAGTGGAGCCATTCTTATTTACCATGTAAACTCAAGCTTAAGAACCTTTAAAAGCATATGTAAAGAAGAATGGTTATATCAGCGGGACTAAGGAAAATTCCACTGATTAATTCACACTAGGTAAGAATATACCCTTAAACTATTTAATTGATTATTAGAGAATTAAACTAACCTAGATAAATTTCTAATTTTCCATATCTAACCTATGCTATATACAGAGTCAATTACAGGAGATTATTTTATGACAAGAAAAGTATGTAAACAGGGTAAGGAATACTGTGGAGTTTAGGAATTGCTCCTATCTTGGGGAGTTTCTCAAAAGTAGATTAATATTTAACATAAAATTTTTAACTACAACTTGCAAACTTTCAGACATATATTCACTTCCTCATTCTTTAAAAATATAAACATTTCATATTTTAAACAATACTAAAACTTCCTTGTCACATTAAAAACAAAAGGAAAATATGTTTTCTAAAGTTTTACTTTATCTCTTTTTTTCCCCACATGTCAGCCTTTCAGGAAGATCAGTAAATTAAATTTCCTTTGGAAAAATTCTTAGAATAAATCTGAATATTTTAAAAATCAAGTAGCACTTTTACTAAATTAAATTATTTTTACCATTTTTTCCCCACACAAATGTTTCACTTTAAGAATGTGCTAGACATAAAATGCCAACAGTATAAAAGAGATCATTCACAGTATGACTTATTCAAGACACAAGAGGATTTAGTACCATACAAGTATGCTCGTCATAAGATGACTTTAAATTTTGAATTGCTACAGTATATTTAAAATAAAATTTATTTTACAAAGTCTTGGTTTACATACTTGGCTGTATTAAGTGCATGTCTAGAATATTTATTTTAAAGGAGGGAAATTTGTTACCCACAAATTAGTCAATTATATATTAATTTAATATATAAGTATATACACTATCATTTTAAACACATATCGAAATTTGTGGTAAGCTGTGTTTTAATTAGTTATAAAGATAATTACTGTCCAATATGCAACCTAAAAGATCATGCAAATCAAATGAAATCATTTAATGGCTTAAAGAGCAATTTAATACAGTTTGTCTTACCTTTTTGTTTAATATGTGTATGTGCATGTGTGTGTATTTCCTAAAATGTATGATTAAAGGAGAAAGTCTAAGGAGAATTCAATTTCATACACACATTGAATAGGAACTAGAGAAATTTTTAGATAATTTATTTGGAAAGTTTCTTGCTTTTACAAACAAAAATAGTTTTATTATAATATCTCTGTAGCATTCTCAATTGGTTCATTCACTTGGTAGGGAAAGAACTTTGGAGAAAGACATTTTCTTTTAAGGAAAGCCAATTCTACCACAGTGCACAACTGTGTTCACTGAGCTTACAAATAAAGCTAAGACAGAAATAAAACAGTGATTTGAGAAATGGGTATTGGTAATTGGGGAATAAGATCATATGAGTATTGAGGAAAAAGTAAAACATTTTGAGGCCAAATGATATTTTAAGAGATTCTTTAAAAAATTAAATACTTCTTTCACATATTTTAAATATATATTTACATAGAGATATGCACTGTCACTTAACTCACTCCGGATGCCTCTCCTTAAAACTACAGGCTGCTCGATTAGGAATGCAAGTTCAGTTTAATACTAGTGTAAGCAAAGCATAATGGAAATAATACACTAGATCTTGGATTATCTGCAACTCCACAGCAGAACACTGAAAATTTATGCTACAAAGTATAGCACTGGGCTTCCCTGGTGGTGCAGTGGTTGAGAGTCCGCCTGCCGATGCAGGGGACACGGATTCGTGCCCCGGTCCGGGAAGATCCCACATGCCGCGGAGAGGCTTGGCCAGTGAGCCATGCCGCTGGGCCTGCGCGCCAGAGCCTGTGCTCCGCAACGGGAGAGGCCAAAACAGTGAGAGGCCCGCATACCAAAAATATATATATATATAGCACTGCATTTAGTTGTCTCCAAGTTACAGAACCATCACTAGCTCTCTTAATTGAGGTAACCAGGTGATTCCCTGGAGGAATTGCTAATTGTGGAGGATCTATAGACAGAAGGGTGTATTTTATAAACTCATCCTTAGAGACCATCTTCCATGTCTTACAATATAATTGATTGTAATAAACTATATTTCAAATATGTTGCAAAATCCAAGGGAATTCTTAGTAGTCATAACAGAAACATTACTCCAAGAAAAACGAATCCTCAAACATGTTTCATATGAAGGCTCTGCAAAATATATCCTTCTAATTTCTCAAATCTCTAGAAATTCAAAATCCCATCAGGTTTCTTCAAGTTGCAAAGAAAAGCTATTAACTTTCATTTCTTTTCAAGACTGCATATTTGTGTAGGTCACTTTTTAATTTAAATTGCTTACCTAACCTATAAAATGCAGTTAAACTGAGCAATTGTTATCAATCATGACTCTAGAAATGTAACCTTTTATTTTTATTACTTGTTAAAAATGTAAAACTTTATTCAAATGTCACATCTTCCCTACCCTCCTTTTCATAAAAAGAAAAGCTGTTTTACTAAATAGTATGGATACCATTTATTAATGCTTATTATTGCTGAAGATGTGGGAAGTTTCACCATAAATTTCAAAATGCAGAGTAGGCTCTATCTATAACATGTGGTCTGTGTATGCTACATTGCTCTGCTGGAAACCATTGTCATCATAACTTATAACTGAATTCTAAAATAGTAATTAATAAAATATTTGCAGAGAAGATTTTTAGCACTTTAATACTTCAGAGTTTTACTGAGGCAGATACATAAATTAAAGTAGAGATGTTTTTGCCTTCTAAGGACATTTTCAAGTTTCATGATTTTAAAATGCCTATTTTAAAAATAGTATTTTGTTATAGGGAAAGCACAATTTTATATCTAACTCCAGAATCATTCACATTCTTATTGTAATAAAATGGTTCAGAATTTGAAAGAAACATTCAAATAGTATGAATATGAATTTCAAGATGGATAGGGACAAAAGCAGAACCTTTTAGTTTTTTTAAAAAAACTAGCAAAATTATGTTTTGTGCTCCAGAACCAGAAAGAGGTAAAGCAAAATTTTCAGAAAAGATGCAGCTTGGAGCTAAGAGAGTCTAAGAACCATTGACTCTGTTGAAGATACCTAAAAATAACAAGGTATATGGTCTCCTTAGAATATAGAATTTAAAACTTTCTTGTCAAGACTGAAAACTTCACTGCAATGCACATTGTATAGTCTAGTTAAAGAGTCATTGTTGGCCATCTCTCTTTACCTTTGATAAAAATATATTTGTGAAGCAAAGGACTCCATCTCATAGTTCCACCAAGGAGCTCTGCCCACACTGCAGAAAAAGAATATTCATTAAAAAAAAAAAAAAAGTACAAGGAGATCAGTCAGCTATTAGCTTATTTGAGAGAATTCTTTATTGTCCAGTTTGGAGAGCAGTCAGTAAACTTCCCTTTCTTAGTAAATCTCTTTTCATTTCACACATTTTTATTTAATGTCTACTATGTTCCAGGCACTTGGAAGACCACAATAAGTGAAACAGACTAAAGTTCCTACTTCAAGGAGCTTACATTTTGGTGAGTAAAACGGCATAGAAAATGTTGAGGATGAGGTCGTTGAAACTTTAAATGGGGACTCTAGAGCTGATGTCACTGAGAAAGTCATCTTTGAGTAAATATCTGAAGGAAGTAGGGAGACAACCATCTGGATATCTGGAGGATATCTGGTCAGAGGGAACAGCAAGGGTAAAGGTTCTGAGTCAGAGGCCTGATAGTATTGTTGGAGGAAGAACAAAGAGGCCAGCGTGGCCGAAGGTAAATGAGGTAGAGGGAGAGTACTAGCAGACAAAGCCAAGGGTGCCAGATGGCACAGTGCTTTGCAGGCTCTTGTATGGTTTGTGCTTTCATTTTGAGGCCAAAAAAAAAAAAACAACTATTGAAGAGTATTAGGAGAGGCTGCTGAGATGACAGCAGTCTGCAAGGGACCAAGTATAGAAGCAGAAAGATAACTTAGGAGACAAGTGAACCAACCAACATAAGAACAACAAAAACTTGAACCAGGATAATATTAATGAAGTATTGTGAAGAAGTTGAATTTTTAAATATATTTTGAAGACGGAACCAATAAGATTTCGTGATGGTCCAGATGTGGCACGTGAGACAAAGAGAGAAGTCAAGGAGACTTCAAACTAGGTTTTGGAATTGAGCAACTGGAATAATTATGTAATGGGAAAGGCTGCAGGACAAGCTGTTTTAGGGGAAATATCATTTGATAAATTTGTGATGTATAGAGATTAAAATGCCTATAACACACCCAAGTAGAATGTCAATTAGGTAGTACAGTACATGGATCCGGATATTAGTATACAGATTATATTTAAAGCCATGGGAATTGATCAAATCACTGAATGAGGTAGTGTGACAGAAAAGAGAAGCTGTCTAAGGACTGAAAGTTGCTTATTTCTTGCAGGTTGAAAGAAGGTAAGGAGAAAAGAGAGGGTATAAAAATGTTTAATTAGTTCAGCTTCTAATAGTGTAGTTCAGAATTTACTTTAGGAAATAATCAATTGATTACTTTTTGGTTGAGTTGATTAATTTTTCAGATAAGTTGACCAAGTAGAAAAATCTGTATTTTAAAATGAAAAGTACTGTCAGTCTATTGGGGAGATAGATAAGAAAATTACTGATAATATGATTATAGTATGGTGCAGAAAGAGCTATGCTAGAACTTTGAATAATGTATGGTATATAGAGAGTGATTTACCATAACCCTCATCAGACTGGGGATTTTGAGTAAACCATATTTAATGAAGTTGATTTGGACTGTTTTAAAAGAGTTATCAGGTGTTTAATGGGCACATGACATTTTAGGTCACAGTAACACCCATGTGTGAAAATTCAAAAACTTGGAATAGTTGATTTATATGTTTGAAGTAACATATATACAGGAATGAAAATGGAGGAAATGAGACCGAAATGGAGATAGAGCTTGCATTTACTGAACGAGTTTACCCTTAAAATTATAGTAACTATGGAACTTCAGCTTTTAAAATATCATAGTCTGCAGGATGGTTGTATTAGTCAGCGTTCTCCAGAGAAAAGGAACCAATAGGATACATATGCATAAGAGGAGATTTCTTTGAGGAAATGGCTCATGTGGTTATGGGGGTTGAGAAGTCCCACAGTCTGCCATCTGCAAGCTGGAGACCCAGGAAGCCTGGTAGTATGATTCAGTCCAAGTCTGAAGGCCTGAGAATCAAAGCAGGGAGGCTGCTGGTGTACATCCTAGAGGCCAGAGAACCAGGAGCGAGGGCAGAAAAAGACGGACATCCTAGCTCAAGAAAGAATTTCCCCTTCCTCTGTGTTTTTGTTCTATTTGGGCCCTTAAAGGACTAGACAATGTCTATGCTCATTGGTGAGGGTGAATTTTCTTTACTCAGTCTACTAATTCAAACACTTATCTCTTCCAGAAACATCATCACAGACACACCCAGAAATAATAGTTTACCAGTTATCTGGGCATTCCTTAGCCCAGTCAAGTTGACACATAAAATTAAGCATCACAATGACAGAATAGATATCAGAAATTAGGCTTGCTGTAGGATGAACAAGTAGAAAGTTCTATAGCATTTTGGGCAAGAAATGAAGAGTGTCTGAACTAAGGAAATAGAAACTGGGTTGGAGAAAAGTTTATACATTTAAGAAATATTTACAAGGTAGAATGTGTACACTTGAGAAATAATATGGTGTGGAAGAAAAAGAATATAAGGGAGCTCAGGAGTCCAGGTTTCTGATTGGATGAATAAAATACAGAATAGGGAAGATGTTTGAGGGAAGAAGGATGAATTTAGTTTTAAACATACTGAGCTGTAGGTTTCTTTGTGACTTCTAATTAAAGTTGTATGGTAAGCAGTGTATATTAAGTCTGGAGTTCAGCAGAGAGTCCAAGACTAGAGATATATATTTTGGATATATGTTTTGGGTGTTTTCCAATAACTGGAGTTAAAACAACGGATTTAGATGAGATTGTCTAAGATGAGGAGAAGCTAAAGATAGAATAAAGGATCGAAGCCTGAGAATTCACCAATATGAAAGGGGCTTCTCAACAAGTAATATTTCTATTCTCAGTGATCAAAGAAGTAGAAAATCCTTCCCAAAAGGAAATGAAAGTTGTTTCCATTTCTCCATTCATTCTCATGCCCTTCCTAACTTCCCCATAATTCCTAAAACTGTCCTTTTTTTTTTTTTTTGTGCAGTACGCGGGCCTCTCACTGTTGTGGCCTCTCCCATTGCAGAGCGCAGGCTCCGGACGCGCAGCCTCAGCGGCCATGACTCACGGGCCTAGCCGCTCCGCAGCATGTGGGATCTTCCTGGACCGGGGCACGAACCCGTGTCCCCTGCATCGGCACGCAGACTCTCAACCACTGCGCCACCAGGGAAGCCTCATATTCTTTTTTTATGTCAATTTTTTTTTTTTTTGGCCTATATGGCAACAATTTCCAAACTTTTACTTTTCCACATTTCCATTCCCTTTTTGTTGTAGAGACACAAATATTGCCTAGATGTCAGCAAAACCTAGACCCATTCATGCATGAGAATCTTAAGGAAAGTATAGCTTGGAGCATAGCTACATAGAAAAGGCCCCTATGATGCTTCCTTCACCAAAATACATACACTTGAAAGGAAACCTTAAACGATATCAATTATGTCTTAGGTTATTCTTTCAGCTATGGAACATAAGTTACAACTTTCATTAAATCTACATATAACCTATATAGAGATTTTATATTTCTTCTATGTGTTAATTTTTTGCAAAATTCAGTAAAGCAAATAAGCCTAATGTGTGTGTGTGTATATATATATATATATATATATATATGAATCAAATAAAACAAATAGGATACTATTGCCATGGTAAACCAATCATGAGCAATTTAACTTTGCACCTTCAGTATTTTATAGATAGACTCTGCTGGCCAATGGTTAATTCATTATAAATGGCTTACTTCATACTTTCCCAGTCTTTCTATAGTCTCTTCAGCAATTAGGTTTGGCTATCCCAGGCAATTCCCTGTGACAGTTTTTATCTGAAAGCTCAGACTGACAGAACACCTCATCTCTGCTCCCACATTTACTTTGGGGTTTAGGTTACAGTGTATCCATTCACGCTAAATATTCAGACTTTTCACTTTAAAACATTCTTGTGGTGCTCTGCTTCTTTCTTGCTCTGGACCAGATGTCTTTCAAAGACACATTAGAGTAGAAGGAGTCAAGCAAGCATATTTTAAAGTGACAGGTCTATATCCAAACTCTATGGTCTTAATGAAATCTTTATTCTAAGAACTGAAGTTTTTAACTCCACTAGAGCCACTGTGGTCTCCAGCCTCTCTGTTAATCATTTCCAAATCAAGTTCATGGACAAGATAAACATCTCTAGGGTACTCACGAGATGAGGCTGAACTCAGCAGTCAGTGGAAGCAGGTACATCTGAGCACACTAAAGCACTTTTTCAAATATGCCTGCAATTTTGAAGAGCCTCTTCGGGTTTCAGTTATGAGGAAGAAAGAGAGAAAGCTGGTTTGCCAATAGAAGTTTTCAAAGGCCCTTGCATTACTAAACCATAAATAAAGTTCAATGTGGAGCCTGTGGGCATTTATGCAATTCATACATTTTGGTATGGTGCAATTAGCTTGGCAACATTTGCTTGTGAAAGACATGGCTGCTAACAGCAAAGGATTGCAGGTCAGCATCATGATTCACTGCCAGAATTTCCTGGACACTGCTTGCATGATGCTTGGAGGCAGTCCAGGCAGTTAGTCCCTGAAGAAGTTTATATGAATCATGCTTATCAAATTAACCTCAACATTTTAAAACTGTGGCAATGAAAATGGTCAATTTCAAACTTTCCCTGTTGTATGAACTTTTGCCATTTGCTTACTGCAGTGCTTTCTCTTTGCTTGCTTAGAATTGATCACATACGGGAACTTATCAGTGCAAAAATGACCAGGTACCACTTGGAGTGGCAACCTAATATTTCTGTAGAATCTATAAACCTAACTCAAGTGCAGAGACAGTTGGAATCACCAGAGTCAGGCATTATAAAACAGTCAACTCAGTCTCACAGTACAATCTTCTGAGTTCACTATCCAATACTCAGTCTGGAGCACAGATGCTAGGCTGTTATTGATGCTCATTAGTTAGAAGAGGGAGATATAAGTTAAATCACTAACATATTGAGAGTCTCTAGACACTTTGACCCATCTATGTTGCTTGGTATATTATTACTGAAATAAAATTTGTAGGAAGACTTCTCTTGGTTATAGAAGTTGTGTAGAGTGGAGGGTAAGCATGTGAACAGTAGAGCTGGACTTCCATGAGCTGAATTTTAGTTCTTCCACTTTTTAACTGTATGATCATAGTCAAGTTACTCTCTGTGTCTTCATTTCTTTATCCATAAAATGAAGCTGTTGTGTAGCCCTAGGTGTAAAGCATTTAGAAAAGCATCTAACACACTGTAAGTACCAAGTGAGTGTTAGCTATTATTGATCTTGCTTAAGGGTCGTTTTTCATTTGTTTGATTCCACAAATCCATGAAAAGAAAAACAAACCTACATGGCTTGGGGGTAAAGCCATTGGTTACATAGTAAGGGCTAGATCTGGGGGTCTCATCTGGCTTATTTCATAAGGTTGCTGTGAAACTTAACCAATGTAAATAAAGTACAGGGTCTGGAGACTAGTAATGATAAATAGTCTTATCAATAGTGCTATTATTAATGTTAATATTTTCTGCATAACCTAAAAATGTTCCCCAATTATCTGTAAGAAATGGATTTCATTATAAAATGGCAGCAACAAAATCATGAAACATTAGCATCAGAAGGAACCCTAGAGAAAATCCCTCCCAAACTCCGAACACAAGAAATGTTTTCCTTTTTCACTTCTCTGCTTTGGCTAAAAACAACAACAACCAAAAAAAAAACAAAAAAACAAACCCCCCAAAAAACTATTTTGATCTCCTATGAAGATATAATCACTCCTTTATAAAGTAGCCCATTAAAGTAGAAATATTTTCACATATTGTCAAGTTACTTCTTTTATTTATCTGAAATTACTCTTATTTTTTACCCTGTTGTTTCAGCTTCTGCTTTAATGATCCTCTCAAAATCCTCTAATTCCTCCTCTGTATGGTGTCTGATGGTCTACTTTACACCCATAAGGGATTTTATTTTTCCTCCAGGCTAAACATTTCTAGCTCCTTTTACTAATTCTCAGATAACCTTGTTTCAATTTCTCCTTCATTCTAACTGCCTTCCTTTGAGTGTGTTCCACTTTGACTATTTTTCTCCTAAAATGTAATACCTAATAGAACTTAATACTCCAAATGTAGTCCCTTTCAGCACATGGTAAAGGGGAAATGTTACTTATTTTCTTGGACAGTTATATTTCCATTATGTAGCCTAGGATGAAATTTGCATTCCTGGCAGCTGAATCACAATCTTGACTACTTGACAAGCTTATAGTAAAGATGATCCTAAATATCTTTCATACATTTTGCTCTTATTTTTTTTTCCCATCTTGCACTTTTGCAGCCGGGTTTTAGAACCTAAAAAATAGGGTGCATTTATCCTGAATAACTTCCAACCCATTAAATTCAGCCCTTTGTTCCATCCTGACTATATTTTGTTTCAGATTCTTATTAGTTAACCCTCCCAACTTTTTACCATCTACATATTGTGAGAAGTTTGTTATCACTGATGTCTTTGAAATACCTAGAGTGTTGAAGATTATAGACTTAGTGGTTGATATTAATCCTTTAAATAATATTTTTGAGTATGATCATTCACCAATTATAAATTCTCTGAGTATTTTAACACCTAACTCAGTTATACTCAGAGATGCCGTGGGAACACTAGTTAAATGCTTATGGCTGTAGCATTCCTCTAATTTACAAATAGTAACCTATTATTAAAACAAACAAATCACAAAAACAAAAATAATCATATGCTGACAATACCTGTACCATAAATCCTCCATCTAGAAACCTGGAGAAATGCCTTATGAGAAGGTTCAGTGCATGCTACTCACCATCCCACTCATCTCCCTTTTCTGGGCTCAGTAGAGGAAAAATGAAGACATTCTCTTTATTCTATAGAAACAAAGGTGAGCTCAAGCAGAGCCTCCCTGTGAATTTTCACAAAATGACACATCCCTTACCTTCAGAATTATATTTTTACTGTGACCCATGAAGAGGGACACTGGAACATAGTCTATATTCTGGTCAAGTGACAGATACCTCATTCTGGCTTTGGTGTGTTCTTATAAATTTCTGAGAATGAAGTTAGATATCCCTTGCCTAAAAGGCTGTGATTTTTGTTTATGGATTAGAAATTTATTTCAAATATTTTCTACTTTACACTTGGAGGTAGTTACTCATTTTACACATATGGAGTACTCAATGTATATCTATATTTTGTACTAGTTATAAAGGATTTAAATTTCTTTAAAAACACAATGACTTTTTGGAGCTGATAATCTAACTAGGAAGACGAACACTTTAGCAAATAAGTTATAAGGCAATGTTGTAAATACTGTACAACAGAGCACACATAAAGTACTAAGTAAGGGAGGGTAGCAGGACTTGTAACACCAAGTTAGAATGTCAGGGGTAACCACATGAAGGATGAATGTACTTTTGTCAAGGTTTAGGGGAAGGAGATATCCATTGCTTAAATATAGCATTTCAGGCCAAAGATGCAAAAAAAATACCTAGTCTTCTACCAACCGAGGGTATTGGTCCACTAGCACTATCCCCCATATCCTTGCAATATATTAATTATTTTCCCAGTTTTTGTCCTTGTCTCCAAAAGTCTGTTCTGAACATGGTAGACAAAGAGATCCTTGAAAAATCTAAATCGGATCATGTCACTAAAGTGCTCATACTCTTCCATGACTCATATAATACAATTAAAGAAAAGTATGTTAGAATAATATTCCAGAACAAAATCAAATAATAATAATCAAATAAAAAAGTAATATCCCAGAATAAAATCAATGCTGAAAATGTCCTCCCCTCACCCCCACCCCCATCCTGGCCTTACAAATCTGCAATCCCTAACTTTACTGATATTCTGACCACATATCTTTGAACCACTCTGCTTCAGACCACTCTACTGGTTGCCTTGCTCTTTTTCAAACATTCCAAGCAGGATTTCTCCTCAGGACCTATGCATCTGCAGCTTCCTCTGCCTGGAACACTCTTCTTACAGATAGCCATATTTCTCCTTTTCATCCTGCTCTAGTTTTCTCCACAGCACTTATTATCAACATGGGTCATTCTATACACTTACTTATCGTGTATTATCCATTTCCCATCACAAAAATATAAGCTCCACGAAGACATGGATTTTGTCTGTTTCATTCTATACTGTATTCCCAAGTATTTTCACAGGACTGATGTATCAAAGGCAGAATCAGAGGAAGGAAAGTTGCTCTGGTGCCATTTTATGAAAAATCTAGTATTATATGTTAGGAAGAATTGACTTTATCTTTTAGGCAAAGAGAAACTGTTTAATGACATGGAATCCTTTGGAAAACAGAAGTGAAATCTTTGGACTTTGTGCCCTCAGGGTCAACTACCTTTCTTTTCAGGTGAAGCTGCACCCTAATATTATTCCTTTTCAAGGTAGGCAAGCCCTGAAGAGAAAACTCTGCTGTAACTAACTGGGCTTATGAAGACTTTAATATTCTATGCTGATATCCAAAGTAGCTGATTAAACCTACCAGCTCCTTTGAATGGCTACTAAGAAACCACTGAAGCATATGGAATTGGAATTATTGCTATTTACATATTTGAATCAAGGTGAGAAATTAAAAGAGTCATAAGTTAACATAATTTTAAAATGAAGTAAGCCTGTTTTTGTGAGTGTGGAACAACGTGAAAAAGGAATTTACATATTACAAGGATAACAAACCAGCTATATATTAAACTTCTGATGTCAACACAAAGATTTTCAAGTAAACCATAATAAACACATAATTTTAGTTACAATGCTGACTTTGTTGTGCATGTTACTAAAATATGTGAAACCAAAGTCTGCCAACAAGGGCTGTGTGTGTGTTTCTTGCAGCAACAAAAGGGTATGTCAAGTAGACTGTGAGAAAATAGCAGTTGTAACCCAGCAGGAAATCAAAATTCAAGGTGAGATTCTAGGGAAGATGAGACATGTGTCTTCTCTATGAGCTGAGAGCTATGAGTTACAAGAATTATGAAAGTGTTTTGTTGGTTTCAGAAACTACCAAAATTACAAGAAATACTCCTAATAAATTTCCTCAGTTATTTGGCTCATTATTTTCAAGGTCAATATTGAGTGGCCATATAACCTCGTCTCATTAATTGCTTAGTCATTTAGTAGATGTTCAGTCAGAAGATGCATTTCTTAGATTCTAAAGGAAAAGGTAAATGAGAGCTGTATTCATGAAGAGCTACATTCTAATTTGCATAACCAATTATTTCCATACTTTTAGCTAACCACAAGCTGCAATATATACAGCCCTCACATTTTTCTTCCACTCCCATCAAAATAGCAATACAATTGTATTATTTCCTGTTTAGAGATATAAATTATATAATAGGAAAAATATATATATAAAGGAAAGAAATTTCATGTAAAAATGTATATTAAGGAAAAGCGTTACAAATTTTTCTTTAGACAAATATAAATAAATTAGTGGATTTTTTTTAATACAGACATTTCATCATTTATATGTGAGAGTTTGGACATGGTAAGGAAGTTAGGAACTACCTTGTGTTATCTTCTGAACAACTTTAAATGTTAGGAAATAATATCTTTTTTTTACAGTTGAGGAAACAGTAATTGAGAGAGCATAGTGACTTACTCAAGGCTGCAAAGCTAAGAAAGAAGTAACATTGAGTTATGAACCCAGGGCTTTCTGAGTCTAGCATTTTTGAAATCTCTAATAGTGTACACCTTTCTGAAGAACAGGTTAATAACCGTCATTAGATTCTTAATGGCATAAATCATGTGAAAGATACTATAGTCCTGTTTTTTTCTCGGATTACAGGGTAAATGCAGTGCAGGTGAAAGATGAGCCAGGCTGGCTTAATCTGACTGGTCTCAGGATGCCTCCAGAATCATGGAGTAGATTAAATGAGTTTGAAAGCTTTCTTCCTTGGTGCAGGGTTGGTATCTGCCCAATAGGACCGGGTGTGGCCAGCATCTGTTCTGATTGGTTGAGTGTCCGACCTAATGGTTTAGGTTTCTGTCCTGACTGGTTAGTGCATTCGCCATGTTCATTGAGACATATTTTGAAAATCGAATACGTTTTCTCAAATTTTAAACAATACAAACACCATTCCATATTATAAACATTATTTCCAGTCAATCCCACACTGCAGCTTCCTATCACCATCCAGATATATATATTTTTTTTCTTCGTGGTATCTCATCCAAAGGTCTCAGTTCTCTGTGGGGACACTTGTGTCGACATTCATTCGAAAGTCCTCAGGTAAAATCAATTCCTATATCTGCCCCTAGTGATACTTCTCATAAGAATGTGTGTATTCCCCAGTACTCAGCATCATTTCTTTGAACACTAAGATTACATCTTAAATGAAAAAATAAAAGTAAACATCCCAACAAAAACATACCCTAATCCTTAAGAAGACTGTAAAATTGTGTGAGATAAGAGGGAATAAATAATGTCACACAGTGAGATAATTTGAGATATTTATACACTGTAGACCTCAGCTTGCTGAGAATGGTGTTCCAACAGTATCTCTCACTCCATTCCACTTGGAACCATCACCTTTAAAAGCCTCCTCACTGCATAGGGGGAATTTTCTTCATTTTCTCTCCTGTATCTTCTATTGTTGTAGAAATCAATTAAAGTCACCTTAGCTAAGCAGTAGGCAGAGGAAGGGGGAAAAATAGCAATATAAAGATAGAGCCCATCTTACATATAACTAGAATATGCAACAAGGCATTCTGTACTCTTAGCTTCTTGGTAAAGCCTGAAAATTTTAAATTGTCATTATTCTTTTTTGTTGAGAATTGTCTTTTCAGCTAGTTTCTTCTTCCTTTCTTCTTTCTTTTCTTCCTTCCTACCTTCTTTCCTTCCTTCTCTCCTTCTTTTTCTCCCTGTCTTTGTCTCTCTTCCCTTCCCTTTCCTCTCCCCCTCATATAATGGTCATTTAATTCTCAAGACACCTCACAAGTTAAGAATGGTCCTCAATTTTTAGATGAAAAAAAAAGGAAGCCAACAGGTTAAGTAACTTGGACAAAACCAAATATTTAGTAAGTAGCAGAATAGAATTGAAACAGGTGATCTTCTTTTAAAATAAAATTATTTCATGACTATCTTTATGAAGGAATAAAAAATACATTTTTTTTGTATTATCTCCTTAACATGAATTGACTTTATTTTTTTTAAGATGATAGCCTTGAAAAACCTAAGAGCAGATACTGAAAAAGAGTGAGGTCTGAGATTTCACAAAACAAAATCTCACCAATTTCCCAGTGTCAAACCACTAAATGCCAGTATGTGCAGAGTTATCTGATAAAAGATCATTATCAGGTAGTTTCCATCTCAGTTAAACAAGGTAGTACCATAATAGAAGTTTCCTTACTTAGAAAGTACAATCGGATTTTACCACTGGGAAAAAAATATTGAGAGACACTTTAGAATCTTTTTCCCTGAAAATTCTTGAAGTATTTATCCCCGTGAGACTGTGTATATATTTATACACAAACAGGAATTTCAATATAACTATATTTCAAAGACGCTTATTAACTTTCTGAATTCCTTTTGTAAATAGTTACATAATCTTAGAGATAAACAATATCTCATGTGTATTAAGTACCTCGTATGTGAAATGCTTTCCATTTAACCTTCAAAGTAATCCTTTGATGTAGATACAATAACTCGATTATTTCAATTTTACAGATAAGTTAATGAGGTAACTTCTCTGGTATCAGTAAGCTGAAGAATAAAGGGCTAGAGAGCTGATCCAGTTAACCTGACTCCCCAAACCCACTTTGTTTACCACTGCACTGTAACACCAAAGAGTCTATTTAAATTTTAAAAATAATTCTTTAAGATTAATAAGTGTATTTGTTTAAAATATTTATATTGTTTCACTTAATATGATTATTTTAATAAATATCTTCTTTATACTTGGACTAAAAAAAATTTTGTTTTACATTTCAGCATAACTTACCCCTTGAATGTGATAATTTTTCAAAGTGTTAACTACATCATTGATAAAAACATAACAGTTTTATAAGTTATTCCAAAGTCTGTTCCAAAATTCAAAGGAGCACTTTAGTATGTTTTTATCTTAATTGATAGCAATCAAAATAGATATATATTTCTTTGGTGTTTTGTTTTCATGTAGGAATTGTTGAAGTACAGGAAAAAGAGGAAGGGAACTGCTAAAACCTCAGAAAAAAGCAAAAATAGAAAAGATGGAATTACTGAAGAAATATTTCACTTAATTCACAAAGGGAAAAACTCCTTGTTCTGGTGTATGGGAATTTGCATGATGAAGCTCCATATTTTAAGTTTCAATAGTCATTAATATAAACAGTAATACAAGTTACTAAAAAGTACTTCTTAATTTAGCATCAGAAAAGTTGATATTGGCATTAATTTTTTAATATAAAACTGTGTTTTTTTGGAAATAATTTAAAGGTGGGGTACCTTTCCCTTCCTATCTACTTACTCCCAAAATAAAACCCCACAATCACAATCAATAAAAATATTTCTCATCTCTCTTATATTTAGAATATGTTTTTTGAGAGACAGGGTTTATCATGGTCTTATTTTCTCATTTTTGTGTGCTACAAACCAGGATTTTTAAAAATACCTTTCAATTAATGTGATTTAAAAAATCAAACATTCCGAATAGAGTGAGTTGAGTGGTAACAGTCTCTGTTACTTCTCACTTTCCAAATATTCACTTCTATATCTGTATTAACTCACTCTGTCAAAGAATCCATCACAGCCAGTCAAAGGGGCTAATTCAGAACAGTATATTATGTGAATGAGATGGATCTGACTGAATGACAGAGATTAAAAGAATATATATTTGGGGCTGGGGAGATAACGTGCTGCTCAAATGCACTGAGAAGATTCATAAGGGGGAAATAGTCAAGGTGATGTGAGCAAGTTTGTTCCTATTAGAGTTAGTTTTTTTGTTTTGTTTTGTTTTCTGGGGGTTTTTTTGCGATATGCGGGCCTCTCACTGCTGTGGCCTCTCCCGTTGCGGAGCACAGGCTCCAGATGCGCAGGCTCAGCGGCCATGGCTCACGGGCCCAGCCGCTCCGTGGCATGTGGGATCTTCCCGAACCGGGGCACGAACCCGTGCCCCCTGCATCGGCAGGCGGACTCTCAACCACTTCACCACCAGGGAAGCCCTAGAGTTAGGTTTTAAATGGTGTTATAAATTTCATGTGACCTTTTATCCCAAGAACTAGAATCACATCATTTACCAGAACTTCTCTTCACTGTATACTCTTCTTTGTGACACTTGCCTAAGAGCATTCTCAAACATGTAGGCAGGGCCACTTTTTTCTAATTAATCAAATAATAATAAAGCATAAGTAATGTCTATAATCTAACAGTATGATAGCCTCATGAAGAATAAAAATATGCAAACTACATTTACTAATGAAAAAGCTTATGCTTGCTTCCTTGGATTTTCTTGGAGTCTCTGGTGAGTAAATGTTCCAAAGTTCACTCTCAATCTCCTAGCCACTTGCATAAAGTGTTCCCTTGGTCATGAGTATCCTGACCCTAATTTGGCTTCTCTAAGCTGGGTTGCCTGTGCCTTTGGCCCTGTGCAGAAACTGGGTTACTTTCTGCTTGTTTTGCTTTTGTTTTCTCTTATTTTTTTTCCAGCTTTATTGTCATATAATTGACACATAACATTGTGTAAGTTTAAAGCGTACAAAGTATTGATTTGATACACTGATACATTGCAAAATGATTACCACTCTAGGAGTAGCTATACCTAGATCACATCACATAATTTCCATTTTTTTCAGTGGTAAGAATATTTAAGATCTACTCTCTTAGCAACTTTCAAGTATATAATACAGTAATATTAACTAAAATCATTATGCTGTACATTACATCCCTAGGACTTATTCATCTTATAACTAGAAGTTTGTGCTTTTTGACCAATAGCTCCCCCTTTCTCCCACCCTGCAGTGCCTGGTAATAGTTATTTTAGTCTCTGTTTCTATGAGTTCAGCTTTTTTTCCACACATAAGTGAGTTAATACAGTATTTGTCTTTCTCAGTCTCACTTATTTCACTTATCATAATGCCCTCAAGTTCCATCCATGTTTTTGCAAACGGCAGGATATCCTCCTTTCTCATGTCTGAAAAATATTTTTTTATTGTCCATTCATCTGTTCATGGACACTTACGTTGTTTTCATATTTGTCTATAGTGGCTAACGCTGCAATGAACATGGGAATGCAGATGTATCTTTGAGATCCTGATATTATTTTGTTGGATATATATCCAGAAGTGAGATTACTGGATCATATGATTGTTTTATTTTTAATTTTTTGAGGAATTCCTACATTGTTTTCCATAGTGGTTGTACTAATTTACAGTCCCACGAACAGGGTTCAAGTGTTCTTTTTTCTCCACATCCTTACCAGAACTTTTACAGAAGGTGTGTAGCATGTTACTTTGATACATTTATATATTAAAATCAATGTAACATTTATCACATAACATCATTATGGTACAACATTATATGATTTGCCAATATTTTCTTCCATTCAGCAGCTTGCCTTTTCATTTTGTTGATGGTTTCCCGTGCAAAAGTTTTTTGGTTTGTTGTAATCCCACTTGTTTATTTTTGCTTTTGTTGCTTGTGCTTTTGGTGTCAAATTCAAAATATCTTTGCCAAAACCAATGTCAAGGAGCTTACTCACTATCTTTTCTTCTAGGAGTTTTATGGTTTCAGGTCTCATATTCAGATCTTTAGTCCTTTTTGTGGGGGGGCGGGGGGGCTGCACCATGCAGCTTTCGGGATCTTAGTTCCCCGATCAGGAATGGAACCTGGGCCCTCAACAGTGAAAGCGTGGCCTCCTAACCACTGGACGACCAGGGAATTCCCCTTTAGTCCATTTTTAATTTTTCTTTTTTTTTTGTATGATGTAAGATAGAGGTCTAGTTTTACTCTTTTGAAGGTGGCTACTCAGTTATCCCAGCACCACTTATTGAAGACGCTACCTTTTCTCCATTGATATTCTTATGGGTTTATTTCTGGACTCTTATTCTATTACATTGATCTATGTATCTGTTTTTATGCCATTTTATCATACTGTTTTGGTTACTATAGCTTTGTAATATAGTTTGAAACTGGGACGTGTGATGCCTCCAGCTAAGTTCTTCTTTCTCAAGATCATGTTGGCTATTTAGGGTCTTTGTAGTTCCATAAAAATTTTTAGGATTATTTGTTCTATTTCTGTGAAAAATGCCATTGGAATTTTGACAGAGATTGCATTGAGTCTGTAGATCTCTTTTTACAGAATGAACATTTTAACAATATAAATTCTTCCAATCCATGAGCATGGAGTATTTTCCCATTTATTTTTGTCTTCTTCAGTATTTTTTCATCAATGTCTTATAGTTTTCATTGTATAGATCTTTTACCTCCTTGGTTAAAGTTATTATTAAATATCTTATTTTATTGATGCTATAGTAAATGGAACTGTTTTCTTAATTTTCCTTTCTGATAGTTCATTAGTGTATAGAAATACACCTGATTCTGTACATTGATTTTGAATCCTACCATTTTACTGAATTTGTTTCTTAGTTTTAACATTTTTTTGGTGGAGTCTTTAGGTTTTTCCACATATAATATTATGTCATCTGCAAACAGAGGTAATTTTCCTTCTTCCTTTCCAATGTGGATGCATTTTATTTATTCTTATTTCATAATTGCTCTGGCTAGGAATTTGTACCATGTTGAATAAAAGTGGTAAAAGTGGGCATCTTTGTCTTATTCTTGATCTTAGCAGAAATGTTTTCAGCTTGTACCATTGAGTGTGATGTTAGCAGTGGGCTTGTCATATATGGCTTTTATTATATTGAGGTACATTCCTTCTATACCCAATTTACTGAAAGTTTTTATCACAAAAGAATGTTGAATCTTGTTAAATGTTTTCCTGCATCTATTGAGATGATCATATGATTTTTATCTTTCATTCTATGAATGTGGCATGTCACATTTATTAATTTGCATATGTTGAACCATTCTTGTATCCCAGGGGTAAATCATACCTGATCATGGTATATGATCCTTTAAATGTATTTCTGAAAATCCAGTTTGTTAATATTTTGTTGAGGAATTTTGTATTTCTATTTATCAGGGATATTGGCTCATTTCTTTTCTTGTAATGCTCTTATCTGACTTTGGTTTAGAATAATACTGGCCTCATAACATGTGTTTGGGAGTGTTCCCCTTCTTTGATTTTTTGGAAGAGTTTGAGAAGGATTGGTATTCTTCTTTAAATGATGGATAGAATTCATCATTGAAGCCATCTGTTCCTGGACTTTTCTTTGTTGAGAAGTTTTTGATTACACATTCAATCTCCTTACTAGGATTGCTCTGTTCAAATTTTCTATTTCTTGTGATTCAGTCTTGGTAGGTTGACTGTTTCTAGGAATTTATCCATTTCTTCTAAGTGATCCAAACTGTTGTTTCCTTATCATTGTTCATAGTAGTCTTTTAGAATCCTTTGTATTTCTGTGTTATCAGTTGTAATGTCTCCTCTTTCATTTCTAATTTTATTTATTTGTGTTTTTTTTTTTCTTGGTAAGTCTAGGTAAAGTTTTGTCTATTTATTTTTAATCTTTTCAGTAAACCAGATCTTAGCTTTACAGATGTTTTCTATTGTCTTTTTAGTCTCTGTTTCATTTATTTCTCACTCTGATCTTTGTCATGTTCTTCCTTCTACTAACTTTGGGCTTAGTTTGTTCTTTTTAAAGTTCCTTGAGGTATAAAATCAGGTTGTTTATTTGGAATTATTTTAAATGTAATATTTGTTGCTATAAACTTCTCTTTTAGAACTGCTTTCCTGTATCCCTTAAATTTTAGTGTGTTGTGTTTCCATTTTAGATTACCTCAACATATATATTGATTTCTGTTTTGATTTCTTCTTTGATCCTTTGGTTGTTCAGGAATATGTTATTTAATCTCCACATATTTGTAATTTTTTCAGTTTTCTTCTTGTAATTTATTTCTAGTTTACTACTATTGTGGTCAGAAAACATGCTTGATATGAATCCATTTTTCTTATATTTATTGACTTGTTTTGTGACCTAACATATGATCTATCTTGGAGAATGTTTCATACATGTTCGAGAAGAATGTGTACTCTGCAGCTGTTGAATGGAATGTTCTATAATTGCTTGATAGGTTCATTTGACCTAAGATATAATTTAATGCAATGTGTCCTTACAGATTTTCTGTCTGGATAATCTATCCATTGTTGAAAGTGGGGTATTGAAGTCTCCTACTATTATTGTGCTGCTATTTCTCCCTTCAGAGCTGTAATAGATTCTTTACATATTTATTTGCTCTATGTTAGTACATAAATATTAACTAATGTTATATCTTCTTGATATAACAGTATATTTGGGGAAGTTTTTTAAAAAAATAATGTATGCATGTAACTATGACCTACTGCTTCTCTGAAGACATTAAATGACTATCATATAAGATCAAATAATAATGGAGATACCATTCATTGATCACCCCTTGTATGCCAGGCACCATCTTTGTCAGTTACATGTTATCCTTATAATAATCTTAAATAGTAAGTATTATTATCCTTATATTTCAGAGGAGGTTAAACAAATTGCCTGATGTCACCCATCTAGTAAGTAGTAGAAACAAGGTTTGTACCTAGATTTAGTTGATCCAATAATAATTTGCTTTCTAGCATAAATACATGTCTACAATCTTTGATAAAACATTACCACCACATTTGAAAATTCTCTGATTTTAGAACTACCACTGAGTGATGAATTTCCTCATCTGGTGAAGTGCTCATTAGTGGACTTAGGAAAGATAGAAGACCTAGAGGGAAAAATATACCCGACCTTCTTTTTCTTGTCTAAAGAGTGGGCCAAAATCTCCAGCCCTGCATTTAGATACATTCTATTGATAGTTTCATTTGGTTTCAAATCTAATTGAAAAATATCCTACAGCCTTGAAAGAAATTAGACCCACTGGTGTATCGCACTAAGAAAAATCCTTCAGTATGTAACAGAAAGTATGTAACAGGAAAACTATTCCAGAATTTCTTTGTTGGCATAATTAGTATGGTAAACACACACTAGTCAAATAATATTAAAGGCAAAAATATCATTATGCATTATACAATAGGTTAATTTAACCTATTGTTTGACATAAATTTCAACTTGAATGTATCATTCCACAAATACCTTTGTATTTGCTTGTCTTTTGATATATTGTTCCAATAACAAGACAAGGTGTTATTATTTCAGTTCCAAAAACTAATAGAGAAAGCACATAGAGAAAATTAATTCTACTTTCAGAAGGAGGGAAATATACTACAAAGATAAGATTTCTTCTTAGTATATAGAGTTATGTAATGCCTCCAGTTTTCTAATAAAGTATCTGATTGTTCTTTGTTTACTCTTTCTTTACTTTTTTTTGGTCTCATTATCTAAAATTTAAGCTCCTTGAGAGTAGACAGGTTAATCTGTATCTTCAAGTTCCATTCAAAATAATGAACATTTGCTGAGATCATACAATATTACTAGCTAGTAGTATTATTTGGATGCATATGTTTAAAACATTATGATTTAGGAGTCAAATTTTTAATGTAAGGAAATGTGGAAGCAACTCAACTAATTAAATAAAACAAAGCACTCTAACATGACTGACACCAACAACTAAGTATGGTCATAGTTTTGGTGAGAAGTCATAAAGCATTTAAGAGTTTGTCTCCTAAATATGTGGACTGGCAACCTAAGCTTCTCAAATTAATTTGATGTTTTAATCAACCATATGCATAGTGGAAGGAATACACTGTAGTTAAAGTCAGAGCACAATAATTGTAACTGTAATTTTCCACTTTTCTGAAGAATGACAAATAAATTATAACACTATTCAGGCTCAGCTAATGACTAATTATTAATCATAATATTTCAAAAATATTTTTCAAAAGCACTCATTTTCAAGATGAATCCTACTATTTTTTTTCCTTTTCATGGAATTTAGCATCACATATTTATTAAATCAACATAGGAATTTTATTTTTAATACCTATAGACACTTAGATATGTTCAAACCAAATTGAGTGAGAAAGGGAAGTATGAGCATATTTCGTACTATACATTTGCAAACTGTGAAATATGCTTGGATGACTTTTCTGGAAAAGATCCACAGTTGAAATTATACTCCAGGATTTTTCTGGGTGAACCAAACAACTTGTTGTGAATGATAATCTAGAGTCATTTTGTTGATAAAACAAATCTTTGTTTTGAGGGAATAAATAGTTATGTTGCAGCATATTTCACACCATCCAAGAATATGGTCAGCAAACCTTTTTATGAAAATTTAATTAAATTTACCTAGTTATAATGGTTCTTTGAAAAACCTAAAGCTGGAAATTAAGAGAAGCTATGCACCTGGGCATTGACAATACTTTAATCTAATAATGCCAATTGAGTTCCATTGAGAAGTTCATAATGGCCTTTATTTACATTTAATTAGCACTTCTCTGGATTAATTCCTCACTTTGTAAACCTAATATAACCTCAATTTTGGAAGATGTGAATCGAATATTATAACAACATGTACCTGATTGTTTTAATTAATGTGTCTAAACTGAACATGACCCCTCAAATTCATAAAGATCACACTTTATGCTACCCTTAGACTTCTCATCATGTTAATTGGCTGCTCTGCTAGAAAATTAACTTTATATTATTCTGACTCTGTGTCAAGTAGTACAATTCCAGTTGGTTATGATAAGCATGGAGAGTAAACATATAAACTTTATTTCAGATATTTATTTATTTAGGCTAGAGGAAAACAAAAGTATTAACATTGGTTAATTCTAAGTGATAAAAGTATAGATAATTAAAAATAATATTCTATATTTTTCAGAATTTTCTATAATGAATATTTATAACTTTTTTGAAAAATATTATATTACATATATAAATCAGATATATGTTATATGTTTGTGTGTGTGTGTGTGTCTGTGTGTATATATATATATATATAAATTTTTTGTTTAAACTGTCTTGGAAGTCCAAGGAAAACATTCATCATTCATGTCTTCTGCTCATATTCTACTTGATTTCAACATTAATGTAGGTGAAGGTGAGAAACAGGTCAAGAGACATGAGACCATGTGAACCTTAATGGTTTGGATAAAGGACAGTAACAATGATGAATGTGTGAATGAATGAATGATGTTTTATGATTCTTCCTTTTGGGAAAGGAACTGGGAATCTCAAATACAGAATGGTAATATCTTGTCAAAATGTTCTTTTTATACTGAAGGTTTTTTTCTCTATTTAACTGTTCTCATTGGATTGGACTCAAGACAACATAGTTGCCATCAGATTCTAAGATTAGAATCTGTTGCCACTAATGTAAGTAAGTGTCTATCAGTTATATCAGAGGCATATTTAGGGAGACAAAGCATTCAAAGTCAAAATAGTATATCAACAAATAGAAAGTAGCAACCAAAGAAATGTTATAAAGTTTAAAAATTCTGGAAAATAGTTTTTGATGTCATATCCTAGTTGATTCTATAAATCGGGACTCATGCCAAAGCCAACCAGAATTAGTGCCAAAAAAGCCTAACATGTAACATAAATAGGTTCTTGTGATAATATTCTCTCTGTTTCAAAAACTTAAAGAGTAATGTTGTCAGATTACAGGAGAAATTGTTTCCCTGTCAAATTTAATGATGGGATTTTTAAATTTCAGTATTATTCCTGGAAAATGCAGTGGGCTGTGTTTAAATTTCCAAGTTTATTCTTAAGTGAAACTTTTACTCTATACATGCAAGAATATTATTTTTTAAGGTTTTATCATGTTATTTGCTTGATTGCCCCAGTGATCTCTTAAAGTATCATTTCCCCTAATCTTTAACTGTCGTCTTTAATTACATACTATCGTTAAAGTAAACTTCTATGCTTTGGGGCTACAGATAGGGAGCCAGGGACAGATTGTTCTCTAGAGAAAATAAGGAGGAAGCAACGGTTAAAGAACTATAAGAACAAGTGGGGCAAAATTAATAAAGCTTCATAAAATGTTGAGTAACCAACATCCCTTTTACTCCACATTTGATAATGATGTTTTTTTCTACTTTGTCAAGTATAAATAAAGACTGTGTACCCACATTAAATGAGTCTTCTGAGTCCATTGAAATTAAGTGGCAGACAGCAACCTTGTAACCAGGATGGAAACCTGGAGACTTGGATTCTAGTTTGAGTTCTATCTCTGCTTAGTTCTGTGACTTTGGATAAAGCATAACTTTTGAACCATCACCTTTTTTTTTAATCTGTCAAGACTTAATTGATCTGGGTAATATTTGGATATCCCTTTGAATCCCTATATATAAAACTCTGGGGGGATATGAATGAGTAATCCCACATAAAGGCAAACTTAAACCCAGTTGGCTACCAACTTGCACGAGTATATAATGTGATCTGTCGATTCACTTTTCATCAGTCCTTGTCTTGTTGATTGTCATTAGCTGGTATTGCTACAGTCCTTTTTCACTTGAGTTCAATACTATGATCTGTATGTTTATAACCTATACCATGCACACATTGCACAAGTAACAAAGGAGAATCCATAAAGACATTTTAGAAAGGAGTACCATTTGATGAGTTGTCATATTGAAAAAAGAGATAGAACACAGAGCACTGTGAATTATCCTAACTATATGTGACAATTATTACATCTTCCTTCATGCCCCAAAGTTAGAGCTAATAAGCAATCGGTGAGTGGTTTAATATTGCAAAATTACTATTTTCCAGCAAAAATCCCCTTTGTGGTACTCTTGATACTATATAGCCTGGAATTTTGAAATTTCCCCAAGGTGGATAGAAATTGTGTATAGTACCAAATGGTGTTGGCCCTTTATTGTCAGAAGTATTTAGATGCCCTACTTGAGAGGGTGGAGAGTATTACAGCATTACAGATAAGAACAGGAATTTGACAGTGAGACCATGATGTGAATTTGACAAGTGACTAACTTTTTCAGTTTTAGTTATATTACTTACAAAGCAGGGATAATAATATATTAACTTCATAGAGTTGCTGTAGTTATTAAATGAAATTAAGTGAAAAAAATATATAAAGTGCTTATCATCCTGACAGCTCTTAAAGGCTTTTATGTAAATGAGAAAAGCAAAGAAAAACATTGCAATATTTGAGAACCAAGTGGAGTTTTTCTAGGTGTTTATTGTTTTTTTGCTTTTTGCTATTAAAGCTTTACTGAGATATAATTAAAATACCTTAAAATTCAATAAAGTGTACAAGTCAATAGTTTTTAAGGTATTCATAGGCTTTTGCAACTGTTAACCACTATATTATTGTAGAAATTTTTCATCACTCCCCAAAACTCTCCATCCCCTAATATATTTTCTGTCTCTATGCATGTATCTATGGTGGACATTTCAAATGAAGATAATAGTATAATATGTCTTTTGTGACTGGTTTCTTTCTCAACATAATGTTATCAAGTTTCATTCATGCTGTAGCATGTATCAGTACTTCTTTCATATTACTGAATAATATTCCATTATATGGATATATCACAATCTGTTTATCCATTCATCAGTTAATGAACATTTGGGATATTTCTACTTTTTAGCAGTTATAAATAATGCTTTTAAGAATATTCATGTAAAGATTTTGTGTGGATATATGCTTTCATTTTTCTTGTGTATATACATAAAAGTGGAATTTCTGAGGATCACATGGCAAATTTATGTTTAATATTCTGAGGAACTGCTTATCAATTTCTGAAAAATGTACCTGAGATTTTGATAGAGGATTCATTGACTCAATAGAACAATTTGGGGAACCTTGCCATTTTAACAATTTTAGTCTTTTGATTCATGAACATATATCTTCTGTTTATTTAGAACTTCAATTTCTCTCAACAAAGCTTAGTAGTTTTCAGAGTACAAGTTCTGCACTTCCTTTGTTAATTACTAAATTTTAAAATGATTTCTGTACTATTGTAAATGGAATTGTTTCTTTAATTTCATTTTCAAATTGTTTATTGCTAGTGTGTATAGCAGGTAATTGATTTTGTGTATTGATCTTATATTATCCCACTGAACTTGGTTATTGGTTCTAATAGTTTTTTAGTGATTTATTTAGAATTTACTGTATAAAAGATTATGTCATTTATGAACAGAAATAGTTTTACTTCTTTCTTTCCAATCTGGTTGTAGTTTTTTCTTTCTTCTTCTCTAATTGGTCTGGCTAGTATTTTCGGTACATGAAGAATAGAAGTGACAAGAATATCCATTCTTATCTTATTCCTGATCTTAGAGTGAAAACGGTGATCTCTCATCATTAAGTATGATGTTATCTATGGGTTTTTTTGTAGATATCCTTCATGAAGTTGAGGAATTTCCCTTTTATTCCTAGTTTTTGGAATGTTTTACCATGAAAACGTGCTGGACTTTTGACAAATACTTATTCTGCATATACTGGGATTATCATGTGGTTTTTATTCTTTATTCTATTAACATGGCATAACACAATAATAGATTTCAGTTGTTAAAACAACCTTACATTCTTGTGATAAATCACACTTGTTTATTATGTACAGTCTTTTACATCCTACTGGATCAAGTTTGGTAGTATTTTGTTGAAGATTTTTAAATTTATATTTACTTGTAATATTGGTCTCTAGTTTTCTTTCCTGTAATTTCGTTGTCTGTTTTTTATACTAGAGTAATATTGGCTTCATAGGATGAATTGGAAGTGCATCTCTTTGCCAGTTTTTTGGAAGTGTTTGTGAAGAATTGATATTAATTTTTTAAATATTCATTAGAATTCACCAGTGAAGTATCTAGGCATCGGCTTTTTTAAAAATGAGATGTTTTAAATGTATCTATTCAACCTCTTTTTTATATCAAAAGTCTATTCAGATTTTCTATTTCTTTTTCACATTTTTGATTTTATATATCTCTCTAGGAATTTATCTGTGTCATCTAAGTCAGGGGTCCCCAGCAACCAGACCTCACAGCAGGAGGTGAGTGGCGGTGAGAGAGCAAAGCTTCATCTCCTGCTCCCCGTAGCTCCCCATCACTCACATCATCACGTGAACCATCCCTCGCTCCACCCATCTGTGGAAAAATTGTCTTTCACGAAATTGGTCCCTGGTGCCAAAAAGGTTGGGGAGCACTGATCTAAGGTATCTATTTTTGGCATATATTTTTTGATTTTATTTCTTTGTAATCCTTAATGTCTAAAATGCTGATAATGAGGTCCCATATGTCATTCCTTTTTTTTTTTTTTAACATCTTTATTGGAGTATAATTGCTTTCCAATGGTGTGTTAGTTTCTGCTGTATAACAAAGTGAATCAGCTAAACATATACATGTATCCCCATATCTCCTCCCTCTTGTGACTCCATCTCCCCTCCCTATCCCACCCCTCTAGGTGGACACAAAACACAGAGCTGATCTCCCTGTGCTATGCGGCTGCTTCTCACTAGCTACCTATTTTACATTTGGTAGTGTATATATGTCCATGCCACTCTCTCACTTCATCCCAGCTTACACTTCCTGCTCCCTGTGTACTCAAGTCCATTCTCTATGTCTGTTTCTTTATTCCTGTCCTGCCACTAGGTACTTTACAAACTTTTTTTTTTTTAAGATTCCATATATATGTGTTACCATACAGTATTTGTTTTTCTCTTTCTGACTTACTTCACTTTGTATGACAGTCTCTAGGTCCACCTACCTCACTACAAATAACTCAATTTCATTCCTTTTTATGGCTGAGTAATATTCCATTATCTATATGTGCCACATCTATATCCATTCATCTGTTGATGGACACTTAGGCTGCTTCCATGTCCTGGCTATTGTAAATAGAGCTGCAATGAACATTCTGGTATATGACTATTTTTGAATTATAATTTTCTCAGGGTAGATGCCCAGTAGTGGGATTGCTGTGCCATATGGTAGTTCTATGTTTAGTTTTTTAAGGAACCTCATACTATTCTCCATAGTGGCTGTATCAATTTACATTCCCACTAACAGTGGAAAGGGGTTCCCTTTTCTCCACACCCTCTCCAGTATTTATTGTTTGTAGATTTTCGATGATGGCCATTCTGACCAGTGTGAGGTGATACCTCATTGTACTTTTGATTTGCATTTCTCTAATTGTTAGTGATGTTGAGCATTCTTTCATGTGTTTGTTGGCAATCTGTTTATCTTTTTTGGAGAAATGTCTATTTAGGTCTTCTGTCCATTTTTGGATTGATTGTTTGTTTTTTGATATTGAGCTGCATGAGCTGCTTGTATATTTTGGAGATTAGTCCTGTGTCAGTTGCTTCACTGGCAAATATTTTCTTGTATTCTGAGGGTTGCCTTTTCTTCTTGTTTATGGTTTCCTTTGCTGTGCAAAAGCTTCTAAGTTTCATTAGGTCCCATTTGCTTATTTTTGTTTTAATTTCCATTTCTCTAGGAGGTGGGTGAAAAGGATCATGCTGTGATTTATGTCATAGAGTGTTCTGCCTATGTTTTCTTCCAAGAATTTTATAGTGTCTGGCCTTACATTTAGGTCTTTAATCCATTTTGAGTTTATTTTTGTGTATGATGTTAGGGAGTGTTCTAATTTCATTCTTTACATGTAGCTGTCGAGTTTTCCCAGCACCACTTATTGAAGAGCCTGTCTTTTTTCCATTATATATTCTTGAATCCTTTGACAAACATAAGGTGACCATATGTGCGTGGGTTTATCTCTGGGCTTTCTATCCTGTTCCACTGATCTATCTTTCTGTTTTTGTGCCAGTACCATACTGTCTTGATTACTGTAGCTTTGTAGTATAGTCTGAAGTCAGGAAGCCTGATTCCTGCAGCTCAATTTTATTCTCTCAAGGTTGCTTTGGCTAATCGGGGTCTTTTGTGTTTACATACAAATTGTGAAATTTTTTGTTCTAGTTCTGTAAAAAATGCCATTGGTAGTTTGATAGGGATTGCATTGAATCTGTAGATTGCTTTGGGTAGTATGGTCATTTTCACAATACTGATTCTTCCAAGTTCCCTCTTTGCCTACTTTCTGGAGGGTTTTTTTTTTTTTTTTTTATCATAAATGGGTGTTGAATTTTGTTGAAAGCTTTTTCTGCAACTATTGAGTTGATCATATGGTTTTTCTCCTTCAATTTATTAATATGGTTTATCACATTGATTGATTTGTGTATACTGAAGAGTCCTTGCATTGCTGGGATAAAACCCACTTGATCATGGTGTATGATCCTTTTAATGTACTATTGAATTCTGTTTACTAGCATTTTGTTGAGGATTTTTACATCAATGTTCAACAGTGATATTGACTTGTAGTTTTCTATCTTTGTGACATCTTTATCTGGTTTTGGTATCAGGGTGATGGTGGCCTTGTAGTCTGAGTTTGGGAGTGTTCCTCCCTCTGTTATATTTTGGAAGAGTTTGAGAAGGATAGGTGTTAGCTCTTCTCTAAATGTTTGGCAGAATTTACCTGTGAAGCCATCTGGTTCTGGGCTTTTGTTTGTTGGAATATTTTTAATCGCAGTTTCAATTTCAGTTCCTGTGATTGGTCTGTTTATATTTTCTATTTCTTCCTGGTTCAGTCTCGGAAGGTAGTGCTTTTCTACGAATTTGTCCATTTCTTCCAGGTTCTCCATTTTATTGGCATACAGTTGCTTGTAGTAATCTCTCATGATCCTTTGTATTTATGCAGTGTCATTTGTTACTTTTCCTTTTTCATTTCTAATTTTATTGATTTGAATCTTCTCCCTTTTTTTTCTTGATGAGTCTGGCTAATGGTTTACTAATTTTATTTATCTTCTCAGAGAACCATCTTTTAGTTTTATTGATCTTTGGTATGTTTCCTTCATTTTTTTTTAATTTATTTCTGATCTGATCTTTATGATTTCTTTCCTTCTGCTAACTTTGGGGTTTTTTTGTTCTTCTTTCTCTGATTGCTTTAGATGTAACGTTAGGTTGTTTATTTGAGATGTTTCTGTTGCTTGAGTAGGACTATATTGCTATAAACTTCCCTATTGGAACTTTTGCTTTTGATGTATCCCATAGGTTTGGGGTCATCGTATTTTCAATGTCGTTTGTTTCTAGGTATTTTTTGAGTTCCTCTTTTATTTCTTCAGTGATCTCTTGGTTATTTAGTAGTGTATTGTTCAGCCTCCATGTGTTAGTATTTTTTACAGGTTTTTTTTTTCCTGTAATTGATGTCTAGTCTCACAATGTTGTGGTTAGAAATGATACTTGATACAATTTCAGTTTTCTTAAATATACCAAAGCTTGATTTGTGACCTAAGATATGATCTATCCTGGAGAATGTTCCATGAGCACTTGAGCAGAAAGTGTAATCTGCTGTTTTTGGATGGAATGTCCTATAGATATCAATTAAGTCCATCTTGTTTAATATATCAATTAAAGCTTGTGTTTCTTATTTATTTTCATTTAGATGATCTGTCCGTTGGTGAAAGTGGGGTGTCAGAGTCCCCTACTATTATTGTGTTACTGTCAATTTCCCCTTTATGTTTGTTAGTATTTCCCTTATGTATTGAGGAGCTCCTATGTTGGGTGCATAAATATTTACATTTGTTATATCCTCTCCTCGGATTGATCCCTTGATCATTATGTAGTATCCTTGTTTATCTCTTCTAATAGTCTTTATTTTAAAGTCTATTTTGTCAGATATGAGAATTGCTATGCCAGCTTTCTTTTGATTTCCATTGGCATGGAATATCTATTTCCATCCCCTCACTTTCAGTCTGTATGTGTCCCTAGGTCTAAAGTGCATCTCTTGTAGACAGCATATATATGGGCCTTGTTTTGTATCCATTCAGCCAGTCTGTGTCTTTTGGTTGGAGTATTTAATCTATTTATATTTAACGTAGCTATTGATATGCATTTTCCTATTATGATTTTCTTAATGTTTTGCATTTGTTATTGTAAATCTTTTCCTCCTCTTGTGTTTCCTGCCTAGAGAAGTTCCTTTAGCATTTGTTGTAGAGCTGGTTTGGTTGTGCTGAATTCTCTTAGCTTTTGCTTATCTGTAAACTTTTTAATTTCTCCATTGAATCTGAATAAGATCCTTGCTGGGTAGAGTAATCTTGGTTGTAGGTTTTTCCCTTTCATCACTTTAAATATGTCCTGCAACTCCCTTCTGGCTTGCAGAGTTTCTGCTGAAAGATCAGCTGTTAACCTCATGGGGATTCCCTTGTATATTAATTGTTGCTCTTCCCTTGCTGCTTTTAATAGTTTTTCTTTGTATTTAATTTTTGATAGTTTGATTTATGTTTCTTGGTCTGTTTCTCCTTGGATTTTTCCTGTATGGGATCTCTTTGCTTCCTGGACTTGATTGACAATTTTCTTACCCATATTAGGCAAGTTTTCAACTATAATCTCTTCAAATATCTTCTCAGTCTCTTTTTTTTCCTCTTCTTCTTCTGGGACCCCTATAATTCAAATGTTGGTGTGTTTAATGTTGTCCCAGAGGTCTCTGAGACTGTCCTGTATTCTTTTCTTTCTTTTTTTTTTTTTATTCTGCTCTGTGATAGTTTTTTCCACTATTTTATCTTCCAGGTCAATTATCCGTTCTTCTGCTTCAGTTATTTTGCTATTGCTTCCTTCTAGAGAATTTTTAATTTCATTTATTGTGTTGTTCATCATTGTTTGTTTGCTCTTTAGTTTTTCTAGGTCCTTCTTAAACATTTCTTGTATTTTCTCCATTCTATTTCCAAGATTTTGGACCATCTTTACTATCATTACTCTGAATTCATTTTCAGGTAGACTGCCCATTTCCTCTTCATTTGTTTGGTCTGATGGGTTTTTTTACCTTGCTCCTTCATCTGCTGTGTATTTCTCTGTCTTCTCATTTTGCTTAACTTACTATGTTTGAGGTCTCCTTTTTGCAGGCTGCACGTTGTAGTTCCCATTGTTTTTGGTGTCTGCTCCCAGTGGGTAAGGTTGTTTCATTTGGTTGTGTAGGCTTCCTGGTGGAAGGGACTGGTGCCTGCTTCTGGTGGTTGAGCATGGATATTGTCTTTCTGGTGTGCAGGACCACATCCATTGGTGTGTTTTGCAATGTCTGTGAACTTATTATGATTTTAGATAGCCCCTCTGCTAATGGGTGTGTTGTGTTCCTATCTTGTTAATTGTTTGGCATAGGGTGTCCAGCACTGTAAATTGCTGGTTGTTGAGTGGAGCTAAGTTTAGCATTAAGATGGAGATCTCTGGAAGAGCTGTCGCTGTTTGATGTTACGTGTAGCCAGGAGGTCTCTGGTGGACTAATATCCTGAATTCGTCTCTCCCACCTTAGAGCCACAGGTCTAACACCCGGCCAGATCTCCAAGACACTGTCAGCCACACAGCTCAGAAGAAAAGGGAGAAAAATGAAAGAAAGATAGAAAGAAAGAAAGAAAAGAAAAGAAAGTTATTAAAATAAAAAATAATTGTTAAAAATTTAAGAAGTAATTTAAAATAAAGAAAGAAAGAAAGAAGAGAGCAACCAAACCAAAAAACAAATCCACCAATGATAACAAGCACTAAAATCTATACTAAATGAAAAAAATAAAAATGGACAGACAGAACCCTAGGACAAATGGTAAAAGTAAAGCTATACAGACAAAATCACACAAAGCATACACATACACACTCACAAAAAGAGAAAAAGGAAAATATATATATATATATATATATATATATATATATATATATATATATATATATATAGTTGCTACCAAAGTCCACTGCTTCAATTTTGGTATGATTTGTTTTCTATTCAGGTATACCAGAGATGCGGGGTACATGCGGTTGATTGTGGAGATTTAATGCGCTGCTCCTGAGGCTGCTGGGAAAAATTTCTCTTTCTCTTCTTTGTTCGCACAGTTCCTGGGGTTCAGCTTTGTATTTGGTCTCATCTTTGTGTGTACCTAGCCTGAGAGCATCTGTTCTTCGCTCAGACAGGAGGGGGTTATAGGAGCAGCTGATTCGGGGGCTCTGTCTCACTCAGGCCAGGGGGGAGGGAGGGGCACGGAATGCGGGGTGAGCCTGTGGTGGCAGAGGCCAGCCTGACGTTGCACCAGCCTGAGGCATGCCATGTGTTCTCCTGGGGATATTGTCCCTGGATCACGGGACCCTGGCAGTGCCAGACTGCACAGGCTCTTGGGAGGGGAGGTGTGGATAGTGACCTGTGCTTGCACACAGGCTTCTTGGTGGCTGCAGCAGCAGCCTTAACATTTCATGTCTGTCTCTAGGGTACAGCGCTGCTGGCCATGGCTCACTCCCATCTCTGGAGCTCGTTTACATGGTGCTCTGTATCTCCTCTCCTCACACACCCTGAAACAATGGTGTCTTACCTCTTAGGCAGATCTAGACTTTTTGCTGGACTTCCTCCCTGCTAGCTGTGGTGCGCTAGCCCCCTTCAGGCTGTGTTCATGCAGCCAACCCCAGTCCTCTCCCTGGGATCTGACCTCCGAAGCTGGAACCTCAGTCCCCATCCTCCACCCACCCCAGCAGGTGAGCAGACAAGCCTCTCAGGCTGGTGAGTACTGGTTGGTACAAATCCTCTGTGCAGGAATATCTCTGCTTTGCCCTCTGCCCCACTGTTGCTGTGCTCTCCTCCATGGCTCCACAGCTTACCCCCCACCCACCCCCTGTCTCCACCAGTGAAGGGACTTCCTAGTGTGTGGAAACTTTTCCTCCTTCACAGTTTCCTCCCAGAGGTGAAAATCCCATCCCTATTTTTTTGTCTCTGTTTTTCCTTTTTTCTTTTGCCCTGCCCAGGTACGTGGGGACTTTCTTGCCTTTTTGGAAGTCTGAGGTCTTCTGCCAGCATTCAGTAGGTGTTCTGTAGGAGTTGTTCCACATGTACATGTAGTTTTGATGTATTTGTGATGAGATAGGTGATCTCTACGTCTTATTCCTCCACCATCTTGAAGACGCCTCCCATATTTCATTCTTGATTACAGTTTTTCAAGATTTCTCTCTTTTTTCTTGGCCATTATTCCTAAAGTTTTGTCAATTTTGTTGATTTTTCAACAGAAAGCAAGTCATTGAGTTTTTTCTTTTGTATTCTGTATTCTAAATATTTCATTTATTCCTGATATGACATTTATTAGTTCCTTTGCAGTGCTTACTTCAGGTTTACTTTGTTCTTTTTATAATTTCTTTAGGTGGAAGATTAGATTATTGATTTGAGATCTTTTTTAATTTTTATTAAAAGCTTCTATGTTTATAAATTGTAACTTTAATGACTGTTTTAGTAGTTTCTTCACTTTCATCTCAAAATATTTTCTAATATCTCTTGTAGTTTATTCTTTGACCCTTTGGTTATTTATAAGTTGTATTGTTTAACTTCACATGTTTGTAAATTTCCTAAATTTCCTCCTGTTATTTTTTCCTAATTTAATTTTTACAGAGAACATATTTTATATGATTTCAATATTTTTAAATTTTCTGAAGCTTGTTTTATGGCCTAGTATATGGTTGATCCTAGAGAATGTTCCATATGTGCTTGAGACAAATGTATTTCTACTGTTATTGGGTATAATGTTCTAGAAGTGTCTATTAAGTCTACTTGTTCTGTTCATTATTGAAAGAGAGGTATTAAAGACTTCTAGTATTGTATTTGAATTGTCTGTTTCTCCCTTCAATTCTGTCAGTTATTTCTTCTTGTATTTTAGGGCTCTTTTGATTGAAATCTATTTCTCCTGTGGTGTATAGTCTGTAATGTTACTCCTCAGAAAGTGCAGCCTTGGGCATGCACAGTCACCTTAACTCCCTGCTTCCACACCAAGAAGAACAATGGTTTTACCTGAGCCCTCTGACTAAGTCTTTTCCTGATTTCCCTTATCTCTTTGTAAGTTTCTGGCTGGTCTCTCTATATTGGTATCACACCCCGATGTTAGTCATCACTAACTGCTAGCTGACTGTTCTCTTATCATCTACAACAATGCCCTAGAGCATAAGTCATTCCACAGTCTGATCAAATTAATGTCTGACTTCTTTGAAGGAGTAGTATTTAACACCAAGCTTTGAGGCTTGCTTAGATCTCAGGAGGGTTCCTCTTAACTAAAATCATCATTGTTTGGACAGTGTTTTTAGGTTGAACTTCCCACACTTTGTTCCAAATAAGTCAGACCTCTTACAGTACCCTATTCTCTGGTCTGTACCTGCCCTGAGTAAGACTTCCATCATGCTGAGCTGGATGAAAGAAGGAAGCTGGCCATTGCTTGACTTCCATAGACTCTCACTATTCCTACCAAGGTTTAGTAGATTTTTTGTAGTAAATAAATCTCCATTTGCATAAGACAATTTCCAGAGACTCCATTTTGTGTGTTTGTTTTTAATTTTTATATGTTATAGATGTTTTTCTGGGGAACAAATTTGTAGAGCTCCTCATGCCACCATTTTTGGAATGCTTCTCCTCCCCAGGATGTTTTTAATAGGTTCACTCTTGTTGTTCATCTTATATAGTGCAATTATATGGAAAGGACTTTTTATCACATAATTTTTGTCTTCCACAAACGTTCTGACCACATCAGGCTTTGAGACTGCTCCCGTCAGCAACCCAATGACCTCAAACCCCAGAGAAGCTCTGGAGCTGTGAATATAGATGAGGGTGGACCTTGGGAACCTGCTTGCTCAGGACTTCCTCAGCAGATGGCTCTCACTTTATGTCCTGATTTATATTTTGTTGGAGGAATAAGGGTAAAAATAGTATTTTACTGAGGTTTTAGTTTTGTTCATGAACTAAACAGACTGCATAGAATCTTAGGAGGGTCATGGGAAAGCCTCAAACAAATATATGTTGTCCTTTGGTCATTGGCATCAATGTGTCGACTATGGACCTAAAGTCCTGCAAACCAAAAAGCTATTTAATGAGATAGGACTTGATGCCTTATATCCAGGTCAAATTTTTTCTGTGCTTTTAGCTAAAATTTTGTCTTTATGTGCTCTGTTCTGTATTTTCATATTTGGAAATCCACAGATAATATGTCCCAGACACCCTTAACACTAGTTTTTGTTTAGGTGCTGCCAGTGAGAGGCTCTGATGGAATATCGGAAGAAAGGAGGAAGGAGGGATGACATCCTTCATCTTTTTCTGTTTTCAGTGGCATCAGCAGCAGCAGTAGATCAGGAACAAGAGGAATGACTGCAGATGAGTAACAGAGGCCTTGAAAGGTGTTCCTAGTTCTTTGGTTCTAAGGGTAAGAGTTCCACAGACATCTCAGGTGCTGAGAAATTTCTGCTTCCCTTTTTTTTTTTTTTTTTTTTCGAAAGACCCTAAGACATGAGAGAGCTTTTTATCACTTTGAAAACCTCTATCACTATTGAGATCTGCTTCCCTTTTGAATCTCCAACTCCCATTTCCACATCACTAATCTTCAGGTAAACTTTTGTTCCTCCAGCCCTTCCAAAATCCTCATAACCAATTCTGAATTAAACTCTCTCGATCTGAAATACTAAAGGTGATTTCTCCTCTCTGACTAGATTCTAACTCTTGCACAGTATTTACCTAAATCTTTTCCTCTAGAGTAAGAAGATGGGAGAAAAAACATAGAATCAAATACTTGCAAAAAATTTAGGGTTACTGTGGTTCATTGATAATAATTGACATGAAAATAGTATCCATTGGATATCCATAGAACTCACTGCATTTTATTTAGGAAAAAAGTAGGAAAAGATAAAATTATAAAGCTTTGAGACTAAAGCTTAAGGGAAGTATCTTTACAGTCTTGGAGTAGGCAAACATTCGTAGACACTACACAGAAAGCAATAATCATAAAAAATGGGCTTTGTTAAAATTAAAAATTTCTCCTCATCAAAATGCACTAAGACAATGAATAAATAAGTGAAAGACTGGGAGAAAATATTTTCAAAAAACACATATCTGACAAAGGACTTGTATCTAGAATATATAAAGAACTCCTTCCATAATAAAAAGACAACACAATTAGAGGGAAAAAAAGAAAAGGACAGAGGACAAAAATAGACACTTTGATAGGAAGATATGCAACTGGCTAATAAGCACACAAAAAGGCCTCAGCAACATCTGTCACCAGGGAAATGCAAATTAAAACTACATTGAAATACCACTGAATACTTATTAGAATAACTAAAATTAAAAGACTGACAACACAAAGTGCTATCAAGGATGTGTAACAACCAAAACACTTATGCATACACTGCTACTAGGAATCTAAAACACTTAGTAGTTTCTTATAAAGGTGTATGGACACTTACCCTGTGACCCAACATTTTCATGCCTAAGCACCTACCCAAGATATGTGAAAAAGGTATCTTTTGTAAAATTGTTAAATGTTTATTTAAGGTTTGTCTTAATTGCCCCAAATTGGAAACAACCCAAATCCCAACACCAGGAGGATGGAAAACAAAGTGTGATAGCATGTAATGGAGTGTTGTTCAGCAATAAAATGTAATGAACTATTGCCATAAGAAACAACATGAATGCATTTTACCAATATTATGCTGGATGAAGCAAGCTAGACCCAGAAAAGCACTAACTGTGGGATTGTATCTAATTTCTAGAAAGAGAAAACTATAGTGAAAAATATCAGCAAAGTTTCTACCTTTGAGGTTTGGGGAAGATTGATAGAGAAGGAGCATGGAGGAACTTTCTGAGGGTGATGGATATATCTCAGTAGGAGTGTGGGTTACTTGGGTATATACATTTGTCAAGACTCTTCTTAAAGTTTTCTTAATATTTGTGCATTTTACTTTGTGTCAACTTTTGCCCTAAAAGGCTTTTTTTAATTGATGGGTACAAAAGAGTTAAATATTCCAGAAATCTACTCATTCGACTTTTGTCTAATTCTTTACTGCAGTATTAAGGGTTCTATTTATTTGATAGTTGATCATGAGCAAGAAATAAATGCAGTCTTCTTGAAAGTTATGTAATTTTGAGCAAGAATTATTATTAGCATAATCTACATTCAGTATTTGGCAGGAAGAGGCAGACTATGTAAATTTATAGCAATGTATAGACAGGGCCTTGGAGAGAGGCCAAGTCTGTAAACATGGAAGCTTGACCTGGAATACCATTATTCTAGAAGTAGACACAGGAAGATATCAATTTGAAAATGATTTGCATTAAATTAAAGAGAAAGAATAGAAGCAGATAAAATATAATTAACTTGAAAAAAATAGACTATTCAGACAGACAAGAAGGCAGAAAAAATAAATAAATTGAAATATAACTAACATGTTATAGATTTGCCTTAGATTTCTCTGTTTTTGTTTTGTTTTTTTTCATAGATTTGCTCTCTGGTATATCAAGCTTTAGTGTAATCTCTTAACATCTTTTGATATTCTTAAATTTGGTTCCAAATCTACTGATACACAGTCTATTTTCTGTCAGGTTCTTTTGGCTAGTTCAAACTTTTGGTATACTTTCTCCCATTTTATTTACTTAAAAAAGGAAAATAAAAGAAAGGAAAGTGGCATAGATAAAATCTTGACCTGTTGAATAAATTCTTGAAGTGAATATGTAAAATTCTGGCTTTCTGACACATCAAAAAAATTCCCATTAAGGTACCATTTTATAAGATCTTGACTAAACTGATAAAGCAACAAGTGCAGTCCCACACTGGTTATACTATGTGTAGTATAGCATGAGATTAAAAACATGAGCTTTGCAGAAACCTTCAGCTGGGTTCAAATTTCAGCTCTGCTCCTTCACATCTGTATAACTTCAGACAAATTACTTAACCTCTTTGAACTTCAGTGTCCTCATCTGCAAAATTCAAATAATGCTTGCCTCAGAGGGTTAATAGGATTAAGTGAGAAAATAAATGAAATTACTCAATACCTGACATTAATATTAAGCATAATTATTTAAAAAGGTATGACTAATGAGGTGGCTGTACATAGTTCAGATGCCTGTTTTTATTATATCTAAGGTGTATTTGAATCAATTTTAGAAATCACCAAGTTTATTAGTTGAAAAGAAGCAGGACAACATAAGGACAGACTATGTAAGGTTCTCTTCATCTAGTTTATTACAGGCCTAACTCTAGTGCAGGATTTTTAAACTTCAGAGTATTTCCCTAATAAAATGATAACTCGTAGCATTAGTAGACTTGTGTGGAGGTTCTGTTTAATCTTCCATTTAGGCTCTATTTTTTCCTTTCTCTCCTGTCCCACCCAGGTAATGGAGTTTTCTGATTGTCTTGTTGCTTCTAAGGTTTTTTTTTTTTTTTTTTTTTTTTTTTTTTGGCAAGAAAATTTAACTGCTAAAGTTCTTAGTCTTATACTTAAGGCTCTTTAAGGCTCTTAAGTCTGTCTGTCTGATTATTATTCACTCAATCATTTAACAACTACTTATTAATTTCTCATCTTAGGCAAGCTGCCATGCTAAGCACTCATGATATAAGCCACTGGCTGAATAAGATCATCTCTCTCCTAAAAAAAAAAAGATAAGTGAAGAAACTTTAAATTACTAATTAGATAGTCATTAACTAAGTAACTATTACTGATAAGAAGAAGTACAGGGTTAGAAGACACTATTTCGGCAGGGTTTGGGGTTTGGGCAGATAAGAATTCTCTAAAAGAGTAACCTTAAATTGAGGTCTGAAGGTATATAGGTATTTAAAAATGCTGCATAAACATGAAGGCTTAAGTAGAAGCCATGCTTAAATTTACTTAAAGCAAACCTATATGATTGGAGCTCAGAGAGAAAGATGGTAATGGCTCAAGATGAGAATTATTAAGGTAGGCTGAAGCTAGATAATAGAAGTCCTATCAGGCTACATTAGATATGCTTTATTTCTTTATAAAAGCTTGTTTTTGGTTTTGTTTTCTAGTAGGGAAAAGCTTACTGCTAATTTGCAGTGCACTGCTTTTGCTGACCCTCATCAGTTTGTGTATACCATCAGCCTTTGAATTCCATGGTGACATGCATTCAACCTGCTTAAAGGCTAGACTTTCTCCTTGGCTGCCTGTGCCCTAGGCTATCACTCATGTTTCTTAGGCCTCTAAGATCTCTCACTGACTCTCTGGACATAGGTTAGTGATGCCATTGGAAATAATCCTTGACCCCAGGTCAGTGCCCTCTATCAGTCTATTTCCTCAACCAGGACCAGGATCTCACCAATGATCAACTCTTTTTGATTAGACTGAGCATTGGAGGAGTCCACTTTCAGGCTGGTCTCAACCTTCCCTCTGGTCTCCATCCTCCATAGCAGCTGTACCAGCCACATAGTTCCCTTTTAGACTTCTGGGTATGCCCAGCATTAACTGCCTCTTACTTCTCTTCCTTCTAATGTGTCTACAAGGTGAGAAATCTTAGCTTCTACTTACATGAGAGAAATGTGAGGCTTGTGGAGATTTGCTCACTTGCCCAAAGTTACACAGTGACTACAAAGATCTCTGTACTAAGATCTAAACCCAAGTCTCTCTGGTTCAAGAGAAAAGTAACAACAACAGCAATAAAAAAGCAATGCTAATTATTTTGCTCCCTGCTACAGAGTAAGAAAAGCCCTAATTCAGGGCTATGAAAACCAAGTAGAATAAAGAGTACTCCCCAAATCACTATCTTTCAAGACATGGGACTTTTTTGTCACTCTCCTTTTTCTTATTTAGTTTTCGTCTTTTCTCTCTGTTTATGGATCAGTTCCCACCTACACTCATTTCAGATGTCTTGCAGCTCTTTCAAAATCATTTAGCTTTCTTCTCTCTCTCACTCAGCTCTACAAGTTGATCCCAAACACATGATAATTTCTCAAAATAAACTTCCAGAGCTTCAAATCAAAGTTGTAAATCTGGATTGGACAGGTCTTGCCTTTGGCTGACACATTTCTCTGGTAGTGTTTCAAATTTCTTTCAGCAAAACTAGCAAAATTAAGTGAGATGAAAGAAAAAACTATTTTACTTTTAAGGTAGAAAAACACATTTTACTTTCTCTTTTTCTGGTTACTGATATAGACCCACCACAATGTAAAGAAAAAGGACTGTGTGAAGGAGAAAGGCACAAACAGTAACGGATAATTTAAGATGAAATAAAACCAAGAAAATAATTATTAGTCTCTCTAAAATATGCATTGGCACAGGAAAACTGTCTACACTAGAGATATAGACAAACTTCAGAATCACCATACTCTTCAGCAAATGTCCTTAAACCTGCCTCTATTTTCTTTTAATCAAAAAATACTTCAGGAAATTTTCCTATAAAAGATAACCATGTCCTTGACCTTAATTTTTACCTTTTTAGAAAACTGTAGTCCTTGAACTAATTACTATATATTATACATTGCCAAGTGCAAATACTTTACCAAAAAAAAAATTGTATAAAACACAAGAATAGTATGTTACATAAAGTAATATTCCACTAATGTTTACCCATCAAAAATATAGGACAACTGGGACTAGACCTTAGAGAAAAACACACGGATTTTAATTTCAGACTATGAGAGGGAGAATTGTTGAATGGTTTGTGAGGTATGTGTTGGTTTTGATGAGCCACTGGAATTTATATTGTATTTCATTCGGTGCTTCTTAGTAGTCAAAATTGACTCTTTATTGAGGCTTTTTGTATGAATGACATCCTTTCTGGAGCATCCATTCTCTAACATTTAATTAATGTGTCCTTTTGGCACTTAAAATATCATCTAAATAGGTTTTTGTGTGTGGGAGGTATGGGTAGTTTAAACCACAGAGGAACAGAAATAAACACTGGACTCATTTTTATCATATTGCTAAGAGACACAATTATAGACAAGTGTCCACTGTTATGATAAGCAAGAAATGTATCTCAAATCCCATTTAGGGTGCTAAGAATTCCACCCTTAATATATTTGTAAGCATACTGTCATAAAATCAAACTTCTTGCCTGATGTTGATACTACATCTCTTGGAAGTTGTGCAGGAGACCTGAATCTAGGCAATGTAATTTCCCTGTTGCTTACCTTGTGAAAAACCCTATTTTTTAATATCAACTGGATATGAACTAGAATGATTGTGACAACCTCATCTCTAATGCAATGAGAGCTGTGGTTACTTTACAGTGTTTTGCTTATAGAAAAACATAGAAATGCTATATAGAGAAACATACTTCATGAGTCTGATGCTAATGATTTTGAGTAGACAATCCATCTTTTGGCTATATTCAGAATATAGAAGTACTGACCAACATGCAAAATACTTTCACTTTCAAGCTTATTTGTGTAGAAAAAATCCTTAGTGTGTACAAATTCTCTTTGTACAATTCAGTGCAATTCATTTAAATAAATGCATTGAGTATTTTCCATATGTAAAGTAGTATGCAATTTATAAGTTTTAATTTCTCTCTCCTTAAGCATAATAATACATCGTTTGAAGTACATTGTATATGCAGATAGAAATATTGCCATTTATTAAAAAACATTTCTTTAAAGTTTTCTTACTAATTTACTATTTAATATTTTTTAAATACTGTATTCCAGTGTTGTATTTTTTATTGCCTCCTTTTTAAAACCTGATGAGTGTCCTAGTTCCATCTTGAGCCACCAAAACATAACATTATTCATTTAAACATATTTATTAGCATTCAATATGAAGGAGAGGCTATTTCAAACTGATCAATGGCAATATTGTCCTTTAATATTGTTTTATATTTTCACTGTGTCATGTATTTGATTTAGAAATTACTTTCAATTTTACGTTAATCTCAGGCACTTTGAAAATCACTAATTTAGCAAGATTAGCCGTAGCTCCCTTAGTACATTTTTTAAAAGTTCTGCCAAATAAAATTTTGCTCTTAACATTAAATCATTAATAACAGGGGGTTAGCAAATGATATTCTTTATTCTTCCTTTCAATAGGTCTTCAGTTTTTTTATAGGTGACAGTTTAGGCATTGGATGCCCATTTGCCCTAAGTAAGAAATCAAACGAAATCTTTTGACAGTTGATTATCCTCTCTGGTTCCTCCTGGCTAAACTGGGACCTCATCTTATTTCTTTTTACTGACTGAGTGTTATTTTCAAAGTGTTCCCGCTCTGTTACTAATGTCTTTATGTCCTAGGACATAGCACAGTGCCTGGCATTTAGTTATGCTCATCACAGACTGGCAAGACTGCTGTTCTCTTCTTACCCAGTGATAGTGGTTTTAGATTTTTTTCCCCCAGGAATTAAAATGACATGTCCACCCTCCATGAGTGATATTCCACTCTACCAGCCGTTGACTGTGCCTTAGTTCACTTTGCACTTCCAAGAACCTTAGCTAAAATCCCTAATAAACAGTCATGAACTTCTCAGAGTCCCTGGCATGCAAGGCCTTCCAGGAAGCAAGGCCAGTTTTATAGAGTTTCATAGCATCTTACCAAATTAGGTTCCAAGGCTATTCTTTACCAAATTAGAAATAGATTGCTCCTTTGAGCAACAACTAGAGATATATAGAGGAAAAAAATAAAACTAAAGGCAAAATGAGTAAAAAGGACTAAAGTTGAAATATGGTAATACTTGGCATACTTCAGCCTTTGACCAACCAAGAGTAGCAGTATGTCATCCAAAACCAAACCTCTTACTGTGCTCAGACTGAATGGTATGAGTAATTTAATTTAATTTATTTTTTTAATTTTAATTTTTTAAGAAAGGTTTTTATTTTTTTTACTTTATTCATTTGTTTTAAATTTTATTTATTTATTTATTGGCTGTATGGCATGTGGGATCTTAGCTCCCTAACCAGGGATAGAACCCACGCCCCCTGCAGTGGAAGTGTGGAGTCTTAATCACTGGACCTCCAGGGAAGTGCCCTAGTATAAGTAATTTTTAATCCAAATTTAAAAAATAAAAAAGAAATGGATATTTTAAATTCTCTGCTGGTGGGAAAATAAGTGGGAGTAGTTACCATAAAGTTCTCAAAACTTTTTCTTTAATAATAGTGATGCTAGATTTCTGTAGGTTCTATGTGTTTATTTTGTTCATTGCTGTATCCCTAGCATCTAGAACACTGTCTGCACATAGATGTTGCTCAGTAAATATTACTTACATGAATATTAATTACCAAATGAATTTCAGTGGGATGTTATAAGGCTATCTGTCTGGTACCCTTCTTCTAGCAACTTTTTTCTTTCACCTTCACATAGTTGGAATAAGAGCAAACAAGTTAGTGGTAACCCAGGCCCTTGACCATAGCTGACTGGTTCAGGAGTAGATAACTCACCAAAACTAGGCTGATCATAATGTCCCACTCCTTTCCTTTCCCACCCCAGTAAGGATGAGTGGGACTGAGATTCCAGTCTGATGGAACAAGGACAGTGAGTCCCTTCCTTGGGAATTGTGGCCTTTGATAAAGAAGGGGATCAAATCAATCTTCTTGGGATGACTGATTGTCTAATATAAAATGCAAGAATTGTTGACAGCCTTATTTCCCAAAAAGATATGGAAAATAATTCTTGATGGTATTTCTACATTTGTCCTAATTGTTCTCAAGACCCAAATGCATTTATATTATTCACTTGTGTGAGACACTTGAACATTCATAGAATAAATTCTTCAGTTTTCTTAAATTAGCTTTTCTTTACCTGTTACTAGTAACTAAAAGAGTTATAAATTCATTCGCCCCCTCTCCCTCCCTTCTTTATTTCCTTCCTTCCTCCCTTTAAAATTAGTCATTGGGGGCTTCCCTGGTGGCTCAGTGGTTGAGAGTCCGCCTGCTGATGCAGGGCATGCAGGTTCGTGCCCCGGTCCGGGAGGATACCACATGCCGCGGAGCGGCTGGGCCCATGAGCCATGGCCGCTGGGCCTGCGCGTCTGGAGCCTGTGCTCCACAACGGGAGAGGCCACAACAGTGAGAGGCCCGCGTAACACACACACACACACACAAAAAAAAATCATTGATCCATCTATTTTCTTTCTCAACTGAATATTCTTTAAAAGAGAGGCATTATTTCAAAAATGGATAACCAATAATAAATTGTCAGTTGCCTGAAGACTGGCATCTCTCCTATGGGCATTCAGTGAACAGTCATGGATAGAGGAGAAGTTTTAGTTTCTCCAGTGTGATTACCCATTTGTGTTAATACATGCTCAGAGGCTTAATATAGAAGATTAACATTATTAACAGAATTTTCTTTCTTAATAGGTTGTTTTCTTCCCATTAAGTCTAAATATTGTGTGTTTCTTGACAGCATGATTGATGTAATTATTATCTCTAAGTGCCAGTTATTAAAGCAAGAGAGCACTGTGTGCTTACTCTGAAACTGCCAAGATGCTCCTGGGTCAAAATGTCTGAAAATATGTAAGTTCAAAACGTTCAGAATTTGTAGCACTGATTCTCTTTTCTAAACTCTAATCCTAGAGGTTATTTAATCTTAGTTAGAATTACCTTAGCTGTTTGGCATCTCAGCCTTTAAAATGATAATGTGAAGACCCTTGAAAGAAAAAAATGAAAGTTTACTGAAATTTATGTGATTATAAAAAAACCTTGTACTAAATAAAGCAGCAGTTAAAACACATTATCATTTAACATATTTATTGATAATAGTTAATAATGGCTGACAATGATAGTGCTTACTAAGTGCCACTAATAAGAGCTTTATAGATATTGGTTTATTTAATTCTCATACAGTTATCTGAGGTAAGTATCATTATAATCCCCATTTTATAGTTAACTTCAAACCAGGGAAGTTTAAAAACTTGCCAGTTTCACTGATAACTTTTTTGTCACAATTTGTCAGGGTCCTAGTGAACTCAGATGCTATGTTTTTACACACCCATACTTGGTTCTAAGAGACTGAGCTGACTGAATTAAACCCTCCAAATGTTCTTCTAGACTCAAAAATTTTACCTTCAAGCAATTTACTTTATCATGGGGAGAGTTCAGAGTATAAAATAAAATAAAGAATGGATCTAAAGGACTCAGAGAGAAAAGTAAAATAAAAAAGTATTCTAGCCTTTAATAACAAAACAAGTCAAGAAAAATATTCTTAGGGTCTTCATTTGATAAATAATTATTTCACTTACCTTTAGGCAAATGAGTGGACGCTAATGCAACAAAGAGGAATTTTAGAATATGAAAGCCTAGTTTCTAGTTCCTGGCTGTACCACTTCCTATCCATGAGAATGAGCATGGAGCAACACATATCCAACATTACATGATTCCTCTTTAAAATGAAAGTAAGGATTCATGTCTTACTGCTCTTACATGGACTTTTTAAGGAAAAAAAAAGACCATTCAAGTAAAATATAAATTATGAAGCACAAAAGTGCATTAAAAATATAAGGTATTATTAAACTTGTTAGTTATAGGCTTTGAAATGTTAGGTATCAGAATTGCCAATTAACCCCACCCAAACCCACTATGTAATGCTGTCTTTATTTATATTGACATAGTAATATTTGTTTTAAAATATCCCTTTGAAAGGAGTCATGTTAGATTTAAAATATATTTTATTACACAAATAATTATTCTAGTAGTCACAAAGTGCTGAGTACACATTAAAATTCAAGTTTAAAAAAGTTTAAGTATGCTTACTGGTATTCTGAAGATTTTCTCTTATTTTAATCATGAGTAATATTAATAGAATTACATGTCTTTATTGTTTTCATAGTAGACAGATACAGAATAGTATCATCAGGCAACTGGTTTTCATATTTGCTGCAGAGCAAAGGTGATGGTGGCATTAAAATATTTGGTCCTTGTTAATTTTTTTCATTCATCTGAGTTACATTATGAATTAGAAGCTTACATAGTGAGAGGGTGTCTTTCTTCAGAAATTTATAGAGCTTTCCTTAAGAATGTTGACATTCATTAATATAGTTACAAATCTTTCATTTATGATTTACTAAAAACATTTTTAACTAGATTCAGTTACACCAAAAATATCAAAATGTACTTGATTTTAAAATTTATTAAGAGCAGTTCTGTCAAGATTGTCACCTAAGCATTGGATACTTTCTCATTCACAGAGCTTGTCCCTCAAAATGAAGTGTTAGGAAAATTAAATTGTGCCATTACATTTGAATAGGATTTGCAAAGTCTTCTTTTTATTTTTGATAATAGAATGAGGTATCATGGGGAGATTCCCAATTTTCAGAAATAGGAAGTAAGCACTAGTGTAGACAAGAGAGTATGGGAAGGAAACAACTTTGAAACATATTGCCCATCAGTATTGAATTTAGTTGTGTAACTTTAAGTGTAGATGTTTCCAGGAGATAAACTGGGAGTGGAGAGAAAATGTTAGGATGGTGGACAAATTTAAAAGCAACTCAGTGTGGTGAACTTGGAGCTTTAGAAACAATAATACCCACTAACTCAAGAAGAACGTTTAAAAATATTTTAAGGCCATAAACTTTCACCATGGAGTATCCACTCTACCTTTGTCACCCACTCTCAATTTAGTCATCCTGTCTCTTGTTTTAACTCCTATGTCAAATGTTTGAAAGAATTAAGCATCTAACTTCAAAAAGTACACGGTGTTCTCCACAAGTTCATGGATTCCATGGAAACTAAATACAACCATGTTTAAAGGAGCATTTTAAAAATACATAAATAATACATTTTCGTAAGAAAACTTTTATTTTATATTAAGCTTGGTCAATTTTCTCTGGCTACTTTATCTGTAAATGAATTTGGAAGTTTCCATTGCAAGCATGTTCACTTAGGACTCATAGAAGAAAAACGTCAGTAGTATTATCTTGTCTATACCACTTATTAACTGAGTGACTTTGCCAAAATTATTTAACTTCTCTGGGACTCACCTTCATCACAAATAAAATTGCCATATTAACGGTACCTATCTCATAGAATGATTGAAAAAACTGATCAGTTACTACAAGTAAAATACGTATAACGGTGACTGCCACATAGGAAGTCCTACATAAATTTGGCTATTGTTCCTGTTATCTGATTCATACCTTCACTGTGCACAGGAGATCAATGAAATCCAAAGACATACTGAGCCTTCCCCAAAGGTATTCTGCAGTATAAGGAGGAGATGAGCCTCTCAGCTAGTCTTCAATTTCTTACTTTCTTGAATCAATAACAATCAGCTCCTCTTTTGTGTTACATGTTGCTTGTACATAACTCTGTAACAGTTTTTACACATTGGATTTTGATTATATGTTTCTATCTTGACCCACATTTCCCCTCTCCAGCTATACATCAGATCATTGAAGCAGGAAGAAAATGTGTCTTAGTCCTTAGCACAGTGCCCAGAACATGCTAGTAGCTCAGTAAATATTTGTTGAATAAATAAGTGAATGAATGAATGGATAAATGAGAGATTTTGTTAATTGAGGAAACCTACCCTATAAGTATACTACCGATGAAATGATAAAAGCTCTTCCTGTCAGTCTTTTGTAGTTGTTTCTAGTAGAGTTCAAATCTATTCTGAAGGGGTAAGAAGACAATTTCAGTAATGTTATTACCCCTCTTTAATAAATGATGGAATTTCTGAGTAAAGAAATTCAACTTCTCTTAGTTGTTGCAATTATTGACCATCTGATTCCAAGTGTGTCTTGCCTTAAGTGGAAACTTGCTACAATAAAGAAATTTAGATCAACACCATATTGATTCTGCTGTATACTGAATAAAGTCCTTAACCATCTGCTTCCAGCACGTAACCAAAGTGATGCCCAAGAACTATCCAGCTTGGCATAACTATTCACATCAGCTATGAAGCTGATTTTGGTCTTGGAGACTGAGCATAAAAAATGACAAGCTGCTAATTATCTCCAAAGAACAGAAAAATATATAAAATTAAAGAAGAGCATTGAAAATATAAACAGGAAAAATAATCATCAGGAAAATGAGATGAAAAGTGAGAACCTTCACAATTCAATTGCTGTATATATTTAATGCCTAACTAGTTTTGTAGGTCGAAGGAAAAAAAAGCAATTAGTTTGGTAAAGATGAAAGCGTGTTATCATAGGGTCTCCTCTTAATTAAAGGAAGAGAACAGAGGAGATAGGGGAGATAATCCGAAAAAAAAAAGAAAGAAAGAAAAGAAAGAAGTAAAGTTAACAGACTAGAATAAATGTGAAAATAAAAAAAGTAAAAAATACATAAATAGCAAGAATATATTTCTTAAAGTTCTTTTTGTGCATTGCATAAATAAGAAAGAAATATATTGGTAGAAGTCTTCTTTATAAGCACTCAAACCCTTACTGTCTAAAATGTTTGCTTCCTTGAATGTGGCTTAACTTGAAAGAGTATCTAAGCAGAGAATTGCCTTTATTTTCCATCTGAATGGAATAGAGACCACATCTTTTCCATCACTTTGAAGTAGATAGAGAGAAAAAGATTATTGAATAAAAGCAAATACAAAAAATAAAAATTGGCATTGTTATTCAACAATCTGTGTTAAGCACCTCCTCTACACAGGGCACCAGGGAAACAAAGATGAATGACAACTATTTTTCTGTACACTGCTTATGATCTAATATTTTGACAGATTTAATGTGTTAACCAACAGGATAAATTATTTATTCAAGGCAATTGAGCTGGTCAGTTTTATAAGCCGGGGTTAAACATTTAAAATTGCTTGGAAATGATATAATTTTTCAGATTAGTCATGGATTAGGGAATAGGAATCCATAATTTCCTCAACTTTTAAAAATTTCCTGGCTTTAATTTTTTTTTTTTTATTAAACGTTGTTCCCTCTTATAGCTGCACTCCATGTCCTTTCTTGAAGGAAAATATATCCATTAAGTGATAAATCTTGAAATAGGAAAGAAAAAAATTAAATCTAGCATTTCAGGTAAGAAAAGTAACAAATTATCATGACTAAGAAAAATAGGTTTATTTTAGTTACAAATTCCTAATGATCACTCAAATGTCATGCTAATGACTCAGTGCTTACTCACCCATCAGACAAAATACCCCATACTTAGATACCTTCAAGGCTACATTAGATCCTCAATTGTCTGAAGGTCACCTGTAATTATTCACTCACCCACCTCACAGGGGCACTGGATGGAATGACTAATGTATCATTGATAACTGCTTTAAATGGTACACATCAAAGGCCAGATTCACATCTTGTACTCCTTTATGGAAAGTCATTGAAAAGGTAGAATAATGAAATAGTCTCTGGAGACTTTCAGATAAAGACCTGTCTGAATGGATGAAAAATCATTTTTAAAACCAAGCACACCAAGAAAGGACTGCAGCTGCTATAAAGCATTGGCCCCCGATGGTATCTTAACAAATACTCTAGACATACATTACATTACATCACTGCTGCTATCTGTACACAACACTATTTTTTGATGAGAAGTGAGTGTGATCAGACGCAGCTCTTGAGACTATTATAATTTTATTTTAAATGGATGTGTTTTAGTACTTCAGCCTTTAGCACAAAACACTATTATATTTTAAGACAGAATTGCCTCTTTTAAAAGTGAAACAAATCTTGAAGTTGTGATTGAAATGTACATTGTTTTCTTTTAGTAAACTCTATTAAAACACACTCCTAACATCGCATTTATTTTTCTGCATTTAAGGAAACAAATTATAGCTTAAATCCATGGGGAATCACACATTTTAAATTACCCGTGCTCATTCTTATAACTTAATAGGAAAGAATATTTACATAAATGCAGAAAAATATTCTCTGCAGTTTCTAAGGTGACGATAAGTTATGAGCTCAGAGTTAATTAAACATGAAGGCAAGGTATTCTTGATTATGGTGTGGTATGTCTCATAAGGAATGAGAATAAGAAAGAAGAAAACTAGTTCCAGTGTTCGTGTGTCTTTGAGAGGGAAGAGAGGCTGTAGTATTGAGTTCCCAAACACAGCATCTCACCAACATTTTGATTCAGCATTCACCTAATCGGCTCTAAAAGCAAGTGATACATAATGGCAAGATTCCTTATGAGTTAGAGTGGTAAATATAAAATGGGTAGAGGAAAACTGGAGAGTGTACAAAAGTCTAGTAGGCAGAATGTGCCTACTCCCTCCAAATATGTCCATGGTCTTGAGACTTGTGAATATCATACGTTTCATTCAAAAGGGACTTTGCAGGTGTAATTAAAATAGGGAGATTATTTTGGATTAGCTGGGTCCAATCTAATCACACAAACCTTTAAGAGCAGAGAACTTTTTCCAGATGGAGGCAGAAGAAGAAGGAAATCAGAGAGATTGGAAGCATGTGAAGACTCATCCTTGGTGATTAAAAGATGGAGAAGGTAACATGACAAAGAATACAAATGATTTTAAGATGCTGAGAGAGATTCTGGGCCTGCAGCAAGCAAGGAAAGGGGAACTTTAGGCCTATAACTGCAAAGAACTGAATTGTGACTTCTTAAATGAATTTGGAAGTGGATTCTCCTCCAGAACCTCCAAGTAAGTGTGAGCTGATACCTTGATTTTGGCCTTGTGAGGCCCTAAGAAGAGGGACCAGCCAAGTTGATTTGAACTTCTGGTCTAAAAAAGTATGAGATAATAAGTTTGTGTGATTTTCAGCTACTAAATTTGTAGCAATTTGTTACAATAATAATAGAAAGCTAATACAAGAAGGTAGTCGTTACACCCAATCACATATTTACCTTGCAAACTAAGCAGTATCAGTTATACTTCTGCAGGTCTGCCTGGACCTGGGTTCTGGAGACATCTTTTCACTGAGCACACCTGTTTGAAAGGCACCATGCTGGATGAAAGGCACCATGCTGGATGCAGATAGGAATACAAGTGCTGAAAGACAATGTACATGTACTCGGGGAAAGACCAGTGGAGAGACCAATGCACACATGTCTTACTCTAACCCATCAGAATGATGAAAGTTATTAATGGAGAGTCACACAAAACTCTGTGAAACCTGAGTCAGATGATTATCTGTGGAAGAAGGGAAGCTTTCACAGGGATGTTAATGGAGTCGAGTCCAAGGGGAAGAGGGTCTTAGAATTGTTTGGGAATCTCATTGTTCTACACCTGTCTAGACACTATAACAAGTAATAAAGTACCCCAATGTGTAGTGCATTCTGTACCATTGTGATGCTCAAAGGCTCACTCTGAGCCGTGGGGATATAAGAAAACTCAGCAGATTCCAGAAGGTGGCCACGATGATTCTGATAAGTGTAGTCTCAGACTTTTGGCTGATAAAAAAGTTAAAAATCAAATTTTCAGCTTTATCTGACAATTGGGGATTTGAGCTTCCCTGACATGATTCAGGAATAAAACTTAAAGTACCTAGAATAGTCGTTCTTAATCCTCATTATTTTTCAATCAACCATGGATTGTAAAAGAAAAATAGGGCTGTCTTATCCCTATCCCAAATTTAAGGACTAGAATTTCCATGTTGAGGTTTGGGTGTATGTTTGTTTTTTAACCCCTCAAGTGAATAAACTTTATATTTTTATGAACTGTTCCAGGAATACTGGTTTCACAGCCAAATTTTTAACAAAGGTAGCAGTGAATTCAAGGTTGAATAAACTGACAAACTATTGAAGTCCATGTATGCTATGCTTGTCATAACAACCCAGAGGACGGCAGGATCGCCATCCATTTGTGAGCTTATTCCAGGACTCCTGTAATGCCACACCTGTACACATGGTTGCCAGTGGAACTGGAGTAAGCAGCCACACAATTTCCTCACAGAAAATTCTGGTTTCACTTCAACATGAAGGAAATTTAATACTCAAAATTCCAGAGTTTTCCCGTAGAAGTATGATTCTCATAAACTTTGCCTGGAAAGGAAAAAAAGTAAAGCACATACTACCATTACCCAGTATGGCTGTAGAAAAATATCTATATTGAATTCATAGACAAGAATATCCTTTGGGAAAAGTGAAACTCAAAATATACCTCTAAATAACTAAATGTAATAAACCAGTGGTAAATGGTTAAATATAGGCTAACTAAATATTTAACAGCTTCTGATTTTGATTATTTTGGTAGTGATCACCATCATTTTGGACACATTATTCAGAAAAAGAAATGAAAAGTAGTCAAGAGTATTACAGAGCTAACTAAACCCTGCTTGTTCCTCAAGGAGAATACTGAACTGAGAAAAACACATGTGAAATTTATCCAAAAGAAAACGGGGAGGAACTTCAAGATGGTGGAACAATAAGACGCGGAGATCACCTTCCTCCCCACAAATACATCAGAAATACATCTACACGTGGAACAACTCCTACAGAACACCTACTGAACGATGGCAGAAGACCTCAGACCTCCCAAAAGGCAAGAAACTCCCCACGTACCTGGGTAGGGCAAAAGAAAAAAGAATAAACAGAGACAAAAGGATAGGGACGGGACCTGCTCCAGTGGGAGGGAGCCGTGAAGGAGGAAAGATTTCCACACACTAGGAAGCCCCTTCACGGGCGGAGACTGCGGGTGGTGGAGGGGGAAAGCTTCGGGGCCTAGGAGGAGAGCGCAGCCACAGGGGTGCGGAGGACAAAGCGGAGAGATTCCCGCACAGAGGATCGGTGCCGACTGGCACTAACCAGCCCGAGAGGCTTGTCTGCTCACCCGCTGGGGTGGGCAGGGCTGGGAGCTGAGGCTTGGGCTTTGGTCGGATCGCAGGGAGAGGACTGAGGATGGCGGCATGAACACAGCCTGAAGGGGTTAGTGTGCCACGGCTAGCCGGAAGGCAGTCCGGGGAAAAGTCTGGAACTGCCAAAAAGGCAAGTGACTTTTTCTTGCCTCTTTGTTTCCTGGTGCACGAGGAGAGGGGATTAAGAGAAGAGGGGATTAAGAGTGCCGCTTAAAGGAGCTCCAGAGACAGGCGCGAGCCGCGGCTATCAGCACAGACCCCAGAGACGGGCATGAAACACTAAGGCTGCTGCTGCGCCACCAAGAAGCCTGTGTGCGATCACAGGTCACTCTCCACACCTCCCCTTCCGGGAGCCTGTGCAGCCCGCCACTGCCAGGGTCCCGGGATCCAGGGACAACTTCCCCGGCATAACACATGGCATGTCTCAGGCCGTTGTAATGTCATGCCGGCCTCTGCCGCCGCAGGCTCGCCCCGCATCCGTACCCCTCCCTCCCCCCGGCCTGAGTGGGCCAGAGCCCCTGAAGCCGCTGCTCCTTTAACCCCGTCCTGTATTGGGGGGAACAGATGCCCTCAGGCGACCTACACGAACAGGCGGGTCAAAATCCAAAGCTGAACCCCGGGAGCTGTGTGAACAAAGAAGAGAAAGGGAAATTTCTCCCAGCAGTCACAGGAGCAGCGCATTAAAACTCCACAATCAACTTGATGTACCCTGCATCTATGGAATACCTGAATAGACAATGAATCATCCCAAATTGAGGAGGTGGACTTTGGGGGCAACTATATATATATATATATATATATATATATATATATATATATGGTTTTTTCCCCTTTTTCTCTTTTTGTGATTGTGTACGTGTATGCTTCTGTGAGTGATTTTGTCTGTATAGCTTTGCTTTTACCATTTGTCCTAGGGTTCTGTCTGTTTCTTTTTTTTTATTACATAAAAAAATTCATTTTTCTTAATAATTATTTTTTATTTTAATAACCTTATTTTATTTTATCTTCCTCTTTCTTTCTTTCTTTCTTTCTTTCTTTCTTTCTTTCTTTCTTTCTTTCTTTCTTTCTTTCTTTCCTTTCTTTTTCTCCCTTTTATGCTGAGCTGTGTGGAGGACAGGGTCTTGGTGCTCCAGCCAGGCATCAAGGCTGTGCCACTGAGGTGGGAGAGCCAAGTTCAGGACACTGGTCCACAAGAGACCTCCCAGCTCCACGTAATATCAAACGGCAAAAATCTTCCAGAGATCTCCATCTCAACGCCAAGACCAAGATCCACTCAACTACCAGCAAGCTACAGTGCTGGACACACTATGCCAAACAACTAGCAAGACAGGAACACAACCCCATCCATTAACACACAGGGTGCCTAAGACCATAATAAAGCTACAGACACACCAAAACACACCATCAGACATGGACCTGCCCACCAGAAAGAGAAGATCCAGCCTCATCCACCAGAACACTAGGCACTAGTCCCCTCCACCAGGAAGCCTACACAACTCACTGAACAAACCTTAGCCACTGGGGACATACACAAAAAACAACAGAAACTATGAACCTGCAGCCTGTGAAAAGTAGACCCCAAACACAGTAAGTCAAGCAAAATGAGAAGACAGAGAAACACACAGCAGATGAAGGAACAAGGCAAAACCCCACCAGACCTAACAAATGAAGAGAAAATAGGCAATCTACCTGTAAAAGAATTCAGAACACTGATAGTAAAGATGATCCAAAGTCTTGGAAATAGAATGGAGAAAATACAAGACACGTTTAACAAGGACCTAGAAGAACTAAAGAGCAAACAAACACAGATGAACAAAATAAATGAAATTAAAAATTTTCTAGAAGGGATCAATAGCAGAATAACTGAGGCAGAAAAACTGATGAGTGACCTAGAAGATAAAATAGTGGAAACAACTACTGCAGAGCAGAATAAAGGAAAAAGAATGAAAGAATAGAGGACAGTCTCAGAGACATCTGGGACAATATTAAATGCACCAACATTCAATGTATAGGGGTTCCAGAAGAAGGAGAGAAAAAGAAAGGGACTGAGAAAATATTTGAAGAGATTATAGTTGAAAACTTCCCTAATATGGGAAAGGAAGTAGTTAATCAAGTCCAGGAAGCACAGAGCGTCCCATACAGTATAAATCCAAGGAGAAATACTCCAAGACACATATTAATCAAACTGTCAAAAATTAAATACAAAGAAAGCATATTAAAAGCAGCAAGGGAAAAACAACAAATAACTCACAAGGGAATCCCCATAAGGTTAACAGCTGATCTCTCAGCAGAAACCCTACAAGCCAGAAGGGAGTGGCAGGACCTACTGAAAGTGATGTAGGAGAAAAACCTGCAACCAAGACTACTGTACTACTCTACCCATCAAATCTCATTCAGATTTGATGGAGAAATTAAAACCTTTACAGACAAGCAAAAGCTGAGAGAGTTCAGCACCACCAAACCAGCTTTACAACAAATGTTAAAGGAACTTCTCTAGACAAGAAACACAAGAGAAGGAAAAGACTTATAATAACGAACCCAAAACAATTTAGAAAATGGGAATAGGAACATACATATCAATAATTACCTTAAATGTAAATGGACTAAATTCTCCCACCAAAAGACACAGATTGGCTGAATGGATACAAAAACAAGACCCTTATATATGCTGTCTACAAGAGACCCACTTCAGACCTAGAGACACATACAGACTGAAAGTAAGGGGATAGAAAAAGATATTCCATGCAAATGGAAACCAGAAGAAAGCTGGAGTAGCAATTCTCATATCAGACAAAATAGACTTTAAAATAAGGACTATTAGAAGAGACAAAGAAAGACACTACATAATGATCAAGGGATCGATCCAAGAAGAAGATACAACAATTGTAAATATTTATGCACCCAACATAGGAGCACCTCAATACATAAGGCAAATTCTAACAGCCATAAAAGGGGAAATTGACAGTAACACATTCATAGTAGGGGACTTTAACACCCCACTTTCACCCATGGACAGATCATCCAAAATGAAAATAAATAAGGAAACACAAGCTTTAAATGATACATTAAACAAGATGGACTTAATTCATATTTATAGGACACTCCATTCAAAAACAACAGAATACACATTTTTCTCAAGTGCTCATGGAACGTTCTCCAGGATAGATCATATCTTGGGTCACAAAGCAAGACTTGGTAAATTTAAGAAAATTGAACTTATATCAAGTATCTTTTCTGACAACACCACCATGAGACTAGATATCAATTACAGGAAAAGATTTGTAAAAAATACAAACACATGGAGGCTAAACAATACACTACTTAATAATGAAGTGATCACTGAAGAAATCAAAGAGGAAGTAAAAAAAATACCTAGAAACAAATGACACTGGAGACACAATGACCCAAAATCTATGGGATGCAGCAAAAGCAGTTCTAAGGGGGAAGTTTATAGCAATACAAGCCCACCTTAAGAAGCAGGAAACATCTCGAATAAACAACCTAACCTTGTACCTCAAGCAATTAGAGAAAGAAGAACAAAAAAACCCCAAAGCTAGCAGAAGGAAAGAAATCATAAAAATCACATCAGAAATAAATGAAAAAGAAATGAAGGAAACAATAGCAAAGATCAATAAAACTAAAAGCTGATTCTTTGAGAAGATAAACAAAATAGATAAACCACTAGCCAGACTCATCAGGAAAAAAAAGGGAGAAGACTCAAATCAATAGAATTAGAAATGAAAAGGGAGAAATAACAACTGACACTGTAGAAATAAAAAAGATCATGAGAGATTACTACAAGCAACTCTACACCAATAAAATGGACAATCTGGAAGAAATGGACAAATTCTTAGAAATGCACAACCTGCCAAGACTGAATCAGGAAGAAATAGAAAATACGAACAGACCAATCACAAACACTGAAATTGAAACTGTGATTAAAAATCTTCCAACAAACAAAAGCCCAGGACCAGATGGCTTCACAGGTGAATTCTATCAAACATTTAGAGAAGAGCTAACACCTATCCTTCTCAAACTCTTCCAAAATATAGCAGAGGGAGGAACACTCCCAAATTCCTTCTACGAAGTCACCATCACCTTGATACCAAAACCAGACAAGGAGGTCACAAAGAAAGAAAACTACAGGCCAATATCACTGATGAACATAGATGCAAAAATCCTCAACAAAATACTAGCAAACAGAATCCAACAGCACATTAAAAGGATCATGCACCATGATCAAGTGGGGTTTATCCCAGGAATGAAATGATTCTTCAATATATGCAAATCTATCAATGTGATAAACCATATTATCAAATTGAAGGAGAAAAACCATATGATCATCTCAATAGATGCAGAGAAAGCTTTTGACAAAATTCAACACCCATTTATGATAAAAACCCTGCAGAAAGTAGGCATAGAGGGAACTTTCCTCAACATAATAAAGGCCATATATTACAAGCCCACAGCCAACATCATCCTCAGCAGTGAAAAACTGAAAGCATTTCCACTAAGATCAGGAACAAGACAAGGTTGCCTACTCTCACCACTGTTATTCAACATAGTTTTGGAAGTTTTAGCCACAGCAATCAGAGAAGAAAAGGAAATAAAAGGAATCCAATCGGAAAGAAGAAGTAAAGCTGTCACTGTTTGCAGATGACATGATACTATACATAGAAAATCCTAAATATGCTACCAGAAAACTACTAGAGCTAATCAATGAATTTGATAAAGTAGCAGGATACAAAATTAATGCACAGAAATCTCTGGCATACCTATATACTAATGATGAAAAATCTGAAATTGAAATCAAGAAAACACTCCCATTTACCATTACAACAAAAAGAATAAAATATCTAGGAATAAACCTACCTAAGGAGACAAAAGACCTGTATGCAGAAAACTATAAGACACTGATGAAAGAAATTAAAGATGATACAAATAGATGGAGAGATATACCATGTTCTTGGATTGGAAGAATCAACATTGTGAAAATGACTCTACTACCCAAAGCAATCTATAGATTCAATGCAATCCCTATCAAACTACCACTGGCATTTTTCACAGAACTAGAACAAAAAATTTCACAATTTGTATGGAAACACAAAAGACCCTGAATAGCCAAAGCAATCTTGAGAACGAAAAAAGGAGCTGGAGGAATCAGGCTCCCTGACTTCAGACTATACTACAAAGCTACAGTAATCAAGACAGTATGGTACTGGCACAAAAACAGAAAGATAGATCAATGGAACAGGATAGAAAGCCCAGAGATCAACCCATGCACATATGGACACCTTATCTTTGATAGAGATGGCAGGAATGTACAGTGGAGAAAGGACAGCCTCTTCAATAAGTGGTGCTGGGCAAACTAGACAGATACATGTAAAAGTATGAGATTAGATCACTCCCTAACACCATACACAAAAATAAGCTCAAAATGGATTAAAGACCTAAATGTAAGACCAGAAACTATCAAACTCTTAGAGGAAAACTTAGGCAGAACACTCTATGACATAAATCACAGCAAGATCCATTCTGACCCACCTCCTAGAGTAATGGAAATAAAAACAAAAATAAACAAATGAGACCTAATGAAACTTCAAAGCAAAGGAAACCATAAACAAGACCAAAAGACAACCCTCAGAATGGGAGAAAATATTTGCAAATGAAGCAACTGACAAAGGATTAATCTCCAAAACATACAAGCAGCTCATGCAGCTCAATATCAAAAAATAAATAAATAAATAAACAACTCGGGGCTTCCCTGGTGGCGCAGTGGTTGAGAGTCCTCCTGCCGATGCAGGGGACGTGGGTTCGTGCCCCGGTCCGGGAAGATCCCACGTGCCGTGGAGCGGCTGGCCCGTGAGCCATGGCCACTGAGCCTGCGTGTCTGGAGCCTGTGCTCCACAACGTGAGAGGCCACAGCAGTGTGAGGCCCGCCTGCCACAAAAAAAATAATAAAATAAAATAAAAAACTCAATCCAAAAATAGGCAGAAGACCTAAATAGACATTTCTCCAAAGAAGATATACAGATTGCCAACAAACACATGAAAGAATGCTCAACATCATTAATCATTAGAGAAATGCAAATCAAAACTACAATGAGATATCATCTCACACCGGTCAGAATGGCCATCATCAAAAAATCTACAAAAATAAATGCTAGAGAGGGTGTGGAGAAAAGGGAATCCTCTTGCACTGTTGGTGAGAACGTAAATTGATACAGCCACTATGGAGAACAGTATGAAGGTTCCTCAAAAAACTAAAAATAGGACTACCATATGACCCAGCAATCCCACTACTGGGCATATACCCTGAGAAAACTATAATTCAAAAAAAGTCATGCACCAAAATGTTCATTGCAGCTCTATTTACAATAGCCAAGACATGGAAGCAACCTAAGTGTCCATCAACAGATGAATGGATAAAGAAGATGTGGCACATATATACAATGGAATATTACTCAGCCATAAAAGGGACTGAAACTGAATTATTTGTGGTGAGGTGGATGGACCTAGAGACTGTCATACAGAGTGAAGTAAGTCAGAAAGAGAAAAACAAATACCGTATGCTAACACATATATATGGAATCTAATAAAAAATCAAATGGTCAGAAGAACCTAGGGGCAAGACGGAAATAAAGTTACAGACCTACTAGAGAATGGAGTTGAGGATATGGGGAGGGGGAAGGGCAAGCTGTGACAAAGTGAGAGAGTGGCATGGACATATATACACTACCAAAATAGATAGCTAGTAGGAAGCAGCCACATAGCTCAGGGAGATCAGCTCTGTGCTTTGTGACCACCCAGAGAGGTGGGATAGGGAGGGTGGGAGGGAGGGATATGCAAGAGGGAAGAGATATGGGGACATATGTATATGTATTACCGATTCACTTTGTTATAAAGCAGAAACTGACACACCATTGTAAAGCAATTATACTCTAATAAAGATGTTTAAAAAAAAAAGAAAAGAAAACGTGGCTTAATTTAGAGGGAGTGTTCAGTAAGTATTATCTTCAAACTTTGAGTGTGTATATGTCTGTTGTAAAGGCAGGGGCAGGTTTAGTACTCACCCTTATAAAGTATAAGTCATTTTCTCCTGGTCCTTTTTCCCTGTCAGCTTTGAAGAGTTACTATTTGTTTATGATGTGAAGGTGGAATTTTCATTCCTTAAAGCAGAACTACTGAGATATGAACATCTAGAAAATTCCAGTAGATGGTTTCAAATATTACCACTCACCTTAGTTGTATTGTCCTTCTTCTAAAATTTAATGAACAATTCATAAGACCAAAAACAAACAAAAGACCCAGACAAACAAAAAAACATTAGTTTTCTAAGGAACTTATAGGTGAGTGGTAAGACTGCCATAAATATGTTTTATATATCCCTGGTAATCACGTATAACAATGCATAGAAACTTTTAATAAAGATTTTCGTCTAAGGAAAAAAATGTTTTTGAAGAGGGGGAAAGAGAAAAAAATGGTGAGGTGGGGCTGTTTTTAATGACCAGTTATCATAACCAGAGATATTTAAAGTCAATTCCTGAAAAGGAAAGAGATAACCATTTTTGTCTCTTGAAAACAAAAGGGATTAGGATCAAGGATACATACAGAGTCTATGTTCAAAACACATTTAATGTTATACAATTTTATATTAGAAAAATAATTATTATTCTTAAAGTAAAAACTATATAAAATCAAGAGGGACAAAATTCTGCCTGGTGGAACATGTGTAATAAAAGCTGGAGGAAGAGTACTCAAGGTCAGCTTATGAAAACCGTGAACAGATATGGCTGGACTGGGGGAGATTAACTGGGAAACAGGTCAGCCTAGAAAATTAAATGGATAAAAAACAATTCAGATAATTTGATGTTAGAAATAGGTTTCTCTAAGGGGAATTCCAGGTAGCTATATCTGCTTTTCTACGTAGTTGAATAGATCCAGTTTGCTATCTTGGTGCATTAAAGAGGAGTCTCCTCATTAGTAAGACTAAGTAAGACTCTGAACCTTGGCTTTATTAGACACTAGATTTCATGTCAGGAGAATATTGGACTTGGGAATCTTGAGGCTCTCTGCAAACTCTAGAATAATACCAATACTTTAAAAAAGACAAATAAGTGTCATCTATCAGGACCTTTTGAAAACAGGTAACTTTCAAACATGTTAAAGCTATTATTGAAAGCAATTATACATTTCAGATTAAAGTGCACAAATATACCACAGTGAGAAACTTGTCTAACACCTAGAATTTTAATATATGTAATAAACTTATGAAATTTTTTCTCTAAGATTTAGTATTTCTGATAATGCTTATTATATCTGTTACTTCTTATAGATAGAACAAACACATTATATGTACTTGAGAATCTCAGATAATAGTAAATATTATTATTTTAGATATAATTAATAGCTAGTCAGTATCTCAAAAAATCTCATTACTTAAGGGTAAAGATCTCTGCAACGTTAAGTACTCTGAAAAATAATGAGCATTTAGAATAATAATTTAGTTCATAAAAAGTATAAGAAAGATGCACATTTTCAAAACACTTGTACTAGGAAATGATATAAATATACAAAACAAACAAAAAATGTAATGCCACATGATTTGAAACAGGGCTTGATAATTTTTTAATTTCTTAGACCAAATGTATTCTGTTAGCATCACATATTTTTAATGTCTCTCTTTTAATTCAATTATTCCTTTTAAAATGTGTATCGTAAGTAGATTAAGTTAAACTAAGTCATTTAATAATACTATTTTAGATGGGTTTGTATCATATGGTGCCCATAATTGATTTACTTCATTAATAGAAAGCAATTATTTTCAATCCTGTTTTGGCACATGAAATTCTGAAATCTGCTTACAGCCAATGGATTACAATGTTTTGAATTAAAGTAGGTGCAGAAATAAGTTAAAATTGCAACATGATTCACTTATTTTGTAGGAGGGTACAAAGCTTAATTGTGCTCCATTTAGTGTCAGTTGCACATCCACCTTGGAAACTAAGTGTTCTACCAGGAGAGCTGTCATTCACATTCACAAAAGAGACACACCTTTTGCTTTGCTTCACCGCACTTACTTTGAAAATGTACACCAAAAGAAGTTCAGCAATTCCACTCAGTACGATGCTATGTGCTTCAATAAATCAAATACTTGGTGGGAACTGTAATTTGGATATGTTAACTTTGAGAAATAACAAGTTATGGAGGCCTTGAAAAAATGTCTGAAAATAAAAGACGAGAAGCAAATATAATTTTCTGTTTTATTTTAAGCTCTGAGGTCCATATCTATCAAATATTAAAACCGCATTACTTGAAGATGTTCACATGAGAAAAGCAGAATAGTTTTCTTACTTGCCAGTCTGTTATATAACAGTCACATGTTCACAGCATATCAAGTCCATTTTAATATTAGTCCTAAACTAATATTAGTCCTAAACTTCTCCTCTACTTAAGATAAAAATAATGAAATAAATTTCCATCTTCCATATTTTTCTGTAGCCCTGTAAATTTCATTAGGAGGTCACTATATCATAATCTGTGGAGAAGATGAAGTTGATAAACACATACAATTTAATAGTGATCCAATCTGGTCTAATGACTGGAGCTGGGGGGTACTTGGCTCAGGAAAGTCATTGTGACCTGAGTTTTCTTGGCAATGGCCAGTTAGGAAGGTAGGATGATGACATTTTCAGGCACTATTAGGTGGTGAGCATTTAATGCTAAATATAAATACATTATCTGCTTTTCCAAGGTGGAGTTAGATATTGGGTTAGTGGAAAAGTTCTCAGGATGCGGAAATCATAGTGTAATATTTGTAATATTTGTCTGATTTTTCAGATATTGATGGTTGGAGCTCTTGGAATACAGCTGGCCCAGGGTAAAAAGAGTTTCCTCATGAGCAAGTAGCCCAAAACTCTTAAGATGCCAGAGGAGCAGACCTGATACCTAGTTGCTAAGAGTGAGAAAACAGGCTGGAGAAGGAAAGCCAACGACATCTAGACCATCGGGACTATCTTAGGGAGGATCATCAGAACATGGTACTCTGTAATTCTCCTTGAAAGCCCATCATGCATGCAGTTAGTTGATAATAAATATCTTCCTCAATAAACAGTTAACTAAATGAAGGTTAGGGATATTGGAATCCATCTTGTTCACTGCAATTTTTCGATGTTTTAAGGACTATTTGACATATAGTAGTGTTTAATATTTATTGATTTATAAACTGGTCAAGAAGCTTCTTCCCAGTAAAGCTGGGGCTCAAGAAAATAGGGCAGTGATTCAACTCCCAAGAACTGCCCTTCTACCAACCAGAAAAAACTAGGACAAAGACATTTGGATTGAATACAAAAGTGAAGTTGTTGAACCCAAATTATCCTTTTTCTTGGTACTGCCTCTCTGATGCAACATATTCTTAGTTTTGTTAGGCTCATAAAAAAGTAAGCAATTTTGAAACCCTGAAGATCATCTCTCAACAGATATTTTTAGGGTTGCCATAGCAGGCAATACAGCAGGGTGACTGGCTTAGATTATATTCTTTATACTCTCTTTAAAATAAATTTTTAAAAAAGCTTCAATGAATGAAAACAAAATAGTTTCTCTGTGCAATACACAGTGTCATTTAATTACAGTTTTTACTCTGCATCTTCATTTGTGTTTTAAGCAACTGAATAGATAGACAAAATCCCAAAGTCATTTTCAATGTAATTAATTTTTATCACAGTTTCCAGTTACTGATTCAACAATTACTTATCAGGTATCAAAAATGTACCAGACACTATTCAAGGCCATGAAGTTACAGCATTGATCAGGACTAATTTCCTCCTTTATAAATCTTAAATTCTATTGGGATAACTCAATAAGCAAATATCTATGGGGGGTGTGTGTGTGTGTGTGTGTGTGTGTGTGTGTGTAGTGTGATAATGCTGAATAAAAAATTAAAGCCAAAAATAAAGGGACTGTTCATGAGGTACTTTAAATAGAGCAGTCAAGAAATTCCTCTTTAAGGAGATGATACCTGACCAGTGATTTAGATGATAAGAAAACCATGTGAGGATCCAGGAAAGAGCATTTCATGTGGGTCAGTGTAAAGGTCCTGAGATGGAAATGAGGTTGGCCCATTTAAGAAACATCAGCAATGTCTGTGTTTTTGGAGTAGGTGAAAGAGTGAGTGAAGTAGAATTAGAAATCATTGAATGTATGGCTTATACAATCAATGCTAAAGATCTCTGTTATCCATAATGTGATGGGAAGCCTCTGAGGTATTTTGTTTGATGAGTAGCAGATGTAGAGTCTTGACGAAGTATACCATCATATTCTATTTCTTTTTCCTCCTTTAACATTTCTTTAACTATTTTGTGGAAAATATACTATGGCATTATAAATAAAATAGGAAGACCAATTAGAAAACTAATATTTTAACCCAGGCAAGAGATACTTATTGCTTGGGCTAGGATCCTAACAGTGTATGGTAAAAAGAAGATTGAATTTTGATGTATATCGATGATAAAGCTCACAGAACTTTCTGATTGAATAAGAGGAATTGAGAAAAGTGAAAAATCAAAGAAAATGCTTAAGGTTTTTGGATGAGAAACTGAATGTGTGTTTTTTATTAGGACAGGGAACTGCTAAGAGGATCAGACTTGGGCATGAAAAAGGGGAATAATCAAAGATTCTGCTTATATATAATGTGAAATATTTTCAGATATATAGTTCAGGGATGATGATAAAGGTTTGGAAGTTGGCATAAAATTATACTGTATTCAAAGCCATAGAAGTGAATGGGATTGCTTTGGCATGCATTGATAAGTAGAGAGGAAGACAGAGCCTTGGAAGTGACAGTATTTCAAGTGAGAAAAAAAGAAGAAGATACAGAAAAGAATAATTTGCTATCATCAGTGAAGTAGGAGGAAAACAAAAGGAATTGGGGTCTTAGAAGTCAAGTGAATGGGGATTGACTGGTCAAGAACAAAACAGTGAATATTTGTATCCATTTCTATTGAGCATTTAAACATAATGAAGAATAAAATTAATCATTGGATTTTACACAACATGGATCTGTTGATAACCTTATCAAGAGCAGCTTTAGTGGTGTGGTGGTGACAAAATCCCATGATAATACACTAATTAGGGAATTAAGTGGGGAACAAGCAGTGAACATAAGCCAGTCACTCAAGGAACTCTGTTTCAAAAGGCTACTGAGCAATGTGAAGAAAACTGGAGTTAGGGGAGTTTTTAATAATAGGACCGCTCAGTTTTCTTTTTCTCCTTTTGGAAATAATCTAACATAAAAGGGAAAATTGGTGGCAAAGAGGAGATAAGAAATAATCTCAGGAGCAAATTCTTTGAGTACAAGAGAATAAGCTGGAGCACAGATTGAGAGGTTAACTCTCCATGGGAACGGGAATGGTTTATACTTTGCAAGAAAAAAAAGAAAATGTAAAGAATAAGGCCACAGGTGGGTAACAGATTTAGTGATAGACATGTGAGTTCATTTTCTTTTCACTGGTATTTTCTCATTGAGATAAGATTGTTTAATCATTTTGACCACCAGATATGATTGAGGAGTAGAAAAGGGTTTTAGAGCTATGAAAGTATCTGCAGGAGAGATATTTTATTGATTTTAATGATGGGCCATGAGATCTAAGCTAATAAGTAAAAGAGGTAAAAATGTGGACAAAGACAACAGACAGTGAATAAGTGTTGGGGACAATAAATTAGAACTCCTGTGTGGTTAAAGAATTATAACAGTGGAGTCCATAGAGAAAATGAGCTAGTAAAATATACGAAATGGGAGCAAGAATGTAGGATGCTTGAATTTGGGCATTTAGAAGTGGGACCATTATTGATGATGACAAATTCTAAGGTATGACTATAGGATTGGATATCTGAAGTGAGATAGAGTTAAAAATGATTGGTGAAATGGTCAAAAAAACTGAAGCCAGAATTAAATGGATCACCTCTGTGATTCTTGAAATTACCAAGAATGCTGACAGGAGTCCTCTATAGAGGAAGACAGTGAGCCAGTTGTCAAACATTCAACAAATAAGGGGAGTAATGATGAGATAGTATGTGACTGCACAAGGAAGCCTGGTGGGTGGTATAGTGTGGTGGCATGCACTTCTTTGACACTGTGGTGATTGACAGGTAGTGAGGAAATTTACTGAGAGCTGAAAATCAAGGAGGGCACCTTTGGGCTTCATGATACATGGGATATGGGAGCAAAGTTGCCTCCACATGAGAGCAGGGAAAGGGAGTCTTCAGAGATAGCCAAATTTCAATAACAGATGGAAAATGAAGGGAACCTTCAAACATGACTTTGAGGCTATATGAACTTCATTGTTCATAGAAAATGAACTCTAGATGGCATAGTAGAAAACTCACTTTTATA